>NC_143065.1:44402500-44736250 GCF_052426305.1 Pelodiscus sinensis | reverse complement strand
GTTGGAAATTGAAGCTAGACCAATTCAGACAGGAAATAAAATGAATTTTTAACAGTGAGCGCAATTAACCATTGGAACAGCTTGCCAAAGTTCCGGGTGCATTCTCCATCAGTGATACTCTGTAGTCAAGAGGGGATGTGCTGCTAAAAGCTCTGCTCTAGGAATTATTCAGGGGCGGGTCTCTGGCCTGTGTTCCACAGGAGATCGGAATAGATGATCACGATGGTATGTATGAACCTGTGGCTTGTGAACCCCAGCCCAAGGCCAGCGTGTGCACAGCAGGTGTGCATCCCGGCTGGAAGCTGCACATGCATACACAAAGAAAAGCTGCAGAGCAAACACGGATGCCCTGCGTCTGTGGGTGCATTTTATCTTTGTGAGCACGTCTTGTATTTGCATTGTAAATCCATCTTTCAGCAGGTGTAGCCACCTAGTACCAACCGGACACAAATCAGACATCAAGAATGGTAACACACATAAACCTGATGGGGAATATTTTAACCTCCCTGGACATTCGATAATGGCTTTAAAAGTAGCCATTCTTCTACAAAGCAGTTTTATCCCCCAATTAGAGAGAGAGACAGCTGAGCTGGAATTCATTTACAAGTTTGACACTATCAACTTGGGCTTGAATAAAGATATTAGCTGGTTAACACACTACAAAGGCAATTCCCTCTGACTGTGATATTCACATATCCACATCAAAAGCTATGAATTAGATACATCCAGCCTGACTTAATTAGCTTCATTTACACTGGCTCTACAATTCACAGGTAACTGCTTTTGCTGGTATCTATACCCTGGATTCTGTAATTTCCACTCTAACTCCTCTGATGAAATAGGTTTTCCCCGCAAGAACGCACAACCTAATATATCTGTTAATCTCTAAAGTGCTAGAGGACTGCTTGTTGATTTTCAAGTTACAGATTAACATGGCTACCCCTCTGAGACTAGTATTGTTAGCTTGTAAAACAAGGAGTTGACATTTTGACCAATGGATGCACAAAAGAAAGTCAAATAACATTATAAAAGAGGGGAAATCAGCGTTAAACCAGGCAAATTCACATTGTCCTATTGCTCTTGAAGTGTGAGAAAGCTGACCCTTGTCATGTAACTGGGCATTAACTGTTTGAAACCCCGTTTCATGATTGTGATCAGGATATAGACGAATCTCTTGCTAGTTCTGGTGGCTATCAGACTTCTACTGCAAGCATAAAGCTAGATTCTTAAGCAGTACATGGAAAGCAGTTTGGGATGCAATATTTCAGAGCTGTTTGCTAATTGCTTCACAGCATGTGCCTTCGTGCATCTGTGCTTTATTAGGACAATTTGATTGTGCAGTTTGAATGGTATAACAGCGAGGCCTCTTAGGGAATTAAATGTGCAGTCGATCGATATGTGCGCCTTTCACTCAGAATGAAACGGCTGCAAAATCATTTCCCTCTTATAGCTATTAAAGGTCACCAGCGGAACGTTTCACGAAAGTGTCTCTATCAGAGGAAACCTCCAGCACTTAGTACCATGTCAATCAACATCTCCGAGAAGCTGTCAAACTCACAACGTGTGGGGAAAATGTATTTTTGTTGGGCGACCACAAAGGAACGCAGAGACAAGCCGGGAGGCTGCAGAGACCATGTAACTCACTTTGCCTGTGTGGGGTTGCCCAGCAGTGCATTTGAAATATATGATGAATGAAGTTTTTGTTTTGCAGATGATTACATGGTATTCCCTTGTTGGCCTGGAGAAATAGGAGATGTCTTGTTACTGAGCAAATGCAATGGCCAAGCTTTTTAGGAAAACAATTTGATTTGCATCTTTCCTGCCAGAATAGGGTAATATGAATGTTGAAAATGCAAATGAAATGCAAAGTACTGTGTACACCTGTCGTGCCAAAAACGAGCCTGTGCATAACAGCTGATCCATTAGGAACATTCAAATTGTTTCGGGGGGAGGGCATAAAATTAGGGCTAGGTGAGAAACTATACAGGCAGTCCCCGGGTTACGTACAAGATAGGGACTGTAGGTTTGTTCTTAAGTTGAATTTGTATGTAAGTCGGAACTGGGACATATTGTAGGGGAAACTCTAGCCAAACATTTCTCCAGAGCTCAGTTTTATTCTCCCACACCTCACTTCCCTCAGTCCTTTATTCTCAAGCTGAGGTGTCTGCTGAGAAAAGCCGCTCCACGTCTCCCTGGTCTGCTGGGGGGGGGGGGGGGGTGCTAGCTTCGCGTCTCCCTGGTCTGCTGGGGGGAAGCAGCTAGTGCGGGGTTGCCTCACCCCGTTTGTAAGTAGGGATCCGATGTAAGTCAGATCCATGTAACCCGGGGACTGCCTGTATTCCCATCCTGCAAGAATTTTCAAGGTAGAAAATTTTCCCCCCATCGTGAATTGCAACAGAAAGGCAAAATCTGGAAAAAGTGCACCAACCAGCCAACTGAAAAAAATCAGCACAGGTCAGTCAAAAAGTTTTGTTCTGGCCATTTCATTTTGGGTCAGATTTTGATGGTCTTCTTTTTTTAACCTTTGTGTACACATGAAATGAAATTTTGAAACAATTTTCAAACCCCCAACATTTCTTGTAGAAAAGGACACGCTGGCCATTTACCCGTTGGAAACCTTTTTCCCAACATTTTTCAAGTTAAAAAAAAATCAACCCTTACTCATGAAGTAGTTTGAGTTTTGAGCCCGTTTGAGAAGTCCCTGCCGGAGTAAATGTTGTGAATCTGGATCCTGCACGAGGCCACACCCAGTCACCCATTTCTGGCAGGGAGACAACGGGTCTCCCCGATATCCACTCCAGCCTGCCTCACGCGAGAACTCATTCTCTCAGGCGAGGACTGGTAATTTGAGCTTCCAAAGCAGTGGGAAAGATTAGAAGCATGGTGGGGGTGCTGAGGCGGGAGTTTTAGCAGAACTTACCTGGGCCTCCAAAAAACAAAAACAAATTCAAATTTTGAGTGAAAAATCAGATCTATCCTTACTTTTAACCACATTGAATTGTCCACCCCGTTTCTCCTAATTTTCCTGAGGACCTATGTTTAGGCAAGAAACTAATCTCTTTTTGAGTTGCTAAAATATTTATGATAAAATAATAATTCCTTACAAAGAAATCCGGTAATGACGAAGCCCGCGACACCGGAGTGGAATGTTTCAATTACAAACCTGCTAAAAATCAGAGGGTGATGAATTTTATTATTTCCTAACTACAGCCGAGTGCGCCATGAGGATATTAACTATCTGTACGGTCTATTGATCTTCCCGTCTCCCGCTACCGCTGGAAACAATTAGAGGTCAATAAGCAACATGAGATGAAATTTACAGCTGTGATATAGCCATTTAGAAATCTCTCTTTGCCCTTTTACATCAGCAGCTCTGTCAATACTGTAATCAAATATTTTTTATGGAAAGGAAAGGCGCTCTCTCTTCTTTTAAAAATCTGCTACATGAGACGATCTGGGAGTACAACACAAACACACAGCTCAGAGTTGGCTGATAAATATGAAAACTAACCCAACCTTCCCAGTAAGACTTTGTGTTTCAAGCAGGCCCACCGACCGGCGTGGGGGTGAGAGATGCAAACAGGGCTACTATTCCAGGGCCTGCCTCACCCCTTCCGGGAGTATGGAGCGGGCCTCCACTCACCTTGTCCGAGGGCCTGGCAATTCTGTCAGCCTCCCAGGTTTCGATAGCATCACCGCTCTACGAATCTCAATGGATTTATCCTCCCAATGACCCTAGGAAGCAGGGTTCCCTGTAAGCTGAGCACTTGGGCGGCTGCCCAGGGAGAGAGTCAGGCACCGCCCAGCCGATTAGCAGAGCATCCACAGCCAGCAGCATGTATGTCTACTGGTGGTGCACATCTGCACATGCCTTTGTGCACCGAACAAAATTTGTCCCGCACATGAATGAAAAAAATTAGTTGGCACGTTGCTAGGAAGTAGGAATTTTCTTTTTCTTCCCATTTTACAGATGTGGAAACTAAGAGAGAGATTCCGGCCCTCATTTTCTCAACGATCCCCCGCACAATCGGCTCATTTGAGTTTGCAGTTGGGAAACGCATTTATAAATGGCCACGGAGCTGCATAATTGCCATTTGCATTCACAAATACCTCACTTGATTACATATACAAATTGATGCATGGCGTTACATACTCATTTGCATATGCGCTATGTAGAAATCTTAAGGCCTTAAGGTCATACAATAGCACATGGACTTCTCTTCTTTCCCAGAGGGAGAGCATGGATTTCTGCAATATTTGCTACTAGAAGACTTACCCGGGATTGCTTGGGTCCTTTGGGGCAGGGGACTGGCAGTGTGGGAGGGTGGGTGCAGGAGTCAGGGCAGGGGCCTGGAGACGAAGGGGATTAAGGGCAGGAGGCTGGGAGCTGCGGGGCGTGTAGGAGTCTAGGTTGGGATTGAAGAGGGGCTCAGGGGCTGAGGATGTGGGGCCTGCAGGAGACAGGGATGGGGGTTGAGAGGAGGGGGGCTCACGAGATAGAGTGGGGGTGGCTTCCAGCTCCTCCCCAGGGCTACAGGGGCTCTGCACCCCACCCACTAGCTTCTCCTTGGGGCCGGCCCAGAGTGGCAGGGGCCACACGGCAGCTGGCAGCCACTTCCAGAGGCAGGCTGGGGTGGAGGGCGCCGTGCTGTGAGCATGCAGCTGCTTGCTGCCCCCTGTGGTCATTTGTGAGTAGAACCGTCCCTGCTATCGCCCCCCTTTCCCTTCCATACGAACCAATCGCATTCCAGGCGCATCCCGTTGTCCTGGCGCAACCAAACCCCGGCCCTTGCTTACGTGAGGCCCAGAGGAAGCTGCACTCCAGCCCTTCTAGCTCTTCCTGCTTAGGAGGAGTCCTTGACCAAACGGACTCAGAGCTCAGAGGAGCATTTCCCTTTGCTTACGGAGAGAGGCGCTCACGCTGGAGAGGGCTCAGAGGTTAAAAAAAACCCTCCAAGTCTGTGCACGCACGACAGATTTACTAAAGAAGCAAGTCACCCCGGTGCCATCAAGCGACGAGACACACAGCTCAGTCCCCCATTTGTCTCGCTTTTTAACTCCTCCTCTTGCGCTGCGGTCGCTCCCCTCCCATCTCCCGAACTGTCATTGCTCACTAGTCTGATGTGACAGCAGATGCCCCTAAGCCGCTTCGGGGTGGCCTGAGTCAGAATGAGGGAGCTCCTGCCCAGCCAGCAGCGAGGGGCCTTGGATGAAGGAGTGGAACAGGCAGCGTCATTCTTAGCACGAGTGTTCAGGCATGGGCCAGGGGCGGGCGGTAACGCAGGCGATGAAGGAACCGGGGGCGGGCGGTAACGCAGGCGATGAAGGAACCGGGGGCGGGCGGTAACGCAGGCGATGAAGGAACCGGGGGCGGGCGGTAACGCAGGCGATGAAGGAACCGGGGGCGGGCGGTAACACAGGCGATGAAGGAGCCAAGGGCACGCGGTAACGCAGGCGATGAAGGAGCCAAGGGCACTCGGTAATGCAGGCGAAGGAACCAGGGGCACTCAGTAATGCAGGCAAGGGAAACTGCCTACACGCCCCACCAACGAAGGCTGGGCCGCTGGCAGGGAGGGATGGAGCCGCGATGCAGCAACGTGGGAACTCGGCTGCCAGAGAGGGGTGGAGCCATGGAGTGGCTGCCTGGCTCCCCTGGGTCAGGGACTCAGCCCGGCAGCCCTGGCTCTCCACGTGGCCAGGAAGGATCAGGGCAGGGCCTAGCTCCAGGGGCAGGCCTCAGGCCCAAGCGGTAGGGCGGAGTGGGGCAGGACTGGAGTTTGCCCTCCCCACGAGGATGGGATGGGCCCCTGAGGAACCCTTTCCGGGTGTGCGCCATGGGAAGGCCCCAGCAGGAACCGCGATTCCCGAAGGCTGAGATTCAGAAGGCTGGGCTGACAGGAGGGCACTTTCTTCACTCTCGGATGGGGAGACGGACCCCAAATCGGAACAACGGCAAATGTGGGCTTCCCTGGGCCACCCACCCCTAGAGCTCCCTCCCTGACGTGCAGCAGAACCAACGCGCTGGCCGCAGCAGGCAGCCCGAGAGTCTTTAGCAGGTGTCTGGGGAAAAAACTGTTCAGCCCCTGTGGCCACTACCCTCCCTGTCACCGCAGTGACAGCCACGTATCCCGACACCATCCACCCCTCCCCGTCACCCCAGTCCCAGCCACGTATCCCGACACCATCCACCCCTCCCCGTCACCCCAGTCGCAGCCACGTATCCCGACACCATCCACCCCTCCCCGTCGCCCCAGTCGCAGCCACGTATCCCGACACCATCCACTCCTCCCTGTCGCCCCAGTCGCAGCCACGTATCCCGACACCATCCACTCCTCCCTGTCGCCCCAGTCGCAGCCACGTATCCCGACACCATCCACCCCTCCCCGTCGCCCCAGTCACAGCCACGTATCCTGACACCATCCACCCCTCTCTCCGTCACCCCAGTCACAGCCACGTATCCTGACACCATCCACCCCTCTCTCCGTCACCCCAGTCGCAGCCACGTATCCCGACACCATCCACCCCCATCTGCAAACGCAGGCCAGGTATTTGCATGTTCTGGAGGTTTTGCTATTCATCTCGCTGGTTGCTGTGCATCTTTGGGGTAAAACAGCTCCCCGCCCTGCTGGCTGCCTTGCCTGGCCCTGGGAATCGCATCCCAGCTCTGTGCAATGGGCTGAAGCACAAACACCTTCAGACTTTGGAACATGGGACGGAATCTTGCAGCTTCAGCAGCTCACCTGGAAAAGCCTCCTGCTTCTCGTCTGCCAAAACCTGTCCCTCCTGGGCAACTCCTCCTTCCAACATCGAGCCCGTCGGGGGCAGAGCGAAGGGGATATCGGCCATCCACTGTGCCTGCTACTTTCTCTGTTCCTGTCATTGATGGACCTTCTGATCAAAGATTCCCAGGGTGGGCAGAGACCTCAGGAGTCATCGAGTCCAGCCCCCTGCCCAAAGCAGGACCAACCCAACTCAACAATCCCAGCCAGGGCTTTGTCAAGCTGGGATTTAGAAACCTCTAAGGATGGAGATTCCACCCGTCCACAGCAAACCCATCCCAGGGCTTCCCTGCCCTCGTAGGGAAATAGATGGGCACTATATTTGCCCTTTTCCAATCTTCTGGAACCTGTCCTCTTTTGCATGATTTTTCAAAGATGATAGCTAAAGTCTCAGATTTCTCCTCAATCCTCTCCTTGAGTAGTCAAGGATGCATTTTCATCAGATGTCTTGGAGGCCAAACACTTCAACATAATGCGCCAAAATTTGAAAGACATCAGTTGGTCGTTGACTAATTAAATGACGTACCTTCTTTCCCACATCCAGTACTGGACAACAGGACTTGATTGTTTCATTCATGGTTCTGGTTTAAGCCATGTCAGAAGACTAGACACATACATCTTGTCTCTGGAGGCCAAAATTCTGAGATGCATATTTCTGGAAGAACCGTTTCTGGGTCACATGACCCCACTGGTTAGGACTACCGACTGCTCTTGCCACATGGCTATCTTGACATAGGCCTTCCAGTGTGTTCCATTGGCATAGCAGGGAAATAAAAGGATTGGTACGTATCCGAATTGTATACAAAACTACATGGCTACGTCTACACTGGCATGATTTTCCGAAAATGCTTTTAACGGAAAACGTTTCCGTTCAAAGCATTTTCGGAAAAGCGCGTCTAGATTGGCAGGATGCTTTTCCGCAAAAGCACTTTTTGCGGAAAAGTGTCCGTGGCCAATCTAGAAGCGGTTTTCCGCAAAAAAGCCCCGATCGCCATTTTCGCGATCGGGGCTTTTTTGCGGAAAACAAATCTCTGTTGTCTACACTGGCTCTTTTGTGCAAAAGTCTTCCGGAAAAAGACTTTTGCCCGAACGGGAGCAGCATAGTATTTTCGGAAAAGCACTGACAATCTTACATGAGATCGTCAGTGCTTTTCCGGAAATTCATGCGGCCAGTGTAGAGAGCTGGCAAGTTTTTCTGCAAAAGCAGATGATTTTGCGGAAAAACTTGCAAGTCTAGACACAACCCATGTGTTTCATTCTGAAAGGTACACTACCATCCTCAGCCTCCAAATACCAGATCTCAAAATATTTCTGAAGATTAGCACAGCACACAAAGACATCGTTTAGAAGAGTAATATCTCTAGCTCACCCTCTCTCCAGGGGAAACACACAGCCCACTTTACTCAAGGCAGCCTTTAATGTTTGAAAAGGGAATTCAGTGTTTCTGAAAGATGCTGGATTGTCAGCTCACGATACTCAAACCAATCCTCTTCATGTCTAAGCTCCAGGGTTAGGAGAGACCCATCCATCTCTAGTCCACCCACGGCTTCTCTCCTGGCCAAGGAGAAGGTGCTAAGTGGGGTGGTGTTTGCATTTGGACACCTTTCCAGCAGGAGCCAAACTGTGGCAGTTGCTCCTTAAAGGCATTCTGCTTTTCAACGCATTCAGGGCAGGAAGCCTGGCTAAACGATACTTGTGCCTTCTGACTTCACCCTAGGAATACCCTGATTTTTGACAGAGAGGAAGAGCTACATCTGTGCATATTTAAGTTCCAGGGGGAGCAATTTTGTCAATAGCACTTTAACATCCAAGTGATTCTCCTCACAGCTGGTCCTAGGTGCACTGGGAACAGCGATGAAAATAGGTTTATTAAAGACATTATCTAGAATTTGCATATGCTGTGTATACAAACATACACTCCGACACTGAAACGCAAACACTCCAAGGGTCCAGCGATAGATGGATAGTAACACTGAGGATAATAAATAGCGAATGGACCCACACTCTTTGGTTTACAGCAGATGGTAAAGCCAAGATGGAGTGCAAATGTAGCACTTCTTAATTAGATAGGATCTAACGTTGGAACCCAAGCTGACATTCGCTTTGTGAACAAAATACGGCATTCACTTGGAACATGTGGGTAAACAAGATTTCCCCAGGAGACTGTACTATATCTTGGGGGCATACGATAAGAAACGACTACTCCGTTTGATCCTTAATGCATAATCTCCGAGGACCACCATCTGTAATACAAACCTAGCGATGGATGTGTTTACATCTCCGGTGGCTGACGGAGGCAGGAGATGCTGGTGAAATGATAATGCTATTTACTGACTGACCCAGAGAGATCAGGGTATAAATATTGTCTGCAGCAGGTACAGCAGTGACCATGAGAAGGTCAGTCGATATTCAAAACAGCTTATTTATTTCCCTCAGCTGATAACATTCCGTGCATAGTTCCAAGCAAAGACTTGGACTTTTCAACTTAGAAAAGAGGAGACTAAGGGGGGATATGAGAGCGGTCTATAAAATCATGACTGGTGTGAAAAAAGTGAATAAGGAAAAGTTATTTACTTAGTCCCACAATATAAGAACTAGGGGTCACCCAATGAAATCAATAGGCAGCAGATTTAAAACAAACAAAAGGAAGCGCACAGTCAACCTGTGGAACTCCTTGCCAGAGGATGTAGTGAAGACTAGGACTTCAACAGCATTCAAAAAGATACATTCCTGGAGGTTAGGTCCATCAATAGCTGTTAGCCAGGATGGGTAGGAACGGTGTTCTTAGTCTCTGTTTGTCTGGAGGTGGGTGATGGGGAGGGATCATGTGAGGATTACCTGTTGTGATCCCTCCCTCTGGGGCCCCTGGCATTGGCCACTGTCTGCAGACAGGACACTGGGCTGGATGGACCATTGGTCTGACCCAGTCTGGCTGTTCTTATGTTCATAGTTAGGGGGCGGAGGACAGGGGGAGGAGTTGAGCACGGAGAAATGTAGCATGGTCATGACGACCATTGCATTGGTGGCCAAACAGTTCTGAAGCATGTGGGCGCCTGTTATGCGGCCACACATGGGCTGACGTTGGTGTTTCCGATAGAGCTGAAAGGTGGGCGAGGGATTCAAGCGGAAGAGCACCTTAACCGTAAACCACCCATACGCCTGAGTGCAGAAAACCTGCTGCTCGAACGCTGCCAACCCCTCCCCCATTTAGGATCGCTTGAGAGAGACAACCCCAATCTGCAAAATAACCAGGACGCTTATTCTGAATGCCACCAGTAGGAGCGAGGAGATGTACCACCATGCAATGGCTCACAAGAGAAAACCCTACACTTGCACCAGGAATAAACAAAATACAGGACTCGAGAGACTGTGGCGGGGTCACCAGCCCTGCCCCCTTCAACCGCAAGGCCTGGTCCTTGAAATATAGGCCCAGCAGCCTAGTCCCTTGGATGCAGGCCCAGAGGCCTAGTCTTCTATAGGATCCGCTCATCGTCCGGGATCTGGAGGGAAGAGGTGGGGGGTGCCCGGGCCCTCCCTCTCCACCGGGCCCCAACCCAGGGCCCTCTCAGTGGCGGGTGGTTCCCACCACTGGCTCAGCAGGGAGTTCTCCCCAAAACTCGCCGAGCCCGCGGGGCCTTTTTCTGGTCCCCACCCCGGGTTACTTCCTACCCCCTCGCCCTGGCCGACAGCGGTCCCACCTGTGGATGCGGGTCTGGCTACAGCAGCAACGTTGGCAGGCGTGGCTTGGGAGGCAGCAGTGGCCGAGGCAGCGACGGTTTCTAGGGGGGCCGCACAGCGCAGCCGGCATTGCGGTCTGGCTCGTCCCGGAAACAACAGCGGCAGGGGTAACTGGTCCAGCGCCTCTTAGTCCAGCTGTGGCTCCGGTGTCTGGAGAGGAGCTCCTTCCCCTCCAGCGGCCAGCCCCAACTGAGCAGCCCTGTAGCCTTTTATACCAGGGCTGCACTGCGAGCATGCCCAGCAGGGCTACGGGGGAGGGGCATATTCTACCCAATAGGCAGGCTCTCAGCCCCCATGTTCAGTGAGGTGCTGGCCAGCCCCGTCACAGACACACAGAATCAGTGCTTTTTTTTGGGGGGGGGGGGGGGAAGTGTTGGTACTCCAGAGGAAAAGTTGTTGAGAAAAAAAAATGGGGTGGGACCGGCATCGCCCTTTTAAGAGACACGTCCCCTTTAAGATACTTGGCCCAGCCGACTGTCGGACATTTGCGTACAGAGGTGCAGGTACACACCGTTCTTTCCAGGTAAGCTCTGACTGGAGGTGCCGGTACTGCGTACTGGGCAGAACTGTCACAAAAAAAGCACAGCATGGAATTGGTCACAACTCAAGTTAGACCCTCCCCGGACTCATCCGAGCCTTGAGGGACACTAAGCTCCCCGTAATGTGCCAGAAACAAAGGCAAACAATGACCTTGAGTTCATGCTACATGGCAGGTATTGAAGATGCCAACTGACTGATGCGAAAAGCCAAACGCTGGAATTCCAGGGACGTCAGCAAGCCGAATCCCGAAGCCCTTAGCCTGTGCCCAGGGAAAACGACCAGTTTAGAAAACGGGAGTTCTGTGTGAGTGGGAACGGACACAACGCTGGGTGTAAACCTGAGCATTTGGCTCACTGGCTGCAGTGGAAGTTCAAGGCGCTCAGCACGGGTCTCTGTGTGCGTATGGCAGTCGGCAAGTATGCACCGAATGCCTGCGGTCCGGTCCACACGACGAAGGGCTGCTGGCGTAGAGATGTCCAGGAGGAGTAGGAAAAAAAATCACAGCCCCAGGCAACACAGTCGTGCTGGTAACTCCCGCCTCCCGGGTGTCCCGTTCCGCATGCAGATGAGAACGGGGTTCTGTGGGCATCCCTAACATGGCCCTGCAGGGCGGAGGTGAGCGGGGCTGGGTTTCCCGTGCATGCTGCGTCTACACAAGGGATTTCTGCCCGCACGTCTGAACGGGGCCAGGCTCAGTAGGGTAGCGAGGGCCTATCTGGGTACCAGCTCTACACCGACCACTTGTGGGACTCTGCACTTGCATCCGTACAACCATGCAGGCCTCTGACCCATATATATCCGCATACGGCAAAGCTCCCTGCCTCCCCTTTCCTGTAGCGCCCGTGCAGTCCCGCCTCTGCAGCCAGTGCCTCGCACACACGTGTGGGCAAGGGCGCCCCCTTCTTCCTTCCCTCGCCCCACCCCATCCTGGGGCCCGGCAGGAATCGCTCTGGCCCCTGGCTGCAGTTAGAACAGCCACAGGGCTACTGACATTTGCACCTAGTTGCTTTGGCACTTCTGCAGGGAAGAGCTAATTTCCCCTGTTCCTCCGCGCCAGAACGCCCACGCTGGGGGCCAGCCTAGACGCCGGTGTGGAAGCCTCTGGCAAGGAGTTCCACAGGTTGACTGTGCGCTGTGTGAAGAAAAACATGCTACCTATTAATTTTATTTGGTGACCCTTAGTTCTTAGGTTATGGGAACAAGTCAATAACTTTTCCTATTTCACTTTCTCCACACCAGTCATGATTTTATAGACCTCTGTTCTATCCCCCACTTTTTCTCCTTTCTTCTAAGCTGACAAGTTCCAGTCATTTTAATCGCTCTTCATATGGGACCCGTGGCCTTCAAGTGGTTAGGTCCCTAATGGAAATTCTACCCCGAGTTATAGCTATTCAACCCTGTTGACCTCAGTGGGATTTCATGGGGTAGCTGAGAGCACAATTTCGTTCCCTTGGTTTAGAAGAACCCACGTTTCCAGTGACTTGGAACATCGCTATGCAAGAGAGCATGGAAAACGGAAAATGGAGATAATCGCTCACACATAGGGGAAACCAACGGTCCCAGCCACATCATTTGCAGGGGTGGGAGGTTGACTGTGTGGCAGAGCGGTACGGTCAATAAACAGCTGGATAACTAGGCTACATTACAATTAGACAACTGTGGCCAGAGTTAGCCCAACCGTCTAGAAGAAGGCTTCCTCCAGCTGGAATCTAGAGGGCCAAGCATATGCCAGGCAGGCCACAAACAGCCAGGGAGCCTCAGAGCCGAGCCACATTTGCATACGGGGCAAGTCTTCAGTCACAGGAAAGAAACTGGCCTCCAGGCCTGAGGGAAGAGAAGGTTGGATATTAGGGAGAACTATTTCCCTAGGCGAGTGGGGAAGCACAGGGATGGGTTCCCTAGGGAGGGGTGGAATCTCCATCCCTAGAGGTGTTTAAGTCTCAGCACGACAAAGCCCTGGCTGGGATGATTGAGTTGGGATTGGTCCTGCTTTGGGCAGGGGGCTGGACTCGATGGCTCCTGAGGTCTTCTCCAGCCCTAGGATTCGATGATTTTAGCCACTAAGGGATGAACCTTGCAGCTTTGGGCCAGATGAATGATAAAGCAGATGAAATGCCCTGAAATGACCGCACGTTTACCATCCCAGCTACGAAACCCTGCCCCTGCCAAGGGGGCGTTGGCCTCTGCAAGCAAGATGCAAAGCATTGTGGGTTGTCTTGTGCACACAAACAATGTGGAGAGATAACATCGGGGTTAAACCAACAGCAGCCAAACGTTCAGCGCCAAGGCCGAAGCGCAGCTGTGATCCCTGGCCGGCCATCCCAGCTCACCGCACCAGGAAGGCGGTTTGTCAAATGGCTCCTGGTATTTCTCAAAACACTGGGAGACTGCCAGCGGCTCCGGGCGGGGCTGCTCACCAATCCTCAGTAAAGCACGTCCACGCCCACTGGTGAACGATCCGTGCTCTCCGCCCCCGTGCAGCCTAGACCACAGACCAAGGCCAGCTTTGTCTCTGCTCTCAGAGGTGTGGGTGGAGCCACCCTGACGGCAGCAGAACTGTCATGTGGGTGTGTCTAGTTCGTCATTTCATTGAGAATTTATTTCCACAGCAAGGGAAGTGACGGTCTCAGTTTGCCCAGGGCTGAGTTTCGGGGCTTTCCTGTGGGCTACCGTAAGGCTAACAAAGAATCCCAGACAATAAAAAGCGTCCCGTGCACAGCAGCGTGCTGGGTTTGGGGCCGAGGTGTTCGACATCCGATGCCAGCCCTTCCGTGGCTCAGAGCAAACGAATAATACCAGGGCAAAGCTATGCAATAGTCTGGCAAAGCCTGCAGCATAGTTCTGCCCTTTCCAGCTACCAGGACTGGCCCCCACTCTGGCACTCTGAGGTGGGGGCCCGCAAAGACCTTAAATACCTCGCCTCTATAGGCTCTGCACACACAAAAACTCCCCGGAGTCCCAGAGGCGCTGGTTCTGAGAGGAACAACGCCCCTCCCCCTCCAAAGCTGCCACCATGGAGTGATTTCACCCTAAAAAACAGGAGGGAACCCCATGAATTCCTCCCCCAAGGGTACCCCAAGCCCTTTTGCCCCAAAAGAGCTTGAAAAAAGAAAAGAGAGAAACAAGCTGCAGTCTGGTAGCTGATCGCCCAGTCTGAGGCAGGCAAACACACACACAGACTCCCTGTTACTTTCCAGGACGCAAGAATCAAACCATCACCTTAAAAAAACGTGATTTTATTAACAAAACAAAACTACTTGATAAAGCAGACTTGATTGCTAGGTGTTATAGAGCAACTGAATAAAACCAATTAAAAGACAGAGAACATCTCTTAGGGTATGTCTACACTGCATCCCTAGTTCGAACTAGGGTGGTTAATGTAGGCATTCGAAGTTGCAAATGAAGCCCAGGATTTAAATATCCCGGGCTTGATTTGCATCTTGCCAGGCGCCGCCATTTTTAAATCCCCCTTAGTGCGGACTCCGTGCCCGCAGGCTACACGCGGCACGGAGTAGGTAGTTCGAATTAGGCTCTCTAATTTGAACTACCGGTACACTTCATTCTAGGTGTTTAGAGAGCCTAATTCGAACTACCTACTCCGTGCCGCGTGTAGCTGCGGGCACGGAGTCCGCACTAAGGGGGATTTAAAAATGGCGGCGCCCGGCAAGATGCAAATGATGCCCAGGATATTTAAATCCCAGGCTTCATTTGCAACTTCGAATGCCTACATTAGCCACCCTGGTTCGAACTAGGGTGGCAGTGTAGACATACCCTCAGCTAGTGAATGGGGGAGGGAAGGCATAGGTTCACACAGAGTAGTTGAACTGAACAACCAAAACAAATAAAAATACCTTGATTGCGACTAAATACCCCTTTCTCCTTTATATTTACTCACGATCCCTTCCCAGTTCAGTCCACGTCCATGCCCAATATTCCTTGTAGGCATGGTAATTCTGATTACTGCATGTTGCTCCCTCCAGCTCTTAACTTAGAAGACAACAAAGGAAGAGCAAACCAGGTATTTACACACAATTCAAATTTCAGCGCTGTATCCCATTGCTTCTCCTGGATCCCTGCCAACAACAGCCCTAGCTACCTGCCAACAACACCCTTCGGAGGCCAGAACTCCTCCTATCCATCACACCAGCACACAGCGCTTGGCCCGCAGGGGTACGTCTACACAGCCGTGCCTCGGAGCCCAGGTTGACAGACTCCAGCTGGTGGGGCATGCACTCTGGCAGCTCACACTGCGGCCTGGGTTCTGGGTTTCAGCTCCCGAGTTCCTGCCCGAGCTGCCCTGTCTCCCCAGCTATTTGTCATGCTATAGCACGAGCCCCGTAACGCTCAATCTTTTGGTCTGGGCTCCGAGGCCTGTTCCCACAGGCTGCCATTGCTATGGAGACCCTAGACCAGGGGTGGGCAATGGGCGGCCTGCATGCAGAGGCAGAGTTAGGTCCTGGCAGGCTAGGTGCTTTATTTACCTGCATGTCCACAGGTACGGCTGCTTGAAGCTCCCATTGGCCACAGATCGTTGTTCCCAGCCAATGGGAGCTGCGGGAAGTGTTGTTCCGGTCCATGTGGCATCCTGAAGCTTCCATTGGCCACGGATCAACATTTCCAGCCAATGGGAGCTGCGGGAAGCGATGTTCCAGTCCATGTGGCATCCCGCAGCTTCCATTGGCCACGGATCAACATTTCCAGCCAATGGGAGCTGCGGGAAGTGGTGTTCCAGTACATGTGGCATCCCGCAGCTTCCATTGGCCACGGATCAACATTTCCAGCCAATGGGAGCTGCGGGAAGTGGTGTTCCGGTCCATGTGGCATCCCACAGCTCCCACTGGCCACGGATCAACATTTCCAGCCAATGGGAGCTGCGGGAAGCGATGTTCCAGTCCATGTGGCATCCCGCAGCTTCCATTGGCCACGGATCAACATTTCCAGCCAATGGGAGCTGCAGGAAGTGGTGTTCCGGTCCATGTGGCATCCCGCAACTCCCACTGGCCACGGATCAACATTTCCAGCCAATGGGAGCTGAGGGAAGCAGTATTCCGGTCCATGCCGCTTTTTTGCAGCCCCCGATTGGCTGGGAACAGCAATCCATGGCCAATGGGAACTGCAAGCGGCTATACCTGTGGACATGCAGGTAAACAGGCCTCCCAGCCAAGACGGCATGGAGGGCTGGAGCGAATGGCCCCTGTAGCTGGGTACTGATGAGCTAGGAACTGGTAACTGCCTGAGGGGAGCGGACGCCTGAGCCAGCCTGGAGCCCTGCACCCCGGAGAGAATTCACTCTGCGGAGGAGCATGCCCCGCTGCCATGACCGGTCTCTTCTAGGGTCTCCAGTTCCGCTGGAGGACGGCGCTTGTGTAACTCTAGCTGCCCCGGACACCTCCCACCACCATTTTCTATGCTGAACGGTCTCTGGACACTCCTCTGGAGAGGGGATGTTGCACCCAACACCTCCCTGCTTCTGGGGCACTTTGTTACACTGGGGGGTCATTCACCAGGAACTAATCCAGGGCCGACCCAAAGTTAATGGGAATCTCTCCCCTTGAGTCCGGGGGTGCTGGCTCAGGCCAAAACCCAGGCCGGGAGTGATTCTGGGGTACAGAGCAGAGAGACAGAGGCTTAGCTTTGAACGTATTTGGAAAGCCATTTCCTGGATGCTCTCTTGCAGGCCACTGTGAGAGCACCTAAAACAGACCACCGACGCCAGCCTGAGGAAACAGCCATGTCTGAGCTGACACACAAAAACAGGGCACCCAGAACGAGGTTTACTTGCCCAGAATGGACCCTGATTTATACCACTCCTTCCTTTCTTGTCTAATCCAAACCATACAGTACCGAGTGAAAATTGTTCTCATTTTCGGTCAGTAATACGATTTCTTTGCAAACATCTGTAGCGGTGATCCATCGACGTGCTAACAGCCTGTGAGCGACTCATAGATCATCTGCTTTTCCTCATTATTAAAGGACCGTGTGTGTATTTTGGAAGGCTGGATAAGAGAAAGCCGTAACACATCTGCTTTTACCTTAAGGCTCCGGGGATGTTGAGAGTCGCGGTACTAGAACAAGATGAAAGTTAACACAAAAAACATTCTCATCTGGTTGTTTAGAATTGTTTGTGGCATTATTTAGTTCAGCTTGCCCTACTTCTCTTTCTGTTCTATTTCGTTTTCGGGAAAAAAAACCCTTTAGCTATTCTGGAAAGCTTTTCTGCAACAAAACATGTAGGCTCAGAGACAACTTAATGCTTACCAATAATTATTTAAATTGTGTAGCATCTTGGAACTCCCATCCTGGATTACAAACCCAGAAGAAAGCAGATGGCCCCTGTCCCAAAGAGTTGATAATTTAAAAGCTTCAGGGGGTAGCCGAATTAATATAATTTAAGTTACCTAAAATAATCAAAGATTAATTGGCTCTGCACTACAACCATGAACTATACACACAAAGCTGATAAAATCATCTGAATGGGGAAGGAGCAGCATTTGCTGCTTACACCTGTGGAAATTCACATCCCAAGCATGCTCAGTCCTCAGGCTGTATCTTGACTATACCTCTGTTGACAGAGAGATGTAGATTAGGCATGTCGAAATTGCTCATGAAGCTGGGATTTAAATATCCTGCGCTTCATTAGCATAAACATGGCCACCGCTTTTTTCCAAAACGGAGCTTTTTTGAAAAAAACCAGGCAGTCTAGATGGGGAGCTTTCGAAAAATAAAGCCTTTTCGAAAGATCCTGTAAACCTCATTTTATGAGTGATAAGGGATCTTTCGAAAAAGACTTTATTTTTTGAAAGATCCGCATCCAGACTGCTGTTTTTTCCCCGAAAAAGCTCAGTTTCGAACAAAGCGGTGGCCATGTTTATGCTAATGAAGCACAGGATATTTAAATCCCGGCTCATTAGCAATTTCCACGTGCCTAATCTACATCTCTCTGTCGACAGAGAGGTGTAGTCCAGACACAATCTCAGTGAATATAGTGTGCAGTTATCAATCCAGGCTTTGGGAGAACTTAAGACACTTAACCAAAATCTGCAGCTTCTTCCAGGAAAAGACACAATAATTCATAGATTCATAGAATGCTAGAACTGCAAGGGACTTTGAGAGAGCATTAAGTCCAGTCCCCTGCCATCACAGCAGGACCAAGCACCATCTAGATCATCCCTGAGAGAGATCCAACCTGCTCTTAAATATCTCCAGAGATGGAGATTCCACAACCTCCCTGGGCAATTTATTCTAGTGTTTAACCACCCTGACAGGTAGGAAGTTTTTCCTAATGTCCAACCTCAACCTCCCTTGCTGCAATTGAAGCCCATTGCTTAGGGAGGTTATGGAATCTCAATTTAAGCCCAATGTCTATCAGGGATGGTCTAGCCAGTATTTGGTCATGCCATGGGGGCGGGGACCTGGACTTGATGACTCTCGAGGTCCCTTCCAGTCCTAGTGTTCTATGATTCTTCCTGCTCCTTGTGACACCCTTTCAGATACTTGAAAACGGCTCTCACGTCCCCTCTGAGCCCTGAAACACAGGGCTGTATAAGGCTGAGTCAGAGATAATTTTGTGGCAGATGTAATGTTCAGTCACAAAGCTACATGGGCTTTCATTTTCTGGGCATACGTCTTTGGGGAGCATAACTGCTGAGGAGCAACATTTTCTAAATATGGAACATTATCGCTGTTGCACGCTAACATCTTCCCAGAATTTCTGTCGGAGCCGTTACGCCTCTTCCGCTGGTTTTAGCCAAATGTCACCATTTCTGTTGGGACTCCCTTATTTGAACAATAACTTCTTACTAAATCTTTTCAATTTTGAAAACAAACTCACTGCCAGATTTCAATATGTGACTAACAATCCGCCCCGCCCCCAGATAGACCGGGTAGTCGTTTCAGATACAGAGGAAGGTTTTCCAGCACTGCTAAATATTTGATCCACAAGAAACCATCTGCTGAAGGTTACGTGTGTTTATAAGAATTGGAAAAGGAGAGCCACAGCTAAAATGTGTGTTCTATGGGACCCATGTGCAATGGGATTTATAGCTGATTGAATGTCAAACCTTCCAAAGTTGGACAACGCCAGGGGACAATCCAACCTGCCTCCTCTGCCCCACCTAACCCCAGACCCACACTACGATCATGCCAACTCGTCGAGGACAAAGCGGAAACACAAAGAGTTTTCCATCTTTCAGAATATCTAGGCAGACAGGATCATCGAATCCTAGATATTCTGAAAGTCATCAAGTCCAGCCCCCTGCCCAAGGCAGGACCAACCCCAACTCAACCATCCCAGCCAGGGCTTGGTCAAACACCTCTAGGGATGGAGATTCCACTCCCTCCCTAGGGAACCCATCCCAGCGCTTCCCCACCCGCCTAGGAAAAAAGGATGCTATTTAAAGAAAGAACAACGCAGGGCCACTCGACTTACCCACCAGGGACAGCCTCGCAGCCGGCTCCAGTTTACAGGCAGCAAAACTCCTTCAGAACAAAAACCGTTCTGGGGACCAGGGACACACTGTGGGACGTTCACTCGCCTCAACACCGCGGGGGCCACCGATGGGGAGAAGCCAAACTCCAGCATCTTTGCCAGGGCTGCTACATTCTGATCCTGGCTTCTGCCTACATCCTCCGCTCCCATGTGACAAAGTGGGTAATTGTCTTCACTCTCTCTGCTTGTTGTGTGGAAGGTGATTTCGACTGTCCTGTCCTGAGTCTGTGCATGCCTCAGTTTCCCTGGACACTGCACTGCTACCTGGAGGGGGATGTGAATTCCAGGAGTGACTCACTGAGGCCAGCACGTTCACAATGGCCCAGGCTCACGGTAATCTGAGCCTGGGAGAGGGATGTGATCTGGTGACACCTTTTGGGAAGCCAGACAGAGGAGGAGGCGGGGCTGCCTGGAGGCCTGGGACAGGTGGCTGAGTGTGTGAGTGAGTCTTCACTGGCTTAGGATGCAGGGAGGGGGCCCAGGGCCCTGTCTCTTGGCTCCCCCTCTCCCCACGGTGGATGGTGCTGGCTGCTCCTGGTTCCTGTGCGAACAAGTCTGTGCTACACGGTGTCCCTGTGAGCCAATAAACATTCTGTTCTACCTGCTGGCTAAGTCCCCCCTCTGGCTGTGGATGGGGGGGACTCCCCACACCTCCATGACCCCCCCCTTGCCCCGCGATGTGCTGAGCAATCAGAAGTCCCATGGGGCGCGGAGCCCCCGCCACGCTACCCACTGCAGTGAGAGCAGAGGGTTCCCAGCACCTGGCAGAACTGGCGCCGGCAGGCCGAGGGTTAACCAGGCCCCACACAAAGCCGTTTCAAGCATTATTTACAGCCCCTTCCTCCCCCAGGGGGACGTCGCAGTCACCTCATTAAGCACAGACACAAGCCTTTCAGCAGGCCCAGGCAGAGATATTTACAGCCCCGTGCGGCTGACGGCGGGGTGGAGCCCGACATGCACAACATGAAAGCAAACCTCCAAGTGCCGGGGCCAGCCGCCCCGCAGTGTGCGTTCTGACAAACAGCTGCGTCCCTCCGAGGAGATGTGCCCGCCACAGACCCAAGGCGGAGCTGCCCCGGGCCACCCCGGCGTGCTGGCAACGACTCGGAGACCTAGCAGCAGCCTCGTGGTGAGACGCCCCGTTAGCCGAAAGGGAAGCAGCACCATACATACACACACGAATCCCTCCTCCTGGCCAGCCTGGCTCTGCTCCCCCCCTTGCCGCCCATTCGGCATTGGTCTGTTCCGCACACTCTGTCCGAGGTCGAGCCTTTTGTGAGCATTTCTGGCTGGTTAAATCCTGGCTCGTATTTCCAGGGCGGCACAAGCCGCGGCGGATTTAAACAGGGGGCCAACAAAATGAAACATCGATAGCGGAAGGGGAACAGAGCGCTCCTGACGAACATGATCGTTTGGGGGATAATTCCTCACCGCGATTGATGCCTGCTTACCTGCTGGAATACGCCGACACTCCCTTCTAGGATTGATTCTTCAATGGGGGGATGAAAATGACTAGCCCTCCAACAGGATGTTAGCCTAGACACACGTTTCCCAGAACACGGGGCAAACATGCCAGCCTGATGTTTACATCAAGGCTTCATTTGTGGGCCTATGTGGGATGGCGACGGAACGAATCCAAGCAAAACGAGCCCTCATTTGTCTGGGTGGAGTGGTGTTCCCCCATGCGAAATGCCACTTCCTTGCCAAATGTGCTCTACCATATAGTTACACCCTGGCTTGAGAAGCCGGACAGAGGGGAATTCCAGTGCTCCTCTCTCCCCCGTGATGGGGCGTGGCTGTTTTAGCCTGGCTTATTTATAGTTGGAAAGACCAGTTGTGCACCACTGCGCTGGCCAGCTATGAGGGTGTGGCTAGACTACAGGGTTTTGTTGACAAAACTATACCTGCGTCCACACTGCCTTTGAGTTATGTCAACATAACGTCGACAAAACTCAGCAGTTTTGTCGACGTATGTAAACCTCATTCTACAAGGAAT
Organism: Pelodiscus sinensis; assembly: GCF_052426305.1. NCBI lineage: Eukaryota > Metazoa > Chordata > Testudines > Trionychidae > Pelodiscus > Pelodiscus sinensis. The sequence continues at coordinate 44,714,709 of NC_143065.1, read as the reverse complement.
AACGCCTTTTATCGACAGAGTTCTGTCCATAGAAGGCGTTATTGCATCTACACTGTCCTTTGCGTCCACACTGTTATGTCGACAAAGCGGCTTGCTTTGTCGACAGAACTGGATGTAGTCTAGACGCTCTTTGTCAACAGAAGCTTTGTTGACAGTATCTGTTGACAAAACTTCTGTCGACAAAACCCTGTCGTCTAGACATACCCTGAGATACTAAATGATGTGGTGTAACAGGCTCTGCCCTTCCTGTGAGCACCCCTTGGTGGCCGAGGAGAGTCTTGTGGTCTCTTTGCCCGGCTGTCTGTGGGAGAGGAAGTGTCCGGTATGTGGACCTGGGACCAGGCTTCTTCTTACCCCCTGTTGTGGCTGCTGCGGGTTGTGAGGGGAGGACGGCCCAAGCCCGCCCATGGACCCAATAAGAAGCAGTTACCTGCTGAGTCTCAAAGAGGTCAGTTGCTGTCATATTGTCTGGGTCGCTTCCCCGTGAAGCTGCTCTGTTCAGCCCTCTCTTGGGTCTTGTGGTCAAGTCCTCCCTGTCCAGGGTTCTCACAAGGGGTTGCTGTTGGCTTCCCAGCTAGTCTTCTGCTGCTGGACCCGGTTCTGACCAGGTCTGAAGTCCAGTTCCCACTCGGAGCTGTCCGGAGTGCTGCTGTTCTCCCACTCAGCCCTCAGGTCTGCCTGGGTCAAGCTCCAGCAGGGAACTGACAGGCTCTGGCTCAGCAGTTTCTTTTATATCAGCCTGCTGCGCCCTGATTGGCTGCAGCAGAGGCTGCCACTCTATTCTGCTTGGAGGACCTCTCTTCTGCTCCTGTTGGTGAGCAGGGTGCGACAAGGCCTCCAGCCGGGATGTCGGAGCCTAGTCCACCCATTCACATGTAGGAAAAGCGATCACTGTGCAGCAGTCTGTCACCACTAATAAGACTCTCCCACCCTGAGAATCTCTCTTGGGGAAAGCCAGGGTGTCCATTCAACCGCTGCACAGAGCATGGAGAAAAGTTTATTTTCATTTGGGCAGATCAGGGAAATAGCCAATAACTCCAGGTCTCCGTTTGCCCATGTAAGCCTTGTTAGGAATACCAAAGCCAGACCCTGGGTATGTCTACACTACCCCGCTAGTTCAAACTAGGAGGGTAATGTAGGCATACCGCACTTGCAAATGAAGCCCGGGATTTGAATTTTCCGGGCTTCATTTGCATAAGCGGGGCTCCGCCATTTTTAAAACCCCGCTGGTTTGAACCCCATGCAGCGCGGCTACACGGGGCATGAACTAGGTAGTTCAAACTAGGCTTCCTAGTTTGAACTACCGTTACTCCTCATTCCACAAGGAGTAACGGTAGTTCGAACTAGGAAGCCTAGTTCGAATTACCTAGTTCGTGCCCCGTGTAGCCGTGCGGCACAGGGTTCGAACGAGCGGGGTTTTAAAAATGGCGGAGCCCCACTTATGCAAATGAAGCCCGGGAAATTCAAATCCCGGGCTTCATTTGCAAGTGCGGTATGCCTACATTACCCCGCTAGTTCGAACTAGCGGGGTAGTGTAGACATACCCCCTGAGAGAACACACGTCCTGTGGGCTATGGATCCCTCCAGAAAGGGACTGGTGAAAAAGAAGGAGTCCCAGGGAAGGTCAATCATTCCTGGAAAACGGGAGTGTGACTATAAATCTAATTCTTCTTCTACTTCCAGCACTGGGAAGGGAGCCCTTGCAGGATTAAGGGAAGGAGCTCCAGGCCTGGTAGGGGTGAGGGAAGTACTAGCCGAAGCAGGGCTGAGGGAGGGAAATAAGGCACTGCTGACAGAAGCATGAAGAGTAGGAGGGAGGGTTAGAAGAAAGGCTCTTTATGGCATGCTAGTCAAGACTCAGGCAGGAGACCACCATGGCAGGGCATGGGACTGCACGCGAAGGCCATGGCAGATTGTCTGACTGGGTGACAAAGCTCTGTGGGCACCATTCCGGGCAACAGTGTTTTGAGACAACTCCCTCCAAAGCCCAGCTACTTACACATGTTACAGAGAAGTCAGGGTCATATGCAAAGGGGGCTTCTAGAGATTGGATTAGTGTAACCCAGAATGGCCTGGGCATAGTTGTAGATACAGGCATAAAGCGAAAGTCTGTGCGGCTGTAAGAACATAAGAATGGCCATACCAGTCAGACCAAAGGTCCATCTAGCCCCGTATCCTATCTGCAACCCCAGCTTTTGTAAAATCTGAGCCAATTTGCCACAGACCCACTGGGAAAGATACCCAGTCAATGATGTGTAGTGACTACAACGATAGACGGTAAGTGATTAGAAGTATTAGGTAAAAGTCAGAGGAGTTCACTAAAGAAATAAAATATAAACACGCAGGCTACACTCTCCACCCTACTCGACCAGGCAACAACTGGTGCAAGCGGTTTTTCTCACCTCACGGGACATCACAGCTGATAGTACACACATTGCACCCTTAAAATCTGGGCCAGTCCCCTCAGCTGGAGTCTTCAGAGTGTCCTTGTGGCTTGCAGCATGGTGGGGCAGGAGAGAGGCCAAGCTGGGCATCTGTGTTTCAGTCTACGTGTTTGGGAAACGGAAGTCCAGGCAGGTCCGTGGCATTGCCGAGTGTCCAGGCAAAGTTGAGCAGTTCCCCTGGTTGGGTCTCATGTAGGTGAGTCGGTGCATTGTGGCTCCCTTGCTGGACAACAGACATTGGTAGCTGTCTGTCAGCCTACCTGGGTGCTGGCTACTCTCCTTGCTCTTGTTTCTGGGGAGCTAGTATCTGGCAGAGTCCCCAGCTGATAGCATGTTTCCATGACAGCCACACAACCCAATCTCCTCCCTTCATATGTATTTATGATATACTTCTATGGACAGAGAAAGAAGTTTCAGCAGATCGTAACTGTTCCCGTGACACCTTACAAGGCATGCTTTATAAGTAAGATCACAATGATATAAAATGAGGCATATTGGGGGGACAGGGTGCTCCCCCAAGGTACAGAACATCACCATCGTATTCATCAGTGTGTCTGATAATGCTGTTTGTTACTACAGTGTCAACCAATCTGGCAGGTACTGAAGTTGGAATCCTGATCCTAACACCAGGTCTGAGCCAACGCCCGCAGGAACCGATGGAAAAGGTCCCCACTGATGTAAAGCGGCATTGAAGATGGTTTCCCACCATCAGAACATGCAGATCTGTTACCCTGAGGTCAAACGCTTATTTTTCACATTCACACTTGGAAGACAAGGCTTCCCCGTTAAAAGGATTCTGTTCCAACCCGCACGCTAAACCTTGGTAAACAGTAAAGATCCTAAAGTTGTGACCATTCCATGGACGTGCGACCTTTCCACTGGAACAAAAGCTGAGATCCAGCCAGTGCTTTTCCTCTAACTGAGCGTGACAAGGCCAGTCCTCATCTGCTTCCCCACCTTGGGAAAGAACAGTTCTGGAGCGTGGTTTCAGACAACTGACTCCTTTTGCAGGCGAGACCCAACCCCTCTCACCTTTAGAAAGGACTGCTGCCCAGCATGAAGCAGAAGATAGGATTGAACACTAGACTGGGTTGATCAAAGGAAGCTGAGGGGGGATAGCTGGACTAGAGAGGAATGACCTGTCTACTCCAGACATATCCTTCGCTTATCCTGGCTCTGGTCTGCTTCAGCCCGGCACACCTTACAGACGACTAGGGCCTGCTCTGACGTGTACTGGAGGGAACAGTCCCAGGCTGCGGGCTCACAGCACACAGGGGCCGTGTCTGTGGCGTGCCCGCTGCCGAACGAGCGGGCAGGAACAAGGGTACTGTGCACCGCCTGGGGGGTACCCCACACAAAGGGAACCTTGCTAATGCAGCACTCGCCTCAGATGTAGTACATCTGAGATGGCACAGGTGTGTGGTGAGCAAGACACGAGAAGTCGTTCTGCTCTGCGCTGATTAGGCCTCAGCTGGAGTATTGTGTCCAGTTTTGGGCACCACATTTCAGGAAAGATGGGGAGAAATTGGAAAAGGTCCAGAGAAGAGCAACAAAAACGATTCAAGGTCTAGAGAACATGATCTATGAGGGAAGACTGAAAGAATTGGGCTTGTTAAGTTTGGAAAGAGAAGACTGAGAGGGGACGTGAGAGCAGTTTTCAAGTATCTAAAAGGGTGTCACAAGGAGGAGGGAGAAAAATTGTTCTCCTTGGTCTCTGAGGACAGGACAAGGAGCAATGGGCTTAAACTGCAGCAAGGGAGGTTTAGGTTGGACATTAAGAAAAACATCTGGCCTGTCAGGGTGGTGAAACGCTGGAATAAATTGCCTAGGGAGTTTGTGGAATCTCTATCCCTGGAGGAATCTGGATAAACATCTATCAGGGATGGTCTAGACGGTGCTTGGCCCGGCCGTGAGGGCAGGGGACTGGACTTGGTGACTTCTCGGGGTTCCTTCCTGTTCTCTGATTCTATGGTTCCCACCCCATATTGTGTCCTGACCCCAAATACAAGGCGACCCTGCAGGGGAGGAGGAATCCGTATGCAAATAAGCCTCTGACAATTCATGCAAATCCTGGCCTGTGAATCGACCCCACGCACCCAGAACAGCCTGTGCACATGTCTGGCACGGGGCCTATTGGCGGCTGCCAAGCGACGGCTGCCCTGAGGTATTTCTCACACGCCGCCTTCCCGCCAGGCTGTTCCCTCCCTGGGCTAAGTTCTCTGTAGGCCACAAGTTTAGCGCTACGCAGGGCAGGGTCGTGTGGCAGCCAGGGGAAGGCCGCCCCATGCCCAGCCCCTAGCTAGCCCATCCTCCACATGGCCCCAACTCGGCACTGCCATAGGGGTGAGATGGGTTGAGCCCTGGCACTGCCACAAACTGGGGCCCAACCCCAATCTTGCCATGGCTGGGGCGGCCTGGCCCTGGTATTGATCTTGTGATGGCCTGGATGGCCCGGCCTCAGAGCTATCCTGCCATGATCCAGTCCCAGTGCCCCCTCATCACGGACAGAGCGGCCCAGCCCCGGAGCCCCCTTCTGCCCCCGAGACCTCACCCAATATCCTAGCCCCACTCCAGAGCTTGCATCCCCCATCACAGCCCTTGCACCGCAACCCTCTGTCAGCCCTGAGCCCCTCTACCCCAGCCCCACCCCAGAGCCAGTGTCCCCAGCCAGCAGCCTCACACCCACACACACCACCCCAAACCTCTGCCCCAGGCCTGAGCCCCCTTGGCCTCACCCCCTCACTCAGGACCCCTTGGCCTCACCCCCGCCACATGACTTTTGCTGTGTGCACCAGGGCGAAGGTGATGTGTTGCATGGCACCTCCACATCAATGCACAGAACACAATTCCTTCCCATCACGGGCGGGGGGAAAGGGAGGGATCCCTGCCCGGAAGACTGAAGGAACTGAGCTTCCTGCCTGTCAGGGTGGTTAAACACTGGAATAAATTGCCCAGGGAGGCTGGTTGTGGAATCTCTACCACTGGAGATATTTAAGAGCAGGTTGGACAGACACCTGTCAGGGATGGTCTAGATCAGAGCTACTCAACTTTGCAAGCCCCGGGGGCCACAATGATACAGCACATGCCCAGGTCTGCAACTTAAGTGTGGTTGCATAGACATGCAAATATATATGCAAATAGCTTCTTTCACACTGACGGGCATGAATACAAAGATTAAGGCAAGACTACACAACACACAGGCCCCATTTAATTCAGTTCTGCTGATATTAATCAAATGCAATAGTTACCAATGTCCACCCATATGACAGCACTTTTAATGAGCAATGCCAGTCCACGAATTTAACTACTAAAATGTATATCAACAGAAGATCAGTACACTGACTGCTTTTTTGTTTTGGCTTCACAACAGTCCAGGAATTTAACTACTAAAACACATGAACCCAAGCTACACCATAAACCCAAACTGCATCGTGGACTGCAAACAAATGGGCCGTTTGCCGCATGCAGCCCATGGGCCACGTGTTGAGTAGCCCTGATCTAGACAGTGCTTAGTCCTGCCGTGAGGGCACAGAACTGGACTTGATGACCTCACGAGGTCCCTTCCAGTTCTAGGGTTCTATGGACAGAGCAGTGATTCCTCCGGTTCCATTCGGCGCAGGAAGGGCGCAGTGGAAAATCCCCCCTACCCCATGAGAGGAGGCTGCTCATGCAGAACGTGGGGGGGTGTTCCGGGGAGACGATGACGCTATAGAAAGGACGTTAAGGAGACCTAAAAGGTGCATTTAAGAGGAACCAAACTAATTCCGCTCTTGAAGGGCAAACGGGGAGGCGAGCACAGACCTACCAGCCTCTGTCATTAACATTCAAATTAGTTTTCGTAATTCTTTTCTAGCTCCGATAGCGAGGGCTGTGAAATGAAAACAAAAGCCCAGACTTCACACGGCTGCCAATCAGGCACCAAGGAGGTTCAGAGAATGAAAACAAGGACACAGTTTGGAATACAAACTCCTTGGGGCAGCCACCCGGGAAAGGTTCAAATATCATGCAGCTGACCAACTGAGCACCCACCGCCGGCAGCATGTTTCTACTAGTGGTGCACATCTGCACATGCCTAGGTCCACAGAACAAAATTTATTCCACACATGAATGGAAAATTTTTTGAGGAAACCTTGATCAGGAGGTTGCGACAGCAAATAAAAAAGAGAAAGGTGCTATTCCTTTGCACAAGGGGTAACTAGGAAATTAAACTGGTTGCCAAAACCAAACAAAATAAATCATAACATTGTTTAATGCCAGAGATTTTCAAGAAAGGTTTAAAAAACAACCAATGGTCCTGCAGCAATCCTAGCTCAAAAGACAAATCATAGAATCCTAGAACACTAGGACTGGAAGGGACCTTGAGAGGTCATCGAGTCCAGTCCCCTGCCCTCATGGCAGGACCAAATACTGTCTAGACCATCCCTGATAGACATTTATCTAACCTGCTCTTAAATATCTCCACAGATGGGGATTCCACAACCTCCCTGGGCAAATTATTTGACCACCCTGACAGTTAGGAACTTTTTCCTAATGTCCAACCTAAACCTCTCTTGTTGCAGTTTAAGCCCATTGCTTCTTGTTCTATCCGCAGAGGCCAAGATGAACAAGTTTTCTCCCTCTTCCTCATGACACCCTTTTAGATACCTGAAAACTGCTCTCATGTCCCCCCTCAATCTTCTCTTTTCTAAACTCAACAAACCCAATTCCTTCAGTCTTCCCTCATAGGTCATGTTCTCTAGACCTTTAATCATTCTCGTTGCTCTTCTCTGGACCCTCTCCAATTTCTCCACATCTTTCTTGAAATGCGGTGCCCAGAACTGGACACAATACTCCAACTGAGGCCTAACCAGCGCAGAGTAGAGCAGAAGAATGACTTCTTATGTCTTGCTCACAACACACCTGTTAATACATCCCAGAATCATGTTTACTTTCTTTGCAACAGAATCACACTGCTGACTCATATTCAACTTATGGTCCACTATAACCCCCCAGATCCCTTTCTGCCGTACTCCTTCCCAGACTGTCGCTTCCCATTCTGTATGTGTGAAACTGATTGTTCCTTCCTAAGTGGAGCACTTTGCATTTGTCTTTATTAAACTTCATCCTGTTTACCTCAGACCATTTCTCCAATTTGTCCAGATCGTTTTGAATTATGACCCTATCCTCCAGATTAGTCGCAACCCCTCCCAGCTTGGTATCATCTGCAAACTTAATAAGCGTACTTTCTATACCAATATCTAAATCGTTGATGAAGATATTGAACAGAGCTGGTCCCAAAACAGACCCCTGCGGAACCCCACTTGTTATACCTTACCAGCAGGATTGTGAACCATTAATAACTACTCTCTGAGTACGGTTATCCAGCCAGTTATGCACCCACCTTGTAGTAGCCCCATCTAAGTTGTATTTACCTAGTTTATTGATAAGAATGTCATGTGAGAGGTATCAAACACCTTATCAATCTCCCTCAAGGAGATTTCTCCAGTGAGGATGAGAAAAATCTGGAAAGTGCTTAATTAAGGTAACACGAGAAAAAATATCTGGTCATGCTGTGGAGTGATACTCTGGGGCTATTTGTGTCAGATACACCCTGTATTGGGGCGGACGGTGAGAGTTGCATGCAGAACCTGGAAGCAAATTACCAGTGTGAAAGAAAGGAGATTTTTGTAAAGGCACAGTTCTAAGAATCGCACAGAAGTTCCTACCTGTCAGGGTGGTCAAACACTGGAATAAATTGTCCAGGGAGGTTGTGGAATCCCCATCTGTGGAGATATTTAAGAGCAGGTTAGATAAATGTCTATCAGGGATGGTCTAGACAGTATTTGGTCCTGACATGAGGGCAGGGGACTGGATTCGATGACTCTCGAGGTCCCTTCCAATCCTAGTGTTGTATGATTCTATTCTTTAGACACTTGTACAGAGCACTGACCGAACAACTGCTGGGCACTTGCACATTGTATCAGCGCAAATCATGGTATGCAAGCTAATCACAGGGCATAGTATTCAATCAAAACCATTGCTCTACAAAACCATATAGAGATGGGATTGGCCTCAGAGGTGGAGGATGGTGTTGGTCTGGCCCCATCTCATTCATATGCTATTGTACACACATACACTTGTGTGTGCATGCACCTTTCTGCGTTGAGTGTTTTGTTTTCAGAGGAAGGGATGGATGAAGGAAGGAAAGAAAAGAGGAAGAGAGGAAGGGAGGGAGGGACAGATAAAGGAAGGAAGGAAGGAAAAGAGGGAGAGAGGGACGGAGGGAGGAAGGAAGGAAGGAAAAGAGGGAGGGATGGAGGAAGAAAGAAAGGAAAGAAGGAAAAGAGGGAGGGAAGGACGGAAGAAGGGAGGAAGGAAAAGAGAGGCAAGGAGGGACGGAGGAAGGAAGGAAAAGAGGGAGGCAGGGAGGGACGGAGGAAGGAAGGAAGGAAAGAAGGAAAAGAGGGAGGGAAGGAAGGAAGGAAGGAAAAGAGAGGCAAGGAGGGACGGAGGAAGGAAGGAAGGAAGGAAGGAAAAGAGGGAGGCAGGGAGGGACGGAGGAAGGAAGGAAGGAAGGAAGGAAGGAAAAGAGGGAGGCAGGGAGGGATGGAGGAAGGAAGGAAGGATTGAAAAAACATTTTTTTCTTAAACTTCCTTAATGTTGCTCTGAGCATGTTACAACAGGGATCACCTCAGAGATCATTTAGACATGATTAGCTGATCATAATTTAAACTTATAATTAAAAAATGATTTATTGACAGAAGAATTAGTGGAGAGAGATGCTGGAGTCTCACCAACAATCCACAAAAGTCCTCTCTCGATCCCTGAGCCTCAGGCATTATTTATAACGAGCCTTAGTACCTGCAGGGGCAGGGTACGAATACAATCTTTGTAGCAACTAGCAGTCCCCGTGGGGAGAAATGCCTTCTCAATTAGTTCGGAGACAGGACGGTCACGCAGAAATCACTTAACGCATAGCACTTCATCAGCTGTGCTCTGAATCGTACCTTGCAGGATTTCCCTTCCTTACCAAAGGAGGAAAAAAAACTCCGAGCACACAAACCTTAAGCATTTCAGTTATCATTGTAGACCGTTTTTTGTATTTGCCGTATGATTCAATTAAATAAGAGTTACTTATTAGAAATGCCTCCCTGGTTGTGAGCAAAACAAAGTCTCTTGGGGAAGTCACCGGGATTCCACATGTAATGTTGCATCTAATTTAAATATACATATTCCAAAAATATCAGTAGGGAGAGGGGAGGTGCTTTGGCAATTCCCCTTTGAAATTCCAAAAGAGAACCCATCAGCTGCCATGCGAGAACCGGGGTCTCGTTCTCCTGCAGGGTCTCAAGTTCCGGCTAGCCAGAGACTCATCTGGGGAATTCTGATGTCTTGGTATCCTTTACCGACCAATGTTAACAACAGCCCGTGGGATTTCCATTGATGTGCCACACTGACAATGCCTCGCTGTACTCGGAAGCTGAACAATGCCACCCGTGCAGCATGCTCCATCATAAAAGGACCCGGCAGCTCTGACGGTCCCATCGTGGAACACGGATATGTGGAGACGTGCACAACCGGCAACCTGTACACCTGTGTCGTGAAGGTGGGAGCTGACAAGATGTGGAGAAATTGGAAAGATGTGGAGAAATTGGAAAGGGTACAGAGAAGAGCGACAAGAATGATTAAAGGTCTAGAGAACATGACCTATGAAGCCAGGCTTCATGAACTGGGCTTGTTTAGTTTGGAAAAAAGAAGATTAAGGGGGGACATGATAGCGGTTTTCAAATATCTAAAAGGGTGTCACAAGAAGGAAGGAGAAAATTTGTTCCTCTTGGTTTCTGAGGACAGGACAAGGAGTAATGGGCTTAAAGTGCAGCAGGGGAGGTTTAGATTGGACATTAGGAAAAAATTCCTAACTGTCAGGGTGGTCAAATATTGGAATAAATTGCCAAGGGAGGTGGTGGAATCTCCCTCTCTGGAGATATTTAAGAACAGGTTAGATAGACATCTGTCAGGGATGGTGTAGACGGAGCTTGGTCCTGCCTTGAGGGCGGGGGGCTGGACTCGATGACCTCTCGAGGTCCCTTCCAGTCCTATGATTCTATGAACCACAGCAGTCCAGCCCCTGTAGTGAATCCTCAAAAGCACCCGCATCGTGCTGAGCCAGGGTGTGTGAGAAGAGCCTTGGAAACAACCTCAAGCCATTACACCTGAACCTGCCTGGCTACCAAGCTGCTGTGACCTGGTCTAACTCCCACCCGAGTGCTATTGGGTCCTGTAGGCACCTTGTAACGTTACACCCCCTTGTGCTTCCTAGAAGTATTGCTTGGCGATGAATAGGACATAATGAAGAGATGCGTGTGCAAGATGGGTCATGCGAGACATCACTGGAGAGGTTATGACTTACTGACTGTGATTATCCTATTTGTAGGCACGCATCATGTCTGCATCTAACATTAGGAACATGGACTCTGGAGCAATGACAACAGGGTGGTATTTGGGAGACCCCCATCAGACCGCAAGCCACCAGCCTTGCTGGGCCATCAGGAGAAAACCACAAGACTGTATAAACAACGAGAAGTCCTGTGGCACCTTATAGACTAACAGATTTATTGGAGCATAAGCTTTCGTGGGCACAGACCCACTACGTCAAATGCAGATACTCATCTCTCTCTCCTGAGGGGAATGCTGGGACATCACTGTGATGCTGCTAGGTCAGATGGTCCCATCACCTGGCACTAACCACCACCTTGGACTTCTAGTCATTTGCCACTAAAAGGAGGGGAGGCCAAGGCAGGGACACAAAAGATGCCCACCTTATGTGCTTCTTACTTAAGGCTGGGGAGTAAGCTGATCTGGGTTCAGGCTTCACTAAATCCCCATCCAGTATCAGTGGTGACGTATGAGAGAGAGCGAGAGTGGAATTGACTTTTAGATGCAAATCTGGCACCGTCTCCCTTGGCCTGAACAAAGACTTGAACTGGTTAACGTATTATAACACCAGCGTCCCTTCCATTCAACACCCTAGTGACATCCAGAGCTAAGTACAGGGCACGTCCAGTGCACTCAGCTTCATTAATACCAGGACTACACCTGACCAGCCATTTTTTAATCCCTCTCCCTTCTTATTCGGAGGGTCCCCCTCTTCTCCATTGAAGCTCACCTCATTTGAGGAAGTGGGTTTTGCCCACAAAAGCTCATGATACTAGCTATATATTGGTTAGTCTCCAAGGGCGTGTCTCGACTACATCCCTCTGTCGCCAGAGGGATGTAAATTAGACGTACCGAAATTGCTAATGAAGCGGGGATTTAAATCTCCCACGATTTATTAGCATAAAAATGGCTGCCACTTTTTGTCGCCACAGAGTTTTGGCAACAAAAAGCGGCAGTCTAGCCGCGGTTCTACCGCTCATTAAAGCCTTTGGCAACAGATCCCTTATGCCTCGTAAAATGAGGTATGTCTAATTTACATCCCTCTGACAACAGAGGGATGTAGTCTAAACATACCCCAAGTTGCCACAGAACGACTCGTTGTTTTTAAAGTTACAGACTAACCTGGCGACCCCTCTGAGACGGAAGTGAAGAGAAATCTCCAAACACTAGGCCACATCCCGAGCTGATGTGAATGAGTAGGGAGCCATTGACTTCCAGAGCTCCTTGTATACCACCTGTGGACCTAGTCCCCTGTAAATAGCTGAAGCAATAAGCGTTAAACTTGAGAATCGCCTGCCGGGATTACAGACCAAACACGCTATGCAAATTCCAAGCTGCACATCATAATTTTTTTAGTTGTTTTCTGAATAACTTGTGTGTCTGGTCCCTGTTCCACTGGACACTTGTCATAAACCCGGTGCGCTGGCTGCCTACAATCCAGAGTGTGATCTTTTTCTTGTCAATACGGAGACCTTTAGCCTCTGAGGCTGTTCTTGTTCTGATTAAAATTCTAGGGTCGGTCTCCAGATCTCTGTTGATTTTACGTCCTCTTGGAGAGAGTGGAGTGGAATAAACTATTAAGGGCAGAGATAAGATCAGCTAGTGCAAACAGTGACAAAAAGGAGTGAGAGAAGTATATGAAGGAAAATAGCATTGCGTAGTCGGTCTATTAACTCATTACCTGGAAGGGCATCTAGGCCCTCTTCTGTGTTATACTATGCAATGTTCATACCCATGTCGTGTAATGTATTAAGTCCTGTGTAGAGCCCTGCAAATCGGCGGCTATATGTGGATGCTGTGGTCATTTGTGAGTATAACTGTCCCTCCCTTTCCATTGGATGAGATACAATCCCATTCCAAGCACATCCCATTGTCCTGACACAACCAAACCCTGGTCTTGCCTCAAGTTAGGAGAAGAAGCAGCTGCACCCCAAAGTTGGCAGTCCTAGCTCTTACCATGTAGGAGAAGCCCTTGGACAGAGAGATGGACGGACGAACACACAGGCAGACAGACGCGCAGACTTAAATAACTAGTAGATTAAAATGGCCACGAAGGCAAATGGGTTTGAAAAGCTGGTTTCTTCTGGAACAAGCAGTACCTTGTTTCCCTGAGGACTTTGGGCCAGTTTCTGCTCCCGTGTAAACCACGGGGAAATCCACTGACTTCAGGGCCCTAGGATTTACACAGGTGTCACTGGCCGCAGTCGGACTCTTAATAGTTTAAATACTCTGTCTCCTAATGGTGAGCTACTCTGGGAGCTGGCATTCACTGTCCTGCTCCTATGCAGCTACCCAATACTTGGACTGACATTTTCTCTGTTCAATGGCCACAAGTTCCCCAGGTGGGCGACAGCGCAGGGTCAAGATTAGCATATCCTCGTGCTGTTTCCCTAGAGCCACTCAGGTCTGCTAAAAATGGATTAGCTGTAAAATATTTCCTTTGTTTTGCCGTATCTCATAACTACCTTCTACACTCTAGTCCAGTCAAAACAGGGCAAATGTCTTAGTTTAACCCCAACACGCCATACAGTCTGCAAAGTCTGGGAATGATTAATGAGCCAGACCATACTGCAAAGCTGCCAGGTATAAAGAAGAAGGAGGGGAGGCCTGTATTTTCCCTTGCTCTTTTAAAATCGGATCCCCATCCATTAGCGAGATACACAACCGCTCCCTCTGCGTGCAGGCAGACTGACGGCTTTGTGTGTGTGACTGCCTTTGGAAAGCAGGTAAGCCCTCACCAATCATGTGATTATTGGAGCTGACACATCACGCCGAGCGGCGTTAGTCGCCCAGAGGTGTTACAACACTGATACACTGACAGGCAATTATCTTTGCAGATAGTGTTAAAACAAGATAATTAATTGAAAGAGCAGGTGAAAGAACAATGGACCTCGGAGCAGGAGAAGCTATTTGCAAACGTATTCGGTGAAAGGCAAGAATGCCCCCTCGATGGAGTCATTTTATCCGCTTTTCTTTCCCCCTCCTAAACGCGCCATTGACACTGAATGTGTTAGTACACTAGTAAAGTGCAGCCACTTGCCAGAGCATCCTTAGGGACAGGAAAACATCTTCCCTTAACAATGATGTGTCCGTGGAGAGCAGGCCTTGTTCTGAACCCATTTAGGCTAATGTAACTCCTCTCACTTCTGATTTACACTGCTAAGAAATCAGAATCGGGTCCAGCGAAACAGGTGGAAGGACATTTAAGACCTATGGGTCAGGACCCAAATATGGGTCGCCATTACATTTCAAAAGGGTCACCATGTGTCTGCCCCCTCACTTGCCCCCGTTTTTCAATTGCCTTGGGTGACCAAGTCGTCATGAATTGTCAAAATGGATCCCCATCTGGAAAAGGCTGGGAACCGCGGATTTAAGAGGTTTTGGTGGTGGTGGCGGGGTGTGTGTGCATAGCGTAGTGTAGTGTGTGTTAATAATAAACAAAATCTTCAATATGCAGTTCCTACTGTTTTGTCTGTACTTGGCGCCTCTGTCTCTGTGACAAAAAACAGGACTATGTAGCACTTTAAAGACTAACAAGATGGTTTATTAGATGATGAGCTTTCATGGACCAGACCCACTTCCTCAGATCAAACAGTGGAAGAAAATAGTCACAACCATATATACCAAAAGATACAATTAAAAAAATGAAGACATATGAAAAGGACAAATCAAATTTCAGAACAGAAGGGGGATACGGGGGGGGGGGGGGAGGTAAATGTCTGTGAGCTAATGATATTAGAGGTGATAATTGGGGAAGCTATCTTTGTAATGGGTAAGATAACTAGAGTCTTTGTTAAGATCCCGGCGTAAAGTGTCGGATTTTAGCATGAATGACAGTTCAGAGGATTCCCTTTCAAGTGCAGTTTTAAAAGGCTTTTGAAGCAGGATGCAGGTAATTAAGTCGTTGAGACAATGTCCTTTCTGGTTGAAATGGCAAGAAACCGTTTTTTCTTTGTGATCCTGTCTAATGTCTGTTTTGTGGGCATTGATCCTTTGGCGAACCATCTTGCTAGTCTTTAAAGTGTTACATAGTCCTATATTTTGTTTCAGCTACCCTAGACTAACACGGCTACATTTCTGTCTCTGTGATATCTAAAAATAACGAGTAGTCCTGTGGCATCTTAGCCCCATCTACACCAGGCAGTTATTTTGAAATATTAAGTGGAGCACTACTAAGCTACTAAGTACTACTAAGTACTACTAAGCACTACTAAGCTACTAAGTAACACTACTAAGCTCATTATTTCGAAATAATGGGCTGGTCATTTCAAAATCTGCACGCCTGCTTTCCTTGGGGAATAATGCTTATTTCAAAATAGCTCTCTCAAAATAGCGCTACCAACAATATGATCTGCGGCTACTATTTCGAAATAACTACTCCCCAGAATAATTTGAAGTAATTACTTCCTGGGACTCTAAGTCGAGGTAGCGTGTCTACAATAATGGAGCCTGCCTCAGACTAAGTTCAAGACACCCCTGTAGTGGGGACACGCTATTTCAGTTTTGTTATTTTGGGAGTTATTCCTTCAAATGTAGTTATTTTGAAATAATTTCCTAGTGTAGACATGACCTAGGGGTATGTCTACGCTGCATTCCTCTTTCGAGATAGGAATGCAAATGCAGACAAAAGAAATTGCAAATGAAGAGTGGATTTGAATTTCCCATGCTTCATTTGCATAATCATGGCCGGATGCTTTTTCGAAATACCCTATTTGAGCTAAAAAACGCTGTGTAGACACAGTTAGTTCGAGAAAAAACCCTTCTTTTGAAATAACCCTTAAACCTCATTTTATAAGGAGTAAGGGTTATTTAGAAAGAAGGACTTTTTCTCGAAATAACCGCATTTAAACAGCGGTTTTTATCTCAAAATAGGATATTTCGACAAAGCGGCCGGCCGTGATTATACAAATGAAGGGCAGGAAATTCAAATCCGTGCTTCATTTGCAATTTCATTTGCCTGCATTTGCATTTCTCTCTCAAAAGAGGAATGCAGTGTAGACATACCCTTAGGCTACGTCTAGACTGCAAGCCTCTTTCGAAAGAGGCTTTTACGAAAGAATCTTTCGAAAAAGCCTCTTTCGAAAAAGAGCTTCTAGACTGCAACCAGTACTTTCGAAAAAGCAAGCCGCTTTTTCGAAAGAAAGCACCCAGGCAGTCTGGATGCTCTCTTTCGAAAATGCCCTGTTTGCATTCAAGAACGCCTTTTTTTGAAAGAGCACTTTCGAAAAAAGGCGTTCTTCCTCGTGAAATTAGGTTTACCACCGTTGAAAGAAAAGCCACGTTCTTTCAATTTAATTTCGAAAGAACGCGGCTGTAGTCTAGACGCAAGTGAAGTTTTTTAGAAAAAAGGCTACTTTTTTCGAAAAAACCCTTGAGTCTGGACACAACCTTAGAGAGTAACAAAAATACGTATAGTATCATGAGCTTCTGTGGGCAAAACCCACTTCCTCAGATGAGATGGTTTTGCCCACGAGAGCTCATGATACTATCTATATTTTTGTCAGTCTCTAAGTGCCACGGAACTCCTCGTTGTTTTTAAAGTTACAGACTACCACAGCAATCTCTTCGAGACTGTGATATCTAATTTATCCTCTCAAAACACCTCTGAGCTATGGAAGTGTTGTTGTTAATACCCGAGGTCACAGGTTAGAAACTGAGGCACACAGAGATAAAGCAACTTGCCTATGCAAGCGGGCGGCCGAGTCAGGAATTGAATGCAGATTTCCTGCGGCCCAGTGCACTCCTTTCACCACAAGATGACCCTTTGATCTTTACTACAAGCATGTCCCTGAAGAGCAGTGCTGTAAATCACGGGGGAGAGGGGCGGGGTGGAAGAGGAGGTTGTTTTGGGGGGGCAAATGGTGTCGTTTGCAGTCTTTTAATGCTGCTTCTCTATTCCCCAGAATGCAACATGATAACATACCTGTTCCAATGACACACCTCTGAAGACTACAGGTCCCACAATGCAATTCTCTGTTTCTATTGGAATGGTAGGCTGCTGGTAGCGGTGGGCATGCTGGGGTATGTAGTCTCCCCCTTCATAACACTGGGTGGCTTGCACGTGTTATAGTTTATGCAGATTAGGTGTGGCCCTTGAACTGCTAGCATTACCCCCAGCTGATCAAAATATGAGGTGCCCCCACTCTCAATTATATATAAAATTTGGTCTCCTTTATTTTGTCGATTCCCTAATGCAGGCATGAGGAGCCTCAGGCCCTCGGGCCAGATGCGGCCCCAGGCTTGCCTGGATCCGGCCCCCGAGACTCAGGCCCGCCCCTAGCATTGGGGAGCCTCTGCTGGCACTCCAGCCCCCCTGCTGCTCTAACACAGGGCTGGAGCGCACAAAATGTGCCAGGCCGATCCCCCCAGGCTGTGGGATGTGAGGGGAATGTGGGGAGAGTCTTTCTCCTCCTCAGTCGGGGGTTGTGTCATGGAGGACTATTTTTTCTGTTTGTTTCTCACTGCCGTGTGCCCCCGACTGATTTTTCTGTGGGTCAGTGGCCCCTGACCCTAAAAACGTTCCTCGCTCCTGCTCTAATCGGCATCTTATAGTGATATCCTGCTGGAAATGCAGTACTATGGGCTGCTGAGATTACTGTATTATGTGGCTTTAACGAGGATTTCATTTCGATTGAAAATGCGAACTAGTCCATGTTTCCTAAATACCAGTTCATTATTTTAAACACGACCTAAGGCCCATGCAATAGACTCCTATCTGGCCATTGTTAGACCTTAAGAAAGAGGTCTACCAAACAACGAGTCTTCAGTAGACAATAAATGTTCTGCTCAGATTAAATTAAATGATTAGCGAAAGCTGGATAGCACGAGGGCAGCGATGACTCAGAGGCCTAGCTGAGGGGGTGTGAAGTGGCGTGGGACTGGTTTCTCTTGACGGTCTTTAGCATTTCTGGCTCAACCTGGTTCCAGGAAGAGGCGAGGGGTGTGAAAGCGAGAAAGAAGGGCCAAGTTATTCTGGTCTCTCTGAATCTCATGAGAGGCCCCATTTGCATGAGGAGGAAAGGTTTCTGTCAGCTCTAATTTCACCCCAATCTCTGTTCGTCTCTAGGGAGACGCGCCTCAGCTTTCTTAAGGCAGAAAATGGGAGTAAGACTGTCACCAAGAGAGCGAGTCCCTAGCTCCTTGCTCAGCCTTCAGGCAGGTGAAACTCTAGTTAGCGTTGGGCAATAATTTTAACCGGGGGGCCACTTCGGAAATTTTTGAAGTGGCCCTGGGCTGCCCCAGGAGGGGCAGGGCTTCAAGAAAAAGGGGTGGAGCCAGGACACTTCTGTGCCTTCCCGCCCACAGACCCTGATTGGCCTTGGGGTGGGGGGAGTGGTGAGATCTTTGCCCCCTGAGAGAACCACCGACTGTTCTGAGCAGCTGGCGGTTCTCTCTAGGCACCCAAGCCCCCGGCAGCGGGAGGAAACTTCGCTCGCTCCCTCGCCCCCAGGCCTAGAGGCTGAGGGGGCACGGGACATCTCTCGCTCCCTGTTCCGGCCCAGCAAGGGAGCGCCGCACTTAGAGTCAACCACCAGCCGAGCAGCAGCAGGCAGTGGACTAAGAACCATGTGCCCCTTGCAGGGCAGGAGAAGACTTTGTGTGCCCCTCCTGCCCTCAGGTCGATCAGGGCCTGGGGGTGAGGGCAGCATGCAAAGTCTCCTTCCACGCGGCCCCGTCCTGCAGGGGGCGCACGGCGCTTTAGAGTCAACCCTGGTGGTTGAGTCTAAGCACCGTGCGCCCCTGGTGGGGGAGGAGACTTTGCACGTTCCCCTGTCCCCAGGTCTCGATTGGCCTGGTGGCGGGGGAGTGGCAGGGCGTCTGCGGGCCGGATCAATCCACTTAGTGGGCCGCATCCGGCCTCTGCCTACCCTTGCTCTAGCTGCTTCTACAGAAGTTTGCTGAGTCAAGGGCTTTAGTTCTGGCTCATGGATTCCCTTTCCAGGGTCCTGACCAGTGAAATCTGGAAAACCCGTACCATTCCAGCTCTTCACACCACGGCCGAGCTGGCTTCACTTTCCGCCGATCATCATCCATTTCCTGGCTGATCTGAGCTGTAAGCAGCATTTGGTCTCCTTTAGCCGAAGAACATTTATATGCCCCGTGTGTTAAACTCAGCCGGCGGCCAGGCAGACTCTGAAACTAATGTTCTCAGAGGTGTTAGAAGGAAAGTCGGATTGTCCCAAACAATGACTTTCTTTATCCTTTTGCATTTTATTCCCATGGCATGAAGGTCAGGGGGAACGCCGATTTATTAAAGCATAAACAAACTGTGTAAATGCGTATGGTAATTCCACTTCCGCTCAAAATATCAGTTATTTTTAAAGCTACTTTAAATTATCTCCTTTCTAATGAAAACTCACATGTAATCTGTTAGCGAGGGATGTCTGTCGAACCATGAATTATTCAAAGAAGTCTCTGTTCTGTTATCTAGAGTCTCTGGAGATTATTCCCACCATTGTCCAATGTGATGGGTCATTATGCACTCTGTGAATTTAATCTTTTAGGCTATCCAGCAGCACAGAAAAAAAAATGTATGAATAACAATTTTCCTGTAATAACCTTCAACTAACCTTTCAACCAGAGTGAGTAATTCCAATCCTATTTTCACATCAATAGAAGAGTCAAAGCCAGGCAATTATCTCTTATCTGTTCCATAACCCTCCCCCTTTAATTTTTAAAAAGGACGTTAAAGTACTTACTGGAGGCAAGAAGAAGAAAGATGGCTGGAATTAAGTATGGACGAATTCTGATGAACAGTGATAAAGGTGGGGTTTAGATCATTCCCCTCCCCCCTCCGATTCCTCTATTCTTAGTGGCGCACCAGTTGCCGCGATGAAGAGGAAGGAAAAATACCCTTCGAATCACCATGCCCCTAACCTTCCTGCCCTTCATCTGTTACGAAAATGTTACAGAGTTGGGGGAAACGTCACTGCTCAGACGTGTCTCATTTGCCAGAAGCTGGAAATGGGCAACGGGAGAGAACACTCGATGGTTCCCTGTTGGGTTCACTCCCCCGGGGCACCGGGCACTGGCCACGGTGGGCAGACAGGACACTGGGCTGCATGGACCTTGGGTCTGACCCAGCCTAGCCATTCTCATGTTTAAATCAGGGGCAGCAGAGGGTGATCCAGACATAAAGAAGTCCCCTTTTTTCAACGTGCCTTTCTTTTTTATTATTACAGCATTAAAGCAGCCATTTTTGTAACTATATATTAAAAACAGCCCCAGTGGCCAATTAGACCGGTTTGAGAACTGTGTGGGAGAGAAGAACTCTTCTCTCTACAAGAAGCCGCTAGCCTGTCCAGTAACACAGCTCTGACTTCTTACGATGAATTGCTCTAGCACCCGGGAGGCCTAGCATTGGACCCCATGGTGCTAGGCGCTGTACAAACACTATGTTAATTGGGTCTCTTTAAGGCTGGAAACATCCCAAACGAGGGCTCGTGTTTTCTTTTCTCCCCAGCTGAAATCCGAGCCCGACTCCTCTCACGATCGTGCCAAAGCGGGAGGGCTGAGTGACATTGCCACATCCATAATGGTTTTCTTCACAGGCAGGACAGCCCTGTAACAATATCGGGTCTGGCCGAGACAACCGGCCAGATCGCTGCGCTTTGTATTGTGCCCTTCTTCTTAGGATCCCAAACACATTTACAGGTACAGGTGGAACCTCTCTAGCCCGGCAACATCCGGCGTCCGGCATGATTCTAGTTAGCCCCATGTCCGCTTATCATGCGGGCGGCCAAGTTTCCTGTAGTCCCATAAAGTTTGTTTCCAGCCCCCAGTCCTGGCTCTGTGTTCTGTGCTGTGGTTTGGCTCTAATTGACCCCGCACTGTCTTCTCAGAGCCCAGCAAGCAGTGGAAGTGTTGGTGTTGCTGCTAGACAATATCGACCTCCTGTAGTCCAGCAAACTCCGATTCAGCACTGGTCAGATCCCTCCGGTGCTGGACTAGAGAGGTTCAATCTGTACTAACTTACGGAGGCAAGCAAGAACAACCTATTACCTGCTATTTATACATGGGGAAGTCAAGGCACAGGAATAGAGGATCCCCACATTTAGACAGCCCACTCCCACTGAAATCAAGGGGGTGAAATAACTTGTTTAAGTATGTCAAAAAAAGAGAGAATCACAGAACACTAGAACTGGAAGGGACCGTGAGAGGTCATCAAGTCCAGTCCCCTGCCCTCATGGCAGGACCAAGATCATCCCTGATAGGGTCTATCTAACCTGCTCTTAAATATCTCCAGTGATGGAAATTCCACAAGTCGATCTGGAGGTAGAACTTGGGTTTCCTGACTCTGTGCCCTGACCAGTAGGCAACACTTCCTCCTTCTTTCTCTGGCTCTCTCTGGAGCTGGGGGTGCAATTCCCAACTCACATAGACAGACCCCTCTTGGCAGTCAAGGGAGGGCGCTCAGAAGGTGTGTTCTTAACTCGGGTGAGCTGGCCAGCTAACTCGGGCTGAAAGTGCCAGGAATAAACTGTAACTTGCCATTTAACTCAGGTGAACAACTCGGGTTCACATCCAGGCTCCCTCATACACATTAATCCCAAAGCTGTCAACCCAGGTTGTCATGTCTTACTCTTGAGCCCGAGCTAGTCGGCAGGGCTGGGAACCGTGTGGCTATGTCTCCAGTGGCGTTAGAAAATGCCGGGTTCTGAGAAATGCTGATACTCTGCAGGTCTAGTTGGCGAGCTAGCCAGGAGCCACAGGCTCCCACCTAAGCATTTCATAGGCCAATCTGCAACTCAAACCGCACCCACTGGAGTTAGGCACACTTACAAAGGCACTGGCGGGTGTAAGTTACCAGGGGGCTCAGCAGTGCATTCAGCCTGAGTTCTTATCCCACTTCGCCTGCGAAACCTAAAGGTCCTAGCTACAGCAGATGCAGTGTGCAAAGGCTGCACTCGTAAAAAGGAAGGGCTAGCGAATCACCATCGGCTTTTATTTTAACTTGCTCAGTTGGATGCCGCACCGGTGCTGTTTAAAGATCAGCGGTTGACCGTGAGAAGTGAAGAATGCATCAGAAGATTGCCAACATCAGACTCTCTGGTGGCAACTTATCTCAGCTACACTCCGGAAAAAAACAACCCCAAAGTTCAGGAAAAGACATTTCAGTGCTGCGAGAGGTGCAGTCTAGCGGAGTGAGCGGCTGATTGGGACCAGCAAGGCACTGCCTTTGTCTTTGTCAAGACTCAGCCACTAACGGTTACTAGACTCGGTGGATTTAGAAAAGGCTACTAGTCACTATTTCCAAAGCTGTGCAACGGGGATAATTTACCTAAAGGGCCTTGGGTCCTTAACTAGGCAATGGGCATGGTCCTGAACCCAGGGAAGTCAGGACAAGGTTCCCATTGGCTTTGCAAGGTCCAGCAGCATATCCGCTGCTCATAAAATATTCTCCACGTGCTAATTATTCACAGAGTTAAGGATTCTAAGGCCGAAGGGACCACTGATCACCAGGCTGACCTCTTCACTATGGGCCTGTCTACATATCCCGCGCTTCATTAGCATGATCTCGCCGGCGCGTTACTCCGCCCAACAGCTGTTTCAAAAATGAAAGTGCGTGCCGGGACGTGTTAGTTCGAACCAAACCCCTTGGTTCAAACCAGGGCCAACCCGAGCTATTTGTGTGCCCCAGGGCCCAGGAGCGTGGCGCCACCCCTGGGAGTGCAATGCACGTGTGACTCCACCCCCGGGCACCCAGCGCATGCACGGCCCTGCCCCGGGTGTGCGGCACATGCGTGGCCCCGCCCCGGGTGTGTAGCGCATGTGTGACCGTGCCCCCAAGCACCTGGCACATGCATGTCACCGCCCCAGGAGCACGGAGCATGCGTGGTGCCGCCCCCACCCGGCCCGGCTTGGCACCCCCTATAATGGGGCGCCCCGGGCGGTAGCCCGGTTGACCCATACCTTGGGCCGACTCTGGTTCAAATTAACATTACTCAACATCAAAAAATGAGGAGTAACGTTAGTTCGAACCAAGGGGATTGGTTCGAACTAACGCGTCCCGGCGCGCACTTTCATTTTTGAAACAGCTGTTGAGAAGAGCTGTTGTCCAGACAGAGCGCGTCCACATCGACGCTGAGGCGGTGTAACGTCTCTCGGGGGGGTGGTTTCACACCCCCCTGAGTGAAGTGACTGACACCGATGCACGACGTAGCGGGTGCACTGCCCGTCTCCCCCGTAGCAGAGCGCTGGGCCCTAGTCAACACCGGCCCTAGGCCCACAATCTTCTGCAAAGTCATTGCCAAGGAGCCAGCGAACCGCACAGAGTGAAACACGGGACGTTTCCAAACCAGACGTTTCCCTTGTTTGCTAGGAAACAAAATGCAATTTTCTATCGACTGGTTTGCCAATAAACGGCTGCCTCTGCGAGCTAACTGACGATGAGCATTCATCAGCCCGCACGGTATATCTCCTGGGACAACACAGACCTAATTTTGGAATCAGGTTGCCAGCACACATAGGAAATTCACATTAATGTTTCCAGACTACACCCGCGCACATTGGCATTCTAGGCAGGCCCGTCCGGCTTGGGACACACTTGTATAGGCTGGACATCAGCGTCTGCCGGTGGGGATGGAGAAAGTGGCCACCGTTGTGGTCTATGGGCTTGGCGTTTTTTGGACGTAAGCATCTTCTTTCCCCCGTGTATTTATTGCTCTGGAGAAGTGCTGGAACGTGCCAGAAATCCCAACTCTGTCCACAGAGCATGGATCAGCAGTCTCAGCATTCCCATCCCAGCCTGCCGGCGTGCCTCGTGCTTCTTCTAGCTCAGGGTGACAACGCTGCTAATGCTTCAGACTGACTAAGCATCGGCGCTCTGTCCGCTTACAGCCTGAGCCATAGCCCACCCGGGGCCAATGCAAAGAGACCCGTTAATCGCAGTGGGGCTTTGGATCGGGCCCTGACTCGTCCCTCTCCAGACTCTTGCCTCCCTGCACAATTTTTGGCACGGCACAACGTAATTCAGGCTTTGGCACACAGCCTAAACCCCAGTGGGATTTGGAACAGGCCTCAAAGTAACTCCAGGGTCTAACACAGAGGCCCTGTTTTGGTGATCTTGGGCAAGCTAATTAGCATGCGCGTAGGTTTTAATTCGCTTCCTCCGTAGTGCTTTCCCCTGGAGAATAAATGTGCTTGCTTAGAAAAGCTGGTCAATACCTTACAACCATGGGCAGTGATGCTACGTAACGGGTGGGAAAATTCCAGACCGCAGGCCGGATCTGGTCTGCAGGATGAGTCCCTGGTGGGCCTCTACAGTTATCGGGTGAGCGCCGCTCTTGCTGGCCGTGGGGTCCTGGTCCGTGCCACGTCCCGCTGCTCCCATTGGCCATGAATGGCGGTCCACAGCCAATGGGAGCTGCAATCACCCCATACCTGCAGAGGCGCAGGTAAACATAGCAACGGCCTGCCAGAGGCTGGGGCCAATCAACGCCAGTCCAGGTCCCAGGTGAAAATTATTTGGGCTGCCCTCAGCCAATGGGGGGGTCATTCTAGAATTTGAATCATCGAATCCCAGGACGGGCAGAGACCTCAGGAGCCACCGAGTCCAGCCCCCTGCCCAAAGCAGGACCAACCCAACTCAACCATCCCAGCCAGGGCTTGTGTATGTGTGTATATGTGTGTGTGTATGCATGTCTGTGCATGTGTGTGTGAATGAGTGTGCGTATATGTATGAGTGCGTGTGTGTATATGCATGTACGCGTGTGTGTGCGCGTATATGTGTGTCTGTGCATGTGTACGTGTGTATATGTGTGTCTGTGCGTGTATGTATGTGTGCGCGCGCGCAGTGCTGCACAACAGGGCCCCGGTCCGGAGAGGACCATCCAAGCGCTGCCGGAATGCCAATACTCCGTCCAACAGGCGCCTCTGAGGGACGCTGTGCGGCCCAGGGGAGTGGGAGGCGAGTTGGTCTTCCTGGCATCCTGGTGGCAGAGAGCGGACTTGACTACTTACCCTCCAGCACATGGGGTGCATCTGGTGGAATGGGCCTCCCTACAGCATGGTCCCCCCCACCCCCAGCATTACAGAAAGGATGTAGACACACTGGAGAGGGTCCAGCGGAGGGCAACAAAAATGATGAGGCGGTTGGAGCACATGACCGACGAGGAGAGGCTGAGGGATTTGGGCTTAGTTAGTCTGCAGAAGAGCAGAGTGAGGGGGGATTTGAGAGCAGCCTGCAACTTCCCGCAGGGGGGTTCCAAAGAGGCTGGAGAGAGGCTGGTCTCAGTGGGGGCAGGTGGCAGAACAAGGAGCAATGGGCTCAAGTTGCAGTGGGGGAGGTCGAGGTTGGAGATTAGGAAAAGCTATTTCCCTAGGCGGGTGGGGAAGCGCTGGGCTGGGTTCCCTAGGGAGGGGGTGGAATCTCCATCCCTAGAGGTGTATAGGTCCCGGCTTGACACAGCCCTGGCTGGGATGGTTGAGTTGGGGCTGGTTCTGTTTTCGGCAGGCGGCTGGACTTGGTGGCCTCCCGAGGTCTCTGCCAGCCCTCGGATTCGATGATTCAAATTCTAGAATGACCCCCCCATTGGCTGAGGGCAGCCCGAATAATTTTCACCTGGGACCTGTACTGGCGTTGATTGGCCCTAGAATCTGGGCCTAGCCAACAAGAGGGCTTCAAGGCACCATCGCCTTACCCCATCCCACCCCTCATGCTCCGACGGGAGGATCGGGCCCTGTCATGCTTTTATTCATTAATATAATTACGACTACTATGATTCATAAGGAAAGGCGCAGAAAACAAATGCCTGCTTTCCCCAGCCTGCGTATCCCTCGTCCACTCGCAAAACCCACATTTGACACAAAATTCGCCATGGAAATCCAGTCGGCAGCCTTCGAGAGAGGAATTTCCACAAGGGTTTTGGTCATTTGCATCAGTTGGTGTAGCATAAACTCTAATGAGGGAGGGAAGATCAACATTTTGTCAGCGCTGACAAAGGTGAGCTTTTATTAAAGCAAAAAAAAAAAAAAATTAATTGGGACAGCTTCCAATGGCAACCTTTTGATGAATGAGAGCGCGCCGCGGGAAGGCAGGTGTACTTAGCCACGAAATGATAGCCATCGAAAATGGACTGGAAGCAGGTAATTGTAGAGACAATGATTTAGAGCAAAGCAGAGAGAGGATTTCAGATACCATAGCAGCTAGTCCCCATGGTGCTCATTAAGGGTCTACAGATTGCTTTCCCCATCTCCCTCCAAAGTGCCTGTTATTAATTCATAAAAACATTGCAAGAGTGATTGAGTCCAATGATTGCCGGAGCAGGCAAACACAAGAGATAGTAACATATTCTGTGTCTCTCTATCAAGGCTCTCTGAGCACCAAAAAAAAAAATGTTGTGAAATATTAATCAGCGCTGTTTGCCCCTGGGCAGAAGATGGGAAACAGTGCAATCAATGCAGCAAGTGCTTTCCCGGTGACATCTATCTGAGAAGCTGATTACTGTGGGTAAACATCACTAAATATTCTGGATCTCTGGATTTTCACCTCTCGTGTCAGCGCTCAAATCCGGTCCCCTTATCATCACTCCGCAGGCAAACCCCTAGAGAACGCAACGACGATGCTTCCTCCCCGTGTTTGGCGGAAAGGCGTGCAAAGGGACAGTCCCCGATATGGATTTGCTTCAATGGAATTAAAACCATTCGCTTTGGGGATGATGGTATGAAAGCAGGTTGCAGCCGCCTGGAATTTATTGGCTGGTAGGATCCCTGGAAGTGTAACTAATGGATTGAGGACACATCGGGAGTGCAAACAATTAATAGAAAATTACCAGAAAGCGGCACATTAGCATCGTTACAGACAGATCTATAAGTGCTGTCCCCGGAGTCCACAGCCAACACACAAGTTTATTGGCAAAAAATTCACCCGGACATGTTAATATTGGAGGGGATGGCTCAGGGTCCCTATACGGCCTGGAGCAATAACACCGTGCTCCTAATGAAGCGTTCACCACGAAGGTTGCTGTTAATTAGCTGTGTGGTTTAATGTAATTGTTTCCAATGTAATTGAATGTAATAGAACTGCCCATGGAATTATTTCTCCATAACTATTGGGGGAGCTGGAATAAGAAGGGACCAGCTACCAAGCACGTCAATGAAGGTCAATTAGGGAGCAGCTTTTGAGTCCCGTGTGCAAGGAGTCGGAAGCCAGGTGACACGGACCCATAAGCTCATGTCTCCTATGGGCCTGGGGAAGGGAAGCGTGACCCGCTGCACGTGGGGAGGGCTGGCAATAGGCAGCGCCCGCCACGGCAAACGCCATCCCACGCGGCCAGAGGATACGCGCGCAGGCAGATAGCTGGATGCACTGGCCACAGGGGTGGGACAAACACAGACACAGCTTAGGGGGCAGTCTGTGCCAGGGGGGCGTAGGCCTGCTGGGGGGGGGCTTAGCTGCACCTGCCCAAGTTTTGCTCAGGGAGCTATTGCCCCTTGGGTAGGGGGGTGCTTCCCGGCGCTGCTCAGGGCAGGAAGGGAGCACCCACAGGGTACCAGCGCTAGGAGGGTGCAGTGCATGTCCCCCCCCGAGTGGCCATCTCTACAGTACCATGCAGTGGTATTGTACCCAGCCCCTCCTCCCCATCTCTCGGCTCTCAGCATGGAGCTGTGACTTCACTCAAGACAGCTGGGCGGGCTGCAGTTTTGCCTGGGCTCCTTGGGCTATCCAGGGAAGAAAAATCCCAATGATTCAGGTATTATCTGGTTAACTGACTAAGCGGGATCCCATGCAGGGCTGGCCCTGTGTGGGGGCCCAGTGGGGCTGGAGCTGCCCCCTGCCTGTGGCCGGCTGCAGACGAGAGGCTGCTCCCAGGGAACCGTTTCCCACTGGTCAGGGTGATGTTTGCTGGGTAATCGATTAACCAGTTACCCGTTCACCTCCTAGCGCCATCCCTCCAACCCCAGTGCCATTGGGGTGCGGTTGGAGGGGAGGCTCCTGTCTACACCCCTTCAGCCACTTCACAAGCTCTCAGTCCAGCCCTTCCATGGGGTTGCTGGTGCATGGCCGTGTCAGAAGCACAGGCTGCTCGATATGGCGAACATGTGCAGAGATGGTGTGAATTGCTCCTCCCCTCCCCCGTCTGTCCAGTCCCCGGGCAGGCTGGATTGCCAGGCGAGCAGGCTAGAAACCGATTCGCCCCCCTCCATCAAAACATGCGGCGAGGAAACAAACCCCAGGCATTTCCACTGATTGTTTAAAAACGTGGGGGGGTGGGTTTCTTTGCAGGGTCTGGCAACCCAAGGCAGGTATTTCCCATGAAAACGCCCAATCTGCAATGAAATCAGAAGGTTTGGGGGGTCACAGAGGAACTTTTGCAACCAGATCTAGTTTTCCGGATGCTGTTAATCACCCGCCAGACACTCGAACCGTCCCTCCTGTCACGTGGTTTTAACCGTGCTGCCACGCCCGTGCTGGCCCTCAGCGCTGGGCCTTTACTAGACGCCCGCAGGCAGACAAAGGAAATGACTCCAGGCGCGTATGAGAACGCCTGTCCCGTTTTCGGGGCTGTTCCTGTGACACACGGCGGCTTTGTAACTCACCCAGCTATGACTGACTGAGCTGCCCTGAACTCAGGGACCAGGGCTACCATTTTGCCCCAGCCCGTCTGACAAACCTGTCCCTGAACTCCCCGACATTACAGTGACTCCTCCTGGCAAAGACTCACCCACGTCCCTAACGTTACTCACTGTGAGCAGTTCCACTTGTGGGGCCCACCGGCCCAGAAATCAGGACAAAGGCCTTTTTTGGTTCCCATCATTCCTAGCGGCACAACGATCATTCTGGGAGCAAAAGCCCAAATAAGGGCAGCCAGATCCCCCATAACAGAGGCATTTCTATACAATACACTCTCTCCGGAGACCCACTATAATGCCCACAGGGGACTTGAACCTGGGACCTCTGGAGCTTAGTGCAGGAGCCTGTACTGGGTGAGCAAAAAGCCAGCTGGCTCAGCTAAGGCTGCAGAGCAGACCCATTGCCTCTCTCTGTACGTGGTCTCAGTGCCCCGAGATGGGACAGTGCCCCATGCCCAGCGGGTGTATGGGTTACACAACACATTCAGGTGAACAGACAGAAATTTGGGGTTTTTTTGTTATGTCTCTAGGGTTTTCCTAATTGTAAAGCCACAGGCTTCCCAATCCAGATTGGAGACCAAACTGCCTACTGCCTCCTTCAGGCAGACAGACAGACAGACGCAGACAGACAAGTGTGCTGTTTCTGTTCTGCCTTTGGGTGAATTTAGACCCTTCTGCCAAGGCTCTCGATATTGCACATCGAGCTGTCTGGATTCCAAGACTCACAGTAGTTTGGGAAATTCTTCACCCCCACTCGGAAATCTGCCTTGGACCTTATGCATGGTTCGCTGGGGACACTCAGGGTATGTCTAGACGACAGGCTTTTGTCGACAGAAGTTTTGTCTACAGATACTGTCAACAAAGCTTCTGTCAACAAAGAGCATCTAGACTCCATCTAGTTCTGTTGATAAAGCAAGCCGCTTTGTCGACATGAGAGTGTAGACGCAAAGGACAGTGTAGATGCAATAACACCTTCTGTTGACAAAATTCTGTCGACAAAAAGCGTTATTCCTCATAGAATGAGGTTTACAGCCATCGACAAAACTGCTGAGTTCTGTCGACGTTATGTCGACAGAACTCAGCGGCAGTGTAGAGACAGGTATAGTTTTGTCGACAAAAGTCAACTTTTGTCAACAAAACCCTGTAGTCTAGACACACTCTCAGAGTGCACTTGTCTGTCCCGGTACTCAGCAAACGAGGGTGCCACGCCCAGCGTAAATGCTGGGATGTGCAGATCAGATGCTGTCTGCTAAAGTGCAGGGGGAGGGACTGGGGGGCGGGGACAGTTGCGTGTTGTCTAAGTCGGTGCATCATTTTAGCTGGCGTGAAATCAAACGCTCTGGCAACTGAAAATTTAAATCAAACCTGCAGGACAAAGCTATGGCAAGTCTCAAGGGGTTCAGTCCAGCGCAGGGAAGTGTCCGACTTACATAAGCCACATGCGCGTGCAAAGCAAGGTCGGCAGAACTGGCTCTCGTGGAAAGCTGGCGTCCTTGGTTCCAGATGAGCCAGTGAGGACAGCTGTCCCTGGAGCTTTAGGCATGTTTGCCGCTGGTCCCTTTGGGAACCAGGAAGTGGGGAGTCACAGGTGAAGATAAACTACAATCCAGGGGGGCGGGGGGAGGAATCGATTCTAACAGAAGGCCCTCAGGTCTCAGGTGACTTGAGTCTCACCCTAGACCTCCACCCATTCCTAGAATCCTGCCCACCCCTGGGTATATTGAATGAGCGGAATATTAACATTGGCGCATGCTGTCGTAAAATCCCATCTGTGAGTGAGAGGGAACAAACCTGTTCTGATGGACACATCCATTGGCTCCCCGTGACATACATGCTCTGCCTCGACAGGACACGGCCCTGGGCCCATTGTGTGGCTCGCGACTGCACCCCCTCCAGCCGTCCCGCTGGGCTGGCACCCAGCGCTGCCCATCTGAGCGCTCGCCAAACATCCGCTGCCTAAGCCTTCCAGCGGGGAGGAGACGGCTTCTGTCCTGATCAAACACCAGCTCGGGTAAATGCTCAGGCCCCAGGGTTGCAACAGAAACTACTGTGCAGATACAGCATCTATCCAACAGCGCCCATTGTCAAATCGGGGAGAGGAACTTTAAGCTTCTTCCTAGACACTAAGCTCAGTGGAACAGCGATGGTCTTTCTTGTGTGTGTGTACAGCACCTAGCACAGCGAGGCCCTGATCTCTAATTGGGGCCTCTTGGCACTACCGCAGTAATAGATAAGGGACTTGCCCAAGGCCCTGCAATGCATCAGTGGCAGAGACAGGCCTAGAACTGCTCATGCAAACTCATTGTTTAAGCTCAAGGCTGTCTTCCCCACCGCCCTAAGAAACCGCCTCTTCCCTTCCATTAGCCCGTCCCTCCTTGCCCTTCCTTCACAAGCTCTCTTTGAATTCTGAACTCTATGCCAGGGGAAAGAAAAGTTCCTGAATTACCCTGGAGGAGCTGAAAGTCCCCAGATGCAAACCAGCTCATTCGACTCACTCTGCTGAGTCACATGCCTCCCCGACAATGTGTTCAAATGGTGTTTTCCTCTCTCTTTCGGGCACAGCCGTTCACGTGGGGAATCCATTTCCAGCTACCCGTCGGGGGGTTCCGATCTTAGCGGCGCAGAGAGGCGGCGGGAACAATCACCCAGGATTTTATACGTGTCTGAGCAGCGCGTGGCCTTTGCAGATCTCTGCCCATTGGTGTCCTTTCTCCCTCAAAGAAAACCAGGGCGTGCTTCACAGCTGGAGTAGCACAATCACTTATCTCCCTAGACCCCACAAGCAGCGCTTACGGACTCTTACAATTTGGTGGAAACCTTCATTGCTGGTTTGGCACGTTCTCACCTTTCCATTGGAAGTGTTTTCCCTGCTGAAATGTGATTTTTTTTTCAAGTGGCGGGACTGTCCAGAGGTTAGGGAACAACCTCAGACCTGGGTTCAAGTCCCCACTCTTCCACTGCCTTCCTGTGTGACCTTGGGCAAGTCCTTGGGCTTTCGGGGCCTCAGACACTAGCCTTCCCCTTCCGCCCCCTGGAGCGGTGAGGGTAAGAGCATTAATCCGGCTGTGAGGTGCTGAGCTAGTATGGTGATGGGGCCATATAAGGACCAAAACAAAGAAGCGTAGTTTTGTCTCCAGGGTCAGTCACTCAGAAGACTGCGGAGGAACCCTCCACCAAAGGACCCCCAGACTCATTCATTTCATGTGCCCCACCATGATTCACACATACCCTGGTGCCCAGGGCTTGGCTTAACTCTCATCTCACCAGGTAGAACTCGAAATATGGGCCAGCCCTTCTGAAACCTCAGAAGCCCCAGCTGAGTTCGGCAGCGGCCGCAACAGGCCTTATACGTCTGTCCTCCCCTGTGGCTTAGGATCACTCTTAACTCCCCTCACCGCGGCCAAGAGGAATGGCCCAGGTGTGGTCCTGCAGGCCTGGGAGAGTGGCTCCCCACGCACGCAATGCTCCTTCCCCAGCCACTGTCTGGACAGTGTCAGCCATGCACAGGCCCACAGAAGAGAGGCAGTTTTGACCAGAAATTCCCTTCCCCCAGGCGGATTCTTGTCCGATGGCAGCCGGGCGCTCTTGGGTTCCGCCGACCGAAATGGCTGCACATGAAGTCGGGGTCGGAAAACGGCCCTCTGTTTTCACCGGCCAAGTCAGGGCAAAACGAGCACCCGATTTGGGAGTTCAGCCGACAAGATGGCGTGAGGGATCCGTGCGCAGGATACACTCCACAGCCCACGCGCTGCTGCCCACACAGCCGGCGGATGTCAGGAAGCATCCCCTAGCAAGCATTTCTGTCCCGAGCAAGACTTGTGTCAATATATTTCCTAAGCAAACAAGGCCGACCGTGCGGTATTCCCCAAAGAAATTTTGGAAATCAGGATTTTGTTTGTATTAAGGAACACGGTATGCAAATGCAGCAGCTGTCTGCAGCGGTGAGCAGCAGTAGAGATGCCTTTAATAGCGCTGCACGAGGATC
Organism: Pelodiscus sinensis; assembly: GCF_052426305.1. Lineage (NCBI taxonomy): Eukaryota > Metazoa > Chordata > Testudines > Trionychidae > Pelodiscus > Pelodiscus sinensis. Next base: position 44,682,290 of record NC_143065.1, on the reverse strand, counting down.
AAACACAGTCTAGACAAAAATGCTTAAATCAGTAAACGCCCGGTGTTTAAGAACTGAGTCTGAGACAGCGATTATGGCCACGAATAAAAAAAATCAGCCCCATTACACAGAATCTTAGAAGCGTTTTCATGCTGCTCCCTTAGCTGCAGATGGGCAGAAAAGACGAAAGTGAAAATGCAAGACGAAAAAGCTAAAATTAAAATACTGCAGGAGAAGTGGATGCAACAAACTGCCTTGTTAGTCAGATTAAGTGAACATCCAGGAAAATGACATTTGGCTTTGTAATAAATTCCACTCAAAGAAATCTCTTTTCTGGGAGATAGATTTGGTACTCAGAGGTGCATTTGTTTCTGCTCAGTCTCCAAACTTAATCTCATTATTGGCAAATCTAAAAAATGAGCCTAGAACATATTCAGAGTCAGCCAAACAACATCAAGTGAGTCATAATTGTTTCCATGAATAAAACAACGCCGAGTGTTCTCTGCTGTTGTTTGTGGGGCCATTGTAATTAGTTTTGTTCAAGTTTTGGTGACTCTCCAAAGCTTTACAACATTTCTCGTGAATGGACGTTCATTGGAAAAGTCATACCAGGGTCTTCATCATTGTTCCTATTTAAAATCTATTAATTGTCTAATCAGTGGCCATTCAAACATGACACATATTAAATTCTGAATGGTGGAAACAAACTGTTCTCAGCCTCTGAGCCTGCTTCCAATTTGTTCATAAACCACTAGGCAAAGTTTACAAATGATGAACACATCTGTAGGAAATGTAATCCATTCACAAATGACTTGCAAAACAAACAAAAGGCTAAATGAATTGGAATTTTTCCTCCAATTAACAATCTGACCTGTTCCAGATACAGTGGACTAAGACTGAATGAGAGAAAAAAGGGTTAAAATACTCATAACGCCTGTTTACTGGTATCCTGTGGAAAGATCTGATTCATAAATTAAATGTCACTCCTGAAGCTAATAGAAAATAGAAAGAAACTGACCAGTAGCTGAAACGAGGAGGGAACCAGAGTTTCCATTATGTGGGAAGTTCTGCAGCTTTGAAATTCTCTGTGCTCTGAAAGAGAACCAAAAAAATCAAAAATCAAAATTCCAAGCAAAACAAAATTAAAAAACATCATTTTGAGTCAAGCAAAACATAGTATTCTGATTTGGACCTTAAACATAGAATAGAAAATAAAATAAACTCCGAAATGAAGTAATTTTGAAACCTACAACTGAAACGTTCTATTCCGAACATGGAAAACCAGAAAGGTTCAAAAGTCTCAGAGGGGGAGCCGTGTTAGCCTGTCACTGAAAAAAATTAAAAAACAGCCAATAGTCCAGCAGCATCTTAGAGAGTAACAAAGAAATGTAGATGGGATCATGAGATTTTGTAGGCACAACCCACATGAAAATTCCTGATTGTTAGTCAGTCTCTAAAGGTAGGTCTATACTGCACGCTTATTTTGAAACAAGCTATTCTGGAATAATTATTCCGAATAGCTTATTTCAAAATAGCAGAAGTGGACTGTCTACACACACCTTATTTCAAAATAGTTATTTCAGAATAGGCATTATTCCCTGTAGAATGAGGTTTACAGAAGTCAGAATAAGCCGTCCGTGATTTTGAATTTATTTCAAAATAACGGAATGGCTGTGTAGATGCTCGCATTGTTATTTAGAAATAACACTAGCTCTCTTGAAATAACGGTGCAGGGTAGATGCACCTTAAAGTGCTGCAGCACTATTCACTGTTTTTTAATTTTTTCCCCCAGGAAGTTTCAGTTTCTCAAATCAACTCCTTCCCATTTTTATCCTGAAAGAAAATGGGATCAAAATTAACCTGTTTCCACAACACACTGTACGTTCAATGAGCTGACAAATACTGCTTGAATTTTCTGACCAGCCCCTAACTTCAGCTGTGACGTGTGTGTTTTTTGGGAAAGTGTATCTAAGGAAACAGCACTGAAAAGATCATAGAATCCTAGGGCTGGAAGAGACCTCAGGAAGCCCCCTACCCAAGCAGGACCAACCCCAAACTCAATCAACCCAGCCAGGGCTTTGCCAAGCCGAGACTTAAAAACCTCTAGGGATGGAGATTCCACCACCTCCCTAGATAACCCATCCCAGTGCTTCACCACCCTCCAAGTGAATTAGTTTTTCCTAATCTCCATCCTAGATCCCCCTCCACTATAACTCTATCACTGTGGCGTGTCCCACTTTCAAAGCCTTTGTTATCCGTGAAACGAAAGACAGAATTATGCAGCACTTTAAAGACTAACAAGATGGTTTATTAGGTGATGAGCTTTCGTGGGCCAGACCCACTTCCTCAGATCAATTTGTGGAAGAAAATTGGCACGATCCTATATACCAAAGTGATACAATCAAAAGAAGTGAACACATATAACACTGACAAATCAAATTTTAGAACAGAGTGGGGGTGAGGGGTGAAGGTTAGTGTCTGTGAGGTAATGACATTAGGGGTGATAATTGGGGAAGCTATCTTTGTAATGGGTGAGATAATTAGCATCTTTGTTGAGACCCATACATAAAGTGTCAAATTTAAGCATGAATGACAATTCTGAAGCTTCTCTTCGAAGTCTGGAGTTAAAATCTCTCTGAAGCAATATGCACGTTTTAAGGTCATTGAGAGAATGGTCAGTCTGGCTGAAATGGCAAGCAACGGCTTTCTCTCCGTGAGAGGGCCTGATGTCTGTTTATGTGCATTGATTCTTTGGTGAAGTGTCTGAGAAGTTTGTCCAATATCCATGATGTTTCTTTTTTGTTTAACATTGCAGAATAAATTCTGATTGTGCGGGGGAAGGGGGGGAACACCGTGATAAAGAGCTCAGCACTGCCAGGTGTGCATCCCCTCCGTGCTTGCTGGGTTCCAGGGGAGCGGCTGGCCTTCGGCACCTCAGACAAGCAGCCAGCTTCTCTCAAGACCAGGCCCACCATTTTACTCTGAGCCATTTTACACCATTTTACACTCAAGACCTGCCCACCATTTTACACCAGGGATTTTTGACCAACATGCAGCCTTAAAATCCTATCCCCGCAGTCCCGTTCGCCTGCTTTCCGTTCTGGGCCCGATGAGGGGAAATGACGCCGTGCGTTTCAGTCACTCCTCGAGATGTACTGGCAGCCACGCGGCGGCGACACGCTGCCGGAACAGGTAGGATTGCCAGGTGTCCGGTTTTGAACCAGACAGTCCAGTATTTGAGCTTACTGTTCGGGAAACAGATTGAGAAAATAGAAACGTCCGGTATTTTCTAACTCGGATGGAATGTGGATTGTGATGTCATGTCAAGTGTGTCCGGTATTTTTGTTGAAACCATCTGGCAACCCTAGGAACAGGAAGAGCACAAGGCAGCCTCAATGTATTTCTTCAGCTGTCAATTGCTCCTCCCTCGCAATGCCCTAAAGCAGCCTCAGGCAGCAGCTCGTCGTTCTGCCAAGAATTCTGCACAGCAGCTGATGGGGCGTCTGGCCCGGGTGAGCGACACTGTTCTGAAATGGATGTTCCACCGGATTCCACAACAAATCATAGGCCTATTAAAGTCTTACAGGCGATGCTCGCCGGGCACTCGCTGCCAGTTCAAACTCAGATCTTCCTTGGAACCAGTTCACTCGCTTGTTGTCTAACCGCCCGAGGACTGAAAGGAAACTAAAGTAACAGCATATGTGAAAGGGACGAGCGAGGCGAAAGGCAGGACAAGGAAAACAGCAAAGGAAATGACCACGGTGTCTTACCGAGGAATAACGTGGGTTCCACGTTTCACCCACGTGGCCAGCCAGAGGTCTGATTTGAGTGGTAGTCTGGCCAGGGCCGGATTAAGGGGGGGGGCTAGCTGGGCACATGCCCTGGGCGCCAACCTATGGGGGAGCGCCCGATTGAAGTGGTAAGGGGCGCTGCATGCCCGGGGGCAAAGCCACGCATGCGCCGTGCACCCGCTGCCCGAGGCACAAGTATGGCTAGGTCTGGCACTGAGTCTGGCCCTCCGTCTGCTGAAAGGAGGGTTGGTAGAGTAGTTCGATGAGGTGGGATTGATAGCACCGAGCTGGGAGGGACTTCAGCCTTTTCGAGTCCCCTTAGCTCTTCTTCAGCTTGATAAAAATAGACAAGATGCCAAAAATTGAAGTCAGAGCAGGTGCAGCAAATAATTTCTTTGCACCGTCCTGCCAATGGAGCTGGTCAGGGAATATGCAATGAAAAATTTATTTCAACCCTTTTCAGGCTACTTTTTGAAATAAAGCATTTCACAAGTGTTTATAATCCCTTTTTATTAAAAAAAGTCAACATGCAATTTTTGATAGGAAACAGTATTTTTCAGACCAAAATCTTCTGTGGGAAGCTTTAGTTGGTCAAAAAATGCATTCTTGAGTTTTCTTTTTCCCCCTTCCTCCATTATTTCTTTTTGTTGGCTGAATGCAATAAAATGAACTGTCTCTGAGTTTGGATTTGGGTTTTTCTCACTTCTTCATTCTCCCTTTTAACCCTATGCCGCCAATTTTTATTCTAATCCACTCTGTACATTTTCCAAATCCTCAGTTTTGAACAATGTAGAGTGTCAAAGGGAAAAATGAAACTTTGGAAAGTTTTGAAAAGCTGGGGAAGTTTTGAAAAATGACAGGGTGGGAAAAGAGAGGATGGGAAAAAAATCCCAGACATTTTTCATATTATGACTTAAATGGGGAGAACCACACAGTGGGAGAAGAGAAAACATTATACATTTGAATTAAAACATATTTTTCCTAAAAAAAAATTGTAAAAAAAATGTAAAATTATTGTTCCATCTCAAATCCTGCAACACAAAATGTTGACATTTCTCAACCAGCGCTACCTTTTATTTTTCAAAATACAATTAGATGGGTAAATCCACACCATTTAAGTAACCAATTTTAAAGGGAGTTAATAGACTTGTCCCTCCTGCCTATTACTTTGCAGACTGATCCTGACAGCAATAAACAGGTTTTGTCTCCAAGTCAGTGTCAGTGGCTCCTCACTTATTTACACACACACACACACACACACACACACACACACACACACACACACACACACACACAATGTACCCCATCTGGGAGACAGACACACAGACAAGCAGACACACAAACAGACAAACTCCTTGAAATACATAGTAGATAGCTGTTCCTTTCTCCACTGCTGTCTCCTGCTGGCCCAATGGGGTTATAGCTGTCCTGGTCCGCATCTTTGGTTCCTTGCTGCGCCCCTGTGGTCACTCTACAGTATACCTGTCCCTCCTACCAGACCCCTCCCTTTCCATTTTATGAGAAACAATCACATTCTAGGCACATCCCATTGGCCTGTCATAACCCAACCCTGCCCTTGCTTTAAGCTGTGATTAGAGGAAGCTGCATCCCAACTCTGGTGGTCTTAGTTCTTACTGTCTGGGAGGAGTTCTTGAATAAATGGATTCCTAGATGGACAACACGCACATACACAGACAACGTTTCTAGAATATATAGTAGATAAAAATGCCTTTTTGACCAAAATAAAGATTGTTCTGAAAAGAGGTTTTTTTTTAAAAAAAAATCTCCCCCTTTTTTGATGAATATGTTTGTTTTGTTTCAGCACTCTATTTTTAAAAAATTCCCCTTCCCTTTTTTCTGCTGGGAGTCCAGGGGAGGAAGGAAAGAGAGAGAGAGAGAATAAATGTGGCGCTTACCCATCAAAAGCAAAAGAAATTTTAAGATCATTTTCATTATATGTTTTGTCACAAAGAGAACAAAAGAAAAATTGAGAACAAGCACTTTTTCCTACTTCTTTCCAACTCTGCCCTGCCTACAACTGAGCAATTGTTCTCAGTATTCACACCCAAGAGTGGCTACAGTGCTGGGTTTGAACTCAGGAGAGCTGGCTGTGATTCCCAGCCATACCACTGAACAGACGGGTGAGCTTGGATCTTTGCAAAGTGCTTTGGAGTCTACAGATGAGAAGCACAAGGTAACAGCTGGCTGTTATTTGTGCAAGTAACAGCTCATCAATGGAAGAGAAGGATTTCATAGTCTCACCCTGTACATGAAGTCAAAGATGGACAAAACCATGGGAGCGTTGTGTCTGCTCACAATCTGGTTTTACTAAATACAAGACCAGGGTCAAGTCGAATGCAAGTCCCATTTTATCCGAGTTGATCCAACGTTTAGAAGTTATGCAGCGAAATGGGTCCAGTTTTGGGTCCTCACAAACAAACCTGTTCCAACGATTATAAAATATTTTCAGAATTACTCTTTAATGATTAAAGAGACTGTCCAATGCGGGAGACAGGCAGAGAAAACGCAAGATGGAGGTTTCAGTCGGAAAGCCCTTCAGAAAAGTGAGTTACTGCTTTGATTTGCACTCACTCTCCTTTCAGTAATCACCAGGGAAAATTCCAAGGGACAGAAATAACAAGAACTCATTAATCTCATGAAATTCACTTGTTTCTAGTGGCCCAGGTGTTTCTTGACCAAATTCTATCGGAGGCAGAGTTTTCCCTTGATCTCCGTATTCTCTGCCCCCCGCACAAGTGGCTGCGAGATAAGGTGTGGGAGCTGCTCCAGCATCCAAGGAAATATGGGGACACACAGGGGCTACGGCAGACAAGGCACTTCACATGGTCCACTACACCTCTAATGTACAGAAAGTAATTAAACCGGGAGACAAATCCATCATCGGTCCGTTTCGTTCAAAGTGCAGCTATACGGTTCCTTCCTTCTGCATGGATAACATGATGTGCAGATCCATCATCAAACCTGCATTAAAAATTAGGCAAAGCTGTTAGTACATCACAGCAGACCAGATGGTTTATGCGCTGAAGTGTTTCAGGAACCTCGTTATATTATACATGAATGCCTCGAGTTGTAGGCCGGAGCTGATATTCTCATTAAACACACTCCGCAAAGCATTACAGCCCCGTTGTCATTTCATTCAGCACCAGTGATTTCCTGCACATGGGCCTCCTGGTCACAGCCCCACATGGCTGCCTCTCCAAGCAACACCAGACTAATCCCACAGGTTGCGGTGGGCAATCGATGTGCGTGTTACCTTGCACATAGACTGCTCCTGCAACTTGCCCGCCAACCAGTCAAGGAATTTGTAATGTTCTGGTTCCCTGGTACTCCAGTGTCCTTCACTTCACTTCTTAACTAACACTCCTGCACAGCACAGTACTTCCAAAGTTTTACAGCTCGTGGGTGGTGATTGGCAGATGTTTACATCATCTACCACTGGTGCCTCATTTTCATTGTCAGCAGCCCATCCAGATAGCAATCTAGGGCATCAACCCGCTGACAGGAATGTTTTCCCCGCCCACAGGTGTCAGATCACAACATACACCGCCTAAGCAACAGTTCTCTGGAAGGTTATTGCTTTAGATTTTCCCTGAACGAAGCCACTTCGACTCCGGAGAAATGGTCTGAGGTAGAATTATAGAATCATAGAACACTAGGACTGGAAGGGACCTCGAGAGTCATCGAGTCCAGTCCCCTGCCCTCATGGCAGGACCAAATACTGGCTAGACCATCCCTGATAGACGTTTGAGCTCATTCTGTGCCTTTGCCTTTCTAATTTTGCCCCTGCATTCCTGTGCTGTTTGCCTATATTCATCCTTTGTAATTTGTCCTACTTTCCATTTTTTACATGACTCCTTTTTTATTTTTAGATCATGCAAGGTCTCATGATTAAGCCAAGGTGGTCTTTTGCCATATTTTCTATCTTTCCGACACATCGGAATAGCTTGCTTTTGGGCCCTTAACAATGTCCCTTTGAAAAACTGCCAACTTTCCTCAGTTGTTTTTCCCCTCAGTCTCGATTCCCATGGTACCTTACCTACCTGCTCTCTGAGTTTACCAAAATCCACCTTCTTTTCCAAACTAAACAAGCCCAGTTCTTTCAGTCTTCCCCCATAGCTCATGTTCTCTAGACGTTTCTAGGCAGATAGGATGAAGTTTAATAAGGGCAAATGGAAAGGAACAATCAGTTTCACACCTACAGAATGGGAAGTGTCTGTCTACGAAGGAGTACTACTGAAAGGGATCTAGGGGTCAGAGTGGACCACAAGCTAAATATGAGTCAAAGGTTTGACACTGTTTCAAAAAAAGCCAACATGATTCTGGGAGGCATTAACAGGAATGTTGTGAGCAAGACACAAGAAATCATTCTTCCGCTCTGTTCTGCGCTGATTAGGCCTCAGTTGGAGTATTGTGTTGAGTTCTGGGCACCACGTTTCAAGAAAGATGATGAGAAATTGGAGAAGATCCAGAGAAGAGCAACAAAAATGATGAAACGTCTAGAGAACATGAGCTAGGAGGGAAGACTGAAAGAACTGGGCTTGTTTAGTTTGGAAAAGAGAAGAGGGGACATGACAGTGGTTTTCAAGTATCTAAAAAGGTGTCACGATGAGGGAGAAAAAAATATTCCCCTTAATCTCAGACAACAGGTCAAAAAGCAAGGGGCTTAAATTGCAGCAAGGGAGGTTTAAGTTGGACATTAGGAAAAACTTCCTGCCTGTCAGGCTGGTGAAACACTGGAATAAGTTGCCTGGGGAGGTTGTGGAATCTCCATCACTGGAGATATTTAAGAGCAGGTTAGACAGGCATCTATCTAGAGCAGGCATGTCCAAAGTCCGGCCCGCGGGCCAATTGCGGCCCGTGTTCCGATTTAATACGGCCCCCGCTTCCTCCCCCTTTCCTGGCTCCCCGGCGCTCTTTTGAACTGGCGCGCCCAGCGCGCCGCTTCCGGCCGCGCCGCCGCCACCGCCCATGGCCTCCGCGGTCCTAGAGCCTGCCCCGTAGGGCACATCCGCAGCCCCGCTCCCCCGCTCACCTGTGGGTTCGCCCTGCCCCCGGGCCGCCGTGAGGCCGGCGTGCTCTGCGCTCTCTGCCCACCTCCGACTTGGGGCTGAGAGTGCGGGGACGGCCCTCACGCATGTTCACTTCTTCAAATCTGGCCCTCTTTGAAAAAAGTTTGGACACCCCTGATCTAGATGGTGCTTGGTTCTGCCATCAGTGCAGGGGACTGGACTCGATGACCTCTCAAGGTCCCTGCCAGTTCTTCTGTTCTATTATTCTATTGTAACAAGATAGCACAATCCACTCACCAAAGGCTGTTGGTGCCAAATTCATCCTTAGGGGAACTCTGCTCATGTGAGTTAATTTGATGTGGGAAGTTGAATTCGATGGAATTTTTAGAAAAAGTTTTTGGGGCAGCAACATGCAGATTCAGCATTTTGCACATGCATGTTGATTTTGCCAAACTGTTTTGGATAAAACAACTCCCACAAGCTGCTTTTTTTCCTCCCCGAAATGACTTTTCCTTTCATTTAAAAAAAATCAACAAGATACTGCTCAAAATAGAGAGAAGATGGATTTTCTTTCATCTTGTGGCATCACCAGCAAATCAAACAATCCATTATGCACTCAGCACCACTGATAAGTGTGTCTACGGAGGAGTTAAGGGGAGACAATAGAACGCTTTGTAAAATCTTAATGAAGAATTTTAAGATGTGATGTTTGCAATTCCATCACACGCACTACAGCTGGCTGCAAAAACATTTGCTGCCACCTTTCTGTGTGCTCGGACTCCTACTGGAATCAGGGTATTATTTCCTGGCCAAGAGAGGCAGCATGGGGGCTCAAAGCCCATTCAAGGAAGTGGATGGGATTCCAGGATTCCTATTCTACATTATGGAACTTGTAGTGGTGTTACATGCTGTGCCTTGTGAAATGAGTCTCAGTTGCTTAGGGAGCTAGCGTCTGCACAGCTGGGATGATGTAGATGGTGCTTGGTCCTGCCGTGAGGACAGGGGAGCACTCTCCAAAGAACATCTTATTCTAGAAGAGGACAATGTGTCTCCATGTCCTGCCTCATTTTCCCCTCTCTCTTGGACTGCCCTAAGGGACACCAGGGGAGCCAACAGCCATGCTTCTGGAAGGGGCGGGGCCTTAGATTGAAAGGGCGGGGCCTTGGATGGAAGGGGCGGGGCCAGGCAACCCTCCCTCAGTACTACCCAGAGTGCACCATGCAAGCCCCCCAAATCCTTAGAGGGGCTGCCTCCGCAGTACTGAAAGCTGGGACATCCGAGCCTTGTGAATTGCCGGAACTGGGGCAGCGGCTCCCTTTCTCCCTCCATCTCGGCAGACCTGATTGACACTAAGCAAGCTCCGGCGAAACCCGTAATATCCTTGCGAATGCTTAAGGACGTGGGATCCTGATTCTGATCCCTCTACCACGTTGGTGCGGTTCCACTCTCGCCATTGGAGGGACTCCAGAGGCACACGGATGTACAACTCAGGAGACAATCGCATCCTTTGTACTTTAACTCGTTAAAACGGTCCCACAGGGACACCCTGTTTATTTAGTCAGGGACAAATCCAGGGTTAGCAAATGAACTCCACCGGAACCATCCGAAACCTCACCTCCTTCGACTCTCAAGTCCACGTTGCATTTCTTTGACCAACCTGGGAGGAGTTGCAAGTGCTTTGGAGGATAGAGTCAAAATTCAAAATGATCTGGACAAACTAGAGAATTGATCTGAGGTAAATAGGATGAAGTTTGATAAGGACAAATGCAAAGGACTCCGCTTAGGAAGGAACAATCCGTGTCACACATACAGAACGGGAAGCGACTGTCTAGGAAAGAGAATTGCAGAAAGGGATCTAAGGGTCAGAGTGGACCACAAGCTAAACATGAGTCAACAGTGGGACATTATTGCAAAAAAAGCAAACCTGATTCTGGGATGCATTAACAGGAGTGTGGCGAGCAAGACACTAGAAGTCATTCTTCCGCTCTACTCTGCGCTGATTAGGCCTCAGTTGGAGTAGTGTGTCCAGTTCTGAGCACCGCATTTCAAGAAAGATGATGAGAAATTGGAGAAGGTCCAGAGAAGAGCAACAAAAATGATTCAGGGTCTAGAGAACATGAGCTATGAGGGGAGACTAAAAGAACTGGGCTTGTTTAACTTAGAAAAGAGAAAATTGAGAGGGGACACAATAGTAGTTTTCAAGTATCTAAATGGGTGTTACAAGGAGGAAGAAGAAAATTGTTCTCCTTGGCCTCTGAGGACAGGACAAGATGCAATGGGCTTAAATTGCAGCAAGGGAGGTTTAGGTTGCACATTAGGAAAAACTTCCTACCTGTCCGGGTGGTTAAACACTGGAATAAATTGCCTAGGGAGGTTGTAGAATCTCCATCATTGGAGATATTTAAGAGCAGTTTGTTCTGGGCGAGAGGGCCAAAGCTGGGATGATGTAGATGGTGCTTGGTCCTGCCATGAGGGCAGGGGACTGGACTCGATGACCTCTCGAGGTCCCTTCCAGTTCTAGTGCTCTGTGATTCTATGACCTGCCTTCTCTAATATGTACAAATGTGCCTATTGTATATTTTAAAACAGCGCTTCTCAAACTGTGGGGCAGGACCCCAAAGTGGGTCAGGATCTCCTATACATGGGATTGCCAGGGTTTGGCTCCGATTTTCTGCGGCCCAGGGCTGAAAGCCAAGCTCTGATGCCCAGCGCCAAAGCCAGACCTCAAAAGCTTGAGTCCTTCACAGTGGGGCTCAGGATACAGCCCCCCTGCCAGGGGCGAAACTCTTGAGTTTCAGCTTTGGCCCTCTCACCTGGGCAGTGAGGCACAGGCTGTCCCCCTCCGGGGTGGTGAGGTAAATTTGGATGGTCAGAAAGGGGGTTGCGGCGCATCGATGTTTGAGAGCCCCTGTTTTAAAACACTCCAAAACAAAACATTCCCTGCACACGCATTTCCCTCCGGGGAAAACAAACATGCCAGATGTTCCTGCGATTGCTTCATTTGCTGCTGGAAGGTGCTTCGCTAGCAGTGTGAGGAGAGCAGTCTAGCTGCGTGGGATGAGAACAGGACACAGACATGCTGTGTGGCGATGCTTAGGGCCGGACAGATGTGTGGCGGGGAGAAAGGAGAAATTCTCCCCACCAGGCAAAGGTGGAAGGCCCTGATTCAGCAAAGAAGTCGGGTGCTGAAATCCACCCCTTGCCACCCAAGCATGTAAGCACCCAGTCAGTGCTGGCACTTTTTCAGTTTTTGTGAACTGACAACTAATTAATTTTTTTTGGGGGGGGATTCAAAATACCCCCAAAAACTCTGATTTGGGGCTTTGATTAAAAAATTTTTTATGACAACAGCAATTTCCATTCATCAGAACCCCATTTGTGGTGAAAAAAAGGTTGCTGAGAAATCTGCACTGGGCTCTCATCTCGACTGCTCTCATCGAGCTGCGAACACGTCACTCCCTTCGCTAGTAAGAGGAGCCGTGGGAGAGACAAAGCCCGCCGCTCCCTGCCGATAAGCGGGGCGGTGCTCCGGCGGTGATTTAAAAGGGCCCATGGCTCTGGACCCCACCACTGTTACCACAGCAACAGCAGCAGCCAGTTCCCTGGAGCCTTTAAATTGTTGCCGGAGCCCCGGGCAGCACTGAGGGCAGGGGGGATGAGGTGCCCTTAGCCCCGCCCTTTCTGCCCCAAGACCCGCCCCTTCTGGGGGGCCTGCAGCCAAGCCCCTCCCACACCTGGGCCAGGACCCAGCGAAGTCTGTCACCAGCCCCAGAGTGCGATTGTGCCAGCTCAATACCAGGAAGCCAGCAGCCCTGCTGCATGTGAGCGGCGCGTTTCATTTCCACGCCCTCGTGAGCGGCGTGCGAGAGACGGGGAGGCTGGGGGAGGCTCCGCCCTCGCTCCGGGAATGTGTCCGGACCTGCTGCCTCGCTTGGGTTCCTTGTGGTTTTACTTCGTTCCTCACAAAGGTGCCCAAGATACCTTTGGGCACGGGCACCCCGGCGCGCAGACCGGCGGTCGTTATGGAAGGCTGAGGAGCAGGGAACCGGCCGGGCTGGCTGCCCTGGAGCACAGGCAGTCTCACTATCCCCCCGGGCAAGGCCTTCCAGACACAGAGCTGCAGGACTCTGTCCCCTTCCTCCTAAGCTCACTTCAGCACCTTTGCTGCCATCGCCCCGTTCTCCTTTCTCCTGCCTCCCCCATGTCTCGACTGTGCTCCTGCCCGTCCCAATGCGCCACATGCTCTTTGGAAAAATCGCTCCGGGCCCTGAACAAAGAGCTAATAAAATGGCTCTGTCTTAAAACACCAATAGCTGGGCCCTGCCAAACACTTACATGGCAGGCCCCGTTGAGGGCTAGGTATTCATTTTTCCTGCAATTTCTTCAGCTATCACTGATTCTCTCACAAAGGAGCAAAGGCTGGACTGGGGCTGAAAGGCAGGAGTTGAGGCTCCTTTCCTGCAAAGGGCTCCCGTACACGCTAGACTGTTTCTGCCGAGGTCAGCCAGGTTCCGGTACCAAGCTCCATGGTAAACAGCCCCACTGAAATCAGTGCATCTACCTTTGCAGTCCAGTGTAATTCACCTGGGCCAGCGCGGTCGGAAGCTGAGCCTGAGGCATGTGGTTAATCGTGACGGCTTTGGAGGACAGCCACAATTTCGCTGCGCTGTGTCTGCCCCTCTTTGCCAGCTACAATGGGGCCACCTAATGGGGGATAGACTGTCCCCAAGGTTAGGGGGGGAGGAGGTTTTGTGGGGGCAGCTAGAGCCTGGCCTTAAATTGAAAATCTTAGCTGACGGACAAGCTCCAGAAACCGAGTTTGGAAATAAGAGGGTTTTGTCTTTTAACTAGCAGGTGAGAACACGTCTTGATACTTAGCTCTAATTCGAAGAAATCTCACTCTTAATTCTTTGGTGGAGTCTCCTTTCAGCATGCAGAAGGATGGATTCCAAGGCAATGGAGGCGTTTCCAAAAAACACACGTGGCCTTGCCCACAAAATTAAAGGGCCGGACTAATAAAATGTTTCGAAGTCTAATAAACCAAACTAAATAATTTGCTCTGTTCCAGCATGTATCAGCTAAAGAGTCTCAAACATTTCACAGATACTAAGGCCCTAATTTTAAGCCATTCTGTTGATGGGTGCAGCTTCCAAGTACCTAAAAGGGTGTTACAAGGAGGAGGGAGAAAAATTGTTCTGCTTGGCCTCTGAGGACAGGACAAGCAGCAATGGGCTTAAATTGTAACAAGGGAGGTTTAGGTTGGACATTAGGAAAAACTTCCTACCTGTCAGGGTGGTTAAACACTGGAATAAATTGCCCAGGGTGGTTGTGGAATCCCCATCTCTGGAGATATTTAAGAGCAGGTTGGACAGACACGTGTCAGGGATGGTCTAGACAGTATTTGGTCCTGCTGTGAGGGCAGAGGACTGGACTCGATGACCTCTCGAGGTCCCTGCCAGTTCTAGTGTTCTATGATTTGAAGAAGGGTTGGATACCCCACAGACATCAGATGGAGCTGTGGCTGCCCGCTGACATCTCTGCCCATCAGATCCCAGGTGAGTAGGGTTGCATACACTAGCTACCGTGGCACCCAAAAGCAATGCCCACATCAGGCCAAATCCACAAGCCACATACACAGGGGAGCCTTGGAACTTAACTTCATTTACAGTTTTGGGATCCGTCACAAAGGTATGAGTAGACATCACCTGGCTAGCACGTTGCCTTCCACAGCCTAATGACTTAACCAATCAAACGATGGGCACTTAAGAACAATTTGCACCTTCTTTATCAGCTTCATGTAACATGAACACTCCAATTCACTACTTTTCCCCCTTCCTTCTCTCCGTCCCCAATCCGCTGGCCTGCTCTAGCCTCAGAAATCTGTCTTCAGCTAGGCCCCAATCCTACGAACAGAGATTTATGGGATGCCATCTGTTTGCAAGAAAAGAAAAGAAAAGAAAAGAAAAGAAAAGAAAAGAAAAGAAAAGAAAAGAAAAGAAAAGAAAAGAAAAGAAAAGAAAAGAAAAGAAAAGAAAAGAAAAGAAAAGAAAAGAAAAGAAAAGAAAAGCAAAGAAAAAGTCACATTGATTTCTCCATTGTAGCTAGTGGTATTGATGTCATAGGAACATAAGAACAGCCATAATGGGTCAGACCAAAGATCCATCTAGCCCAGTGTCCTGTCTGTGGACAGTGGCCAATGCCAGATGCCCCATAGAGGGAGGGAACACAACAGGGAATCATGACATGATCCCTCTCCTGTTACCCATTTCCAGACAAACAGAGGCTGGGGACACCATTCCTACCCATCCTGGCTAATAGCCATTGATGGACTTAACCTCTGTGAATTTACCTAGCTCTTTTTTAAACTCTGTTAAAGTCCTGGTTTTCACATCATCTTCTGGCAAGGAGTTCCACAGGTTGACTTTGCACTGCATGAAGAAAAACTTCCTTTTGCTTGTTTTAAACCTGCTATCAATTAATTTCATTTGGTGGCCCCTAGTTCTTATATTATGGGAACAATTAAATAACTTTTCCTTATTCACTCCACACCAGTCATGATTTTACAGACCTCTATCATATCTCCCCTTAGTCTCTTCTTTTCTAAGATGAAAAGTCCCAGTCTTTTTAATCTCTCTTCATATGGGACTTGTTCCAAACCCCTAATCATTCTTGTTGTCCTTTTCTAATGCCAATGTATCTTTTTTGAAATGAGGTGACCACATCTGCACACAGTATTCAAGATGTGGGCGAACTATGGTTTTCTGTAGAGGCAATAAGACATTGTCTGTCTTATTCTCTATCCACCTTACAAGAGAGCCATAAAGAGTTACCTTCCATATGTAGTCCCAAAAAGTCCATTTTAATAAACCTGGTTTACCAACTGCCCCCTTGCAACACTCGATATACTAGGCCAAGGTCGGTACTTCATTTGTTCACTAGCCTGTGATATTTTCTTTAAGCAAGAACTGAGCACGTGTTCTTTCAGCCCTGTAGAGCAATAGCTGTTCGGCATTTTAGATTAAGTTTAAATTGGCTCAGGTCATGTGTGTTATAATTTAAAATTTGTTATCTGAGCTCAGTAGTCCATTAAAAACACCTCACTGCTGAGAACAATCCGCAAGGATCACGTTTGTTAAAATGAGCCCCAAGTTTGAAGGAGGAGGAACAAAACATTTTATACCTTAGAAACAGTGATCCCTTCAGGTCAAATTTAAGCTGCGTTGGCAGCAAATAAAGCCATGTAGCTGCAAAGTCTGTGTGAAGGCTGAAGATAACACGACAGAGGATAATAAACAGTGCAATGAATTCCAGAACTATGATTTGATTCCCCCCGCAATTTTCTTTCAGCAGTTAAAATAAACAACTTAAATGAAATTGTTCACCTCTCTGACTCTAGTTTGTGCTAGCTCAAACTGGACAAATTCCCAAGCAGAAACAAAAACAAACCACCCAACAGCTTTATTGGGGGTCAAAGGAGTAATAAATACAGGTCTGAGTCACTTTGGATTCTTCCAGCAATTATCCCTTGTGAGTAACTCAGGCTGTGTCTACGCTGGAAAGATTTGGCCACCAAAGTGCTGTCGACATGCAAAAGTTGCCGAAAGTGAAAACTGGTCAAACTGGTTTTTCTACCCCCCATTGTCAACATTCCATGGCCACATGGCTAGCACCCTGTTGACAGCTACAGCAAAGCATTGTGGGGAAGCATCCCACAGGCAGTGTGGTGGGGAGGCAGAGCTGCTCCCTGTGCTTCTTGGGATTCCCTCATAGCCCTGTCAGCTCTCCATGCTGAGGAATATCAAAGCAGCACGGCCGTCTCTCCAGACCTCCCCCTGCAGCAGCAGCCTGCCTGCTGCTGGGTTCCTAGCCAGGCAGAAGAGGAGCAATCCAATGATTTGCTCTTTGTTTGTTCCCTAAACAAAGCCGCTCATTCATCTGTCAGACACTTTTTGGAGCTTTGAAAGGGGAAGGGTGCAGGCCTGCAGGGCAGCATTGATCACAGAACACAGAGCACAGCCACCAGGGCAGGCATTGTGGGACACTGGTGAAAGTTCTTTGGACAAAACAAACAGCATAGTCCACACTGGCTCTTTGTCAACAATAAAGGGAGGGGAAAAAACAAAAGTCCTTTGTAGGGCTGGAAGCTTTTTGTCACAAAAACTGGGGCTACATTTACACTGGCGGCTTCTTGAGCAAGAAATCTTTTGCGGAAGAGTTCTTGTGCAAAAAATCTTCCACAAGAGAGCATCCACATTGCCATGTGCTTTTGTGCAAGAGCATCCATGGCAGTGTGGACACTCTCTTGTGCAAGAAAGCTCTGATGGCCATTTTAACCATAGGGACTTCTTGCGCAAGGAATTCATGTTGCCTGTCTACACTGCCCTCTTGTGGAAGAGCTCTTGCGCAAGAGGGTTAATTCCTCATGGGGAGAGGAATAACTCTTCTGGAAGAAGCCCTGTTTTACAACTCTGTACTGTAAATTTACTTGTGCAAGAACGCTTGTGCAGTGTACACAGCCGGCAAGTTTTTGCGCAAGAACAGCTGTTCTTGCGCAAGAAGCTTCCAGTGTAGACAAAGCCTGGGTGTTTTTCCCAACAAATGTTGCATTGTAGAGTGTACACTCTCACCGTTTTGTCAACAAGTAGCAGTTTTTGGCGAGAAAAAGTGCCAGTGTCGGCAAGGCCCTTGATGAAGATGGGGACATAGTTTGCACTTGGTTATTCCTGCAAAGAGAACCCTAACGAGAGAGGGAGAAAATCTGGGGCAGTCTTGGGGACATATGCAAGCTCTATGGACAAGCTTTAGCGCAGTGATGCTAAATGGGCAGCGATGGCTTTTGGGCCAGAGGAGCTATGGACGTAGCCTACTGGTGTGAGGGCGCTTGCTGCCAGGCGACAGCAGACAGGATGGGAATCCGCAGCTCAGCAGACTGCTGTGGACTTGGATAGGAACACGCCTTTTCTGTGGACAGACTGCAAGACATCTGCTTCAGCTTAACTCTGGCAGCAGCTCTGGGGACATGGGCCATTATTGTCCAACGCGTATGCCAGAGAGCAGGCAGGAAAATAGGCGTGAGCTGTCTGCCTGTCAGAGGCACTGGGCGTCAGAAGCGCCACAGAACATCAGACTATTGGTTCAGGGCCCCAGTTTGACAATTTTGCCTTTTGTTTTTGAAGAGGGGGCACAGTTCTTCAGCAGTCTCCTCTCTATCCCACTTGCACTTCACCCATGTGCCCAGGTCGTACACTGCGGTGTCTTTTCTTCCAGACTGTGGTTGGCTTCCTGTAGAAGCGAGAGGGTGTGGGGCGCATGAGAGGCCATTACAAAATACGGCCAGGTTCTCCTCTCTGTCAGTCCCCAAGGGTGCATGGCCCTGACCTATCTGTTTGTTTGCAGGGCCGTCCTTACCCATATGTACAATACGCAGCTGCGTAGGGCCCCTGAAAGTTTGGGGCACTGCTGGGTCTTAATGTCCACCCGCCCACCTCTTCCTATCCCTGTTCAGTGGCTTCACTTCCTCCGGAGAAGATCGAGTTAACTTACAAGTGAAAACCCCTGTGCCAGACCTATAAGCAGACCTGTGAACGAGCCGTTCAAGTGGTAAGGAAGTCATTTGCCAACCCCCGGCATAGACTGGCCGTTTCTGAATTTCCCGCGTCAGCCGGCAGGGCCTGAGTTTAAAATTGGGCTTAAACTTCAGCGTGGCTGAAGATTCTAAAATCACAGCTCCAGAAAGTCACCCGCCCTCACGCGGCCATCAGGACACCAGTTTAATAGTCCCACGTAGAGCCCATAAATCCAAAGTGGGCCCAGTTTGTTTACAGTCTTTCCACAAGACACGTACCAAGGCGACGGCATCCTCTCTCAGCACTCACACAGAGTTCAACAGGGTTCTGCCTCTCTTTCCTGGCCAGGAGACTGTTTTCACGCAGAAATCCCTCTGCCCATCCAATGGACACTTGAATACATGTGTCGTTTGCCAAGTTTCTAGGCTCAGGGATCAGCAGCTGCAAATCCTTTGCCTGTTTCAGTAGGAAGAACTCCAGAGCCGGGGCTGCACCTCCCTGTGCGGTTGGAAAACGCCAGCACACAAAGCAACAGTGAACTGCAAAACAAATTAAGCAAAGCTTCCCAAGAGAAGGTGCATTCCCATCTGCAGATCCATCTAGCCGGGCTTGGTTTTCTTAATGAAATTGCAGCCCTGTTCACTTTGCAGCAATACCGAACAAACCCATTATTACATAACACAGATACATGGGGGAAAGCATGGACATTGCATAAGAACGGCCGTACTGGGTCAGACCAAAGGTCCATCTAGCCCAGTATCCTCTCTGCCGACAGTGGCCAGCGCCAGGTGCCCCGGAGGGGGTGGACCGAAGACAACGATCAAGCGATTTGTCTCCTGCCATCCCTCTCCAGCCTCTGACAAACAGAGGCCAAGGACACCATTTTATCCCCTGGCTAATAGCCTTTTATGGACCTAACCTCCATGAAATTATCTAGCTTCTCTTTAAACTCTGTTATAGTCCTAGCCCTCACAGCCTCCTCTGGCAAGGAGTTCCACAGGTTGACTACACGCTGTATTGCATACAGCTTCAGACATATTCAGTCCCCTAGGTAGTGACTGCTTTCTTAGGATTCATTCATCATGCACTTTGTACCCTCCACCTGCACTCTGCCCACCAATCAGTCTCTGCGTGGGCCAATTCTAAAAGCCCGGACTTCTGGGCAGCTTTCAAAGGGCCACCCTATTTTATAAAAATAACCTGCCACCAAAATATTTCCTCTTTTCTTCTCAGAGGTGGGGTTTTACCCAATGTTCCCTAATTGTTCCCATCCATGTGCGGAATAAATTGTGTTACGTGCACCAAGGCAAGCGTAAATGTGCACCACCAATCCAAACACAGGCTGCCAGCTTTGAGCGGCTGGGGGCTCTCTGCTAAGAAGCTGGGAGGCACTTGATTCTCTCCTGGACAGCTGCCCTAAGCTGAGTGCTTGGGAACACTGGTTTCAGCCCAAACGCCAAGAGGTGGAGGCCTAGGGGAGGCAACATCCCGTCCTAATCCAGCAGCAGGTTTAAAGTCCCATGCCTCATCAATTCAAGAGGGGCAGAAATGATGTCTTCATGTCATCGGGGAGCCAAAAACCTCCATTTCCAGGGTGATATTCAGAACTTATTCTTAGTCCGGAGAGATTACAAGAGGCCTGGACTTAAAAGTATGAGGAAACAAATCTATTGGGGAGGCCTATGAAATTATTTGGTAAAGCTTTTTCCTGCTCTGAGGAATGTCCTGTAAGATTCGAGGTCTTACACCTGGGGGGACAGGGGACACACGACCGAAATAGATTTGTTCTGCAAGACGAGGGGGCCGTTGGGAGAGGACCCCTACATATAGCCCAGTCAGTGGGGCTACTCTTGTCCGCACAGGCAGCAGGATGTCCATGGGGGCTGGACTTGATGACTTTCTGAGGTCTCTTCCATTCTATGATTCTATGGTGTTGGGAACCACGGGCCCTGCCCCTCGGCGCGTGTCAATCCATGTCACCTCAAGAAGTGAACCGAGCTACAGCGATTGACACCCTCGGCTCTCCACGTACTGCCATTTCCGCCCCTACTGCTCGGCTGGCGACCTCAGCCTGGGAGGCCCGTTTCGGCTTTCCCCAAGCACGGCGCCATGAATTCTCCTTCACTGGCCCCTCCCTCCCTGAGCTGCACCGTAAGGCCTCTACCCTCCCCTCCCTCACAAGCCCTCCGGCAGCCACGCGAAAGCTGCCAGGCAAAGGGGCAGCCAGGAGGCAGGTGGGTTATAAACTCAGCTAGGAAGCCGTCAGATGGATGGGGAGTCTCCAAGTTTTGCACGTTGTCAGATTGAAACCTTCGTCCTGCCTCCCTCTTTCCCTGTGGGGCAGGGTCTGTGTCTTCCTAGGTGCTTATACCACACCCAGCACAACGGGGAACTCCCCCATGCTGAGACTGTGGTTCCAGATACAGAAGAGACAGGGGGAAAGACACTGAGCTGGCAGGAGAGCGAGGTTCTCCCGGGCTCAGCTTCTCTGCAAATAACCAGCGTGATCTGAGGCAAGACACTGCATCTCTCTATGCCCCAGCTGCTGTCCGAGGGTCCGGACACCTCCCTGCCTCACTCGGGTGAGTGAGGCTAAACACACGAGCATCTGGGGAGTGCTCAGAAACTGACAGTGGCTAGACAGGCTAGAGAACCCGGGGCCAGATATTTCTTCTGCGGGTCTTCACAACGGCCAGAAATATCCATTCTGAAAAGAAAGCAGAGCAGAGAGTGACCCCAAGGGTGGCCTCTTCTCAGCAGACAGGGCACCTCTGGAAACGGTAAGGCCAATACTTTCTGAAGTTGATCGAGAGAGAAGTTGGGAACAGGATTATCCAAATGCCCAGATTGCTCCAAGCTCGGTGGCATTCAGAAGTTCTTCACCTGAAGTCAGCCCCCTTCTAATAACTCTGAGGAGTCCTGTGGCACCATAGAGATGAACAGATTTATTTGGGCAGCCACTTTCATGGCAAAAGCCACTTCGTCAGGTGGAAATCACAGAGGCAGGGCCAGATATATGTACTAACATAGCTAGAGAAAGGCGTTACTGACCAAGTGTAGGACCAGTGCTAACAAGGCCCTTTGGGTACATCTAGACGACAGGCTTTTGTCGACAAAGCTTCTGTCGAGAAAGAGCGTCTAGACTGCATCCAGTTCTGTCGACAAAGCAAGCCACTTTGTCAACATGAGAGTGTAGACACAAAGGACAGTGTAGATGCAATAACGCCTTCTGTTGACAGAACTCTCGACAAAAGGCGTTATTCCTCGTAGAACGTTTACCGCTGGCGACAAAACTGCCAAGTTCTGTCGACAGAACTCGGTGGTAGTGTAGACACAGGTATAGTTTTGTCAACAAAACCCTGCAGTCTAGACACACCCTTTCAGTCAGGGTGGATGTGGCCCACTCCCAGCAGTTGATGGGAATACCAAGAGAGGGAAAATTGCCTTTGTAGTGAGAGAACCGTTCTAAGTCCTTATTCAGTCCCAATTTGGTGATATTAAATTAGCGAATGAATTGCAGTCCCGCTGTTTCTCTTTGTGGTCTGCTTTTGAAGGGTTTATTTTCCAGTAGGAGACCACTTTAATCCTCCTGGATACTTGGGCAGTTTTGCTCACTGTGCATGCGTACCTCGAATTTGCAGGAGGTGTCTGACTGAACCGTAGCAGTGCTGTGATTGGCTGCAGAGGGAGAGCATGGCTCTCACAATCCATGCTGTGTGCAAACAGCCAGCCCCTCACTTCATGTGCCCTGGCTTTACGTATGTGACAATTTAGTAATAAAAAACCCGATGAGCAGAAACCAGCAGAATCTGGCAACCTTGCGCGTGGGCAACAAAACATTGCGTGGGCCGCAGGTTGTCCACCACTGCATTAGAACACCAAAGGCCCTTTAGGAAAAGTCCACGGTATGGCACAGGGATGAATTCGCTGCAAACCACAAGTGATGGATCTTGCAAGAGGCATCTTGGTTAACTGGGTGTCTCCTCTTCCTCTCCCCCATCCAACATGGCATTGTCCCTCTCGCAGCCAGAAACGGATTGAAATGGCTTCTGGCAATGTCTGGCTCTGTGACTAACAAGTGTACTACTCTTAGTGGATGGTTTACAGTGGGGCGGGGAACCTTTTTGGGGGTTGGAGGCCTCTGAGCCGCAGAAAAATCAGTCAGGGGCTCCACAAAAGTGAAGAACAAACCCCTCACTGACGTGCCCCCCAAATGAGAAGCAGAAAGAGACTCCCATATTCCCCTCACACACCAGAGCCTGGGAAGTCCAGAGTAGTAGGTTTTGTGGGCACCCCTAAGCTCTGAGGTGGGGCCAAAAATGAGAGGTTCCAAGCGGGGTTATAGTCCTGAAGCCCGTGCCAGCTGGCCCTAGCCCAGCCCACGGGAGCCACCAGCTCAGAGCCAGGGCAAGGCTGAGAGGGCTTATCTGGTGCAGCAACTTGGGGACATAGGGCTGGAGCGCCAGCGAGTTAGGCAAGCCAGGAGCTGCCTCCGGCCCTCGGGCCGTAGGTCCCCACCTCTGGTTTACAACATGCACCTCCCTTGCTGTGTGTTGGCTTGGTCTTCTGGTGCCACCACAGCGGTGTGTCACCTGTGGGAGCTGAAGGTCACAATGAGGTCAGGAAGACTTTAGGCAACACCATCGTTCTTGAGAAGGGTCTGGAATTAGAGACCAAGCACCCTCTGGGGACATACACCTCCAATACTGAAGTGACTGTCATGGTCACACGCACACACCCCCGGTCACCAAGGCGTCACCACACACAATGACATTTCAGACACACTGCGGGCGTCAGTTTGCACCTGGGCAGGCTGGTCATGGGAGAAGAACCACAAAGACGTTAGTTGTGGTTACTGGGGCCTGCTCTACCCCGGCCAGCTGTGCTCCCAGGAGATCCCCTCAGCTTTCTAGCCAGGCTTTCTACACGCAGTGGAGTGAGGGGCCACTGGTGTGGGTGTATGGACCAGCTATACTCACTACAGGCCACTTAAGGAAATCTCCCAGGGACTGGGATATCTCTAGAGCTAGCGGGAACATTGTGATGACATTCATCTCTGCTGAACGAGGCTGGTTTGCCGACGCTAGGAACTTCTGCAGGGTTGCATCAATAAGGAGGGGGCGTTCAACAAGGAGGGTTTCTGAGGCCCTGGACTCTCTAGCTCCTCCTGCCCACGGAGAGAGAGGAATCGAAACCTGCTGCTTTCGATCCAGAAACGGGGGTTTCAGCACCGTTCTGTTTCGCAGACGTGCGCGGGAGGTTTCGGTTTTGCTCTCACAAATAGACTCTGAAACCTCCGAAGCGGTCGCAAAGCGGGGTTATAGTCCTGCTGCCCGCGCCAGCTGGCTCTAGCCTGGCCCACGTGAGCCACCAGCTCAGAGCCATTGGCAAAGGACTCCTCCCACCCGCGGACAAGCGCTTTGGAGAGTCCGCACTGGCACGCTGCCCAGGGCTATTCTTCCCCTGGCCTGTGCTTGTGCACGTGGGACTCACTCACACAGAAGTTGCACCCTTCAAGGGTTGAACAGGAGCAAGAATGAAGGCGGCAAAAGCAGGGCGAATTCTGTGTCCTCAGCGCCCCCCTGCTCCATGCGTGGCGCTTCTGCCATACGGTGGCTAATACTGTTTGACATGTTTTCTTTACCTGGAAGCAGGCATGCTTCAACGCAGGTTTCAGACCACAATCTAAGAACATGAGAATGGCCAGGCTGGGTCAGACCAAAGATCCATCCAGCCCAGTGACCTGTCTGCCCACGGTGGCCAATGCCAGGTGCCCCAGGGGGAGTGAACAGAACAGGGAATCATCAAGCGATCCCTCCCCTGTCACCCTTTTCCAGCCTCTGACAAACAGAGGCTAGGGAGACCCTCCCCACCCATCCTGGCTAATAGCCATCGATGGACCTATCCTCCAGGAATTTATCTAGTTCTTTTTCGAATATTTTTTAAGTCCTGGTCTTCACATCATCCTCTGGCAAGGAGTTCCACAGGTTGACTCTGCGCGGTGTGAAGAAAAACTTCCTTTCCTTTGTTTTAAACCTGCTATCTATTCATTTCATGTGGTGACTCCTAGTTCTTATGTTATGGGAAGGAGTAAATGACTTTTCCTTATTTCTTTCTCTAGACCTGCATTCTTTCTGCATTTATTTGCTTTCTCCATAACTGTCATGATTTTGTAGACCTCTATCATATCTCCCTTTAGTCTCCTCTTTTCCAAGCTGAAAAGTCCCAGTCTTTTTAATCTCTCTTCATATGGGACCCGTTCCAAACCCTCATCATTTTTGTTGCCCTTTTCTGAACCTTCCCCACTGCGGAGAGAGCTTTTTAGAGAGGAGACGACCACATCTGTACACATCTGTGGCTCTTTCTCATGGCCTTATGCTAAGGGTCATACTCGGCCATTATTCAGGCAAACTCTCGTGAAATGAAGGTGAGCTCTGCCCAGCTGAGAACTTCAGGGTTTGTCCCCTCTGGTTTTATCAGGACGCAAAGTCCTTTAGGGTCTCAAGCTGTCCCTTTCATTCATACAAGTAGCGCTTCCTCCTACAAGCAATCCTGTTGGGTCTGCCCAGGACACCAAGCTTAGTCACTGCGTAGGAGTTGCAAGAGCAAACCCTTAATAATTGCAATTGTCCTTTATCTAGACGCGTGGACGCATCAGTTCATCACTTCCTTCCCGGCCCAGCTTGTGACCAGAGCCAACCCCCTGCAGTCTTTGCTCAAACAAAACCCTCCGGCTTGTCTATGCTGCAGGGTTTTTGCGCAAGAAGCTTTCTGTGGACGAGATCTTCCGCCAAAACCTCTTGCGCAAAAGCGCGTCCACACCTCAAAAGCGCATCGCAAAAGCAATGTGCTTTTGCGCAAGAGAGCGTCCACACTGCAGAATGGCCATCAGAGCACATGTGCTTTTTCTGATAGGCTCTTTTTGCGCAAGAAACCCCTGCAGAGCGTCCACACATGGCTTTTTGCACAAGAGCTGTAGTGCAAAAAGGAGTTATGCCTCAAGAGGAGGGGAATAACTCTACCAGCAAAAGCCCTCTGTCCTGTCAATTTACTGTATTTTCTTTTTGCGTAAAAAGACGCTTGAGGCGTGAACACTCCGCTGGTTTTTGCACATAATTTTTTGCACAAAAAGCCTTGTAGTGTAGATATAGCCTTAGTGATTTCCGGAGGAGGCTTTCCTGTGCACGAAGGAGGCAGGAGTTTGCCCTCAGATGCTATGAATACGAACGAGGCTGGGTGTATAATAGAAATAGCCGCCTTGAATATTTTAAATAGAAAGGTGGGGTAAAAATATTTAAATAAATACATAAATATTAATCATAACGGGATGCGTTTCCAAATTGGAAACGCACTGGTACAAGATCCCAGCCGGAGGGTTGCCTTCTCCCTAAGAAATTGGCTATGAGCATGTTTTAAAATAAATTCTACATAAGCAATACACATATAAACACTCAACAGCAGCGCGAGTAATCGTGGGCCATAAGTCCTCAATCAAACCTCATGCAGGCCGACACCACAGCAGAAATGTTTGTTTCCCTATTTCCCTAAAGCTTCCAGTAATCTTTCAAAGAAACCTCATGTGATTTCTCCACTGTTTCTCCTCTTTTCCTTTTATCTCAGTTACTGTTTACTGTTACATATCTGCCTCTGGACAAAGGAAGGTCTAATTAGCCACAAGTCCCTATTTATCATCAACTAAATTTATTCTCTGTTCCAAAATACTTTGAGTTTTTTTTTCCACGAGGATCTTCAACTTCTGCCAACAGCATTAACAATCTGTAAAGTAATGAGGTACCGTTGATGATCTTAGACAGGTCTAGACAAAAACCTAATTACCTTCTGTGCAGTTATAGTTCATTAAGGCAGACATGCTGTAGACCAAACCTCTACATCACAGAGCGTGACTCCATCCAAAATACTAATGGCGTAAGAAAGAATAGACCCCTGACCTTTCATGATGTCCTGTGGCTAGAACCAGAATGTTTACTAGGGCAGTTTACGGGCTTTCTTTCTGAGCAGTTGCCACAAACAATCAGAGCTATTAACCAACTCTTCTGGGCAGTGTTTTATCTGTATCACCACAAGTCAACATGTTGGGCTCTGCGGTAAGATTTCACCGTAATGCACGTATAAGCTGGCTTTCAATATCACCATCGAGCATGAAATCCACCCAGCTAACCCAGTAGGTCTGTATAACATGGCGAGCACTCGTGGCCACGGGCGCCCCCTGCTGGACACTCTGGGAATTAGCGGTTCAGCTCTGGAGCGCCCCCTATAGGCTGGTGTCTCACCCGCTGTTACTTGTTCTCCATCACCTAGTGTTAGGACCCACTTCCCTCCCAGTGCGTGGCCTCCTCCCCCTCTTCCCGCCAGGTACTGCCCTGCCAATGTACCCCCACACTCTGGGGTCCTCCCACTCTGGGAATCCCCAACTCCCTCTGCCTCGTTGCCTCAGTGACCCACAGCCAGTGGTCATCTAGCCCCTGCATCCAGGGGCAAACTGCAGACTGATGTGGCCACTCATCCTTGCCAAGGGGGTGGACCTAAGGCCTTTGCCTATCTTGGCTCTGTCCCTTAGTACTCTCAGGCCTTGCTTCAGGCCCTGCAGCCTGGGAGCTTGCCTGCCAGAGCTTCCCTGCTCTGCCTGAGTTCCTCAGCCCTGCTCTAAGTCAGGAAGCCTCCAGCTTCCCCAGCAGCCAGGTCCCTCCTGCTCCCCAGCCAGAGCAAGAGTGAGTCTGTCTCCTCCCCTCCAGGAGCCTTTATTTATACGGCCCTCAGCTGGGCCCTGATTGGCTCCTGATTGCCACAGCTGCTGGCTCCACTGCTCCAGCCCTCTCCCGGGGCTGGGCTTTAACCCTTAAAGGGCCAGCGCAGGGCAGACGCCCCGTCACACTCTGTTTAAGGCAGACATTCCTCCCTTCCCGCGTATGACGTGCCTTTTCTCTGCCAGCACTGTTAATTATTTCTTCCGCCCCTTCTTCAGTGAGGCTCTCCAAAAGTGCTGCCACATCTACACAGATATTCTGCATTTTCATACGCTTCCCCGCGGATGGGAAATTCTTTGCAGCGAAACTATGGGTGTGCGCCCGCTTTCATCGACTCCTGTTGAGCTCAAGTGCAGCTCTCCGGAAGTCAGAGGCTTTGCTCCTTTCTAACATCTGTGCGAGAACAGAATCCAGGCTCAACATGTTCGTTTTTCTAGCTAGAACTGGTCTGATGCGGAACTGTGGCACCACAGGCTTTTGAACGCTGTGAGCGTTCAGCTCAAAATCCGGATTCGATCCAATCCCCACAAAAGGCAAATGTCCCCTTCCAGGATTCAGAAGCAAAAATTAAGAGTGCACGAGACACTCCCACGTCTACTGCAGGGAATAATCCTACACTTGCAGGGAGACAGACCTTTCTGACCTATGCCTCATTTTTTTCCCCACCACAATTTTCTCTCAGACCCATTCCCGCAGTCCTTGCTCAGGCAAAGCTCCCATTGATTCGCTGAGTGGATTTTTCTGTGCCGGAGGGCTGCAGGAGTTTGTGATTATGAATGAGGCTGGAAGGGCAACAAAAAATGTTAATCACGACGGGGTGAGTTTTTAAATTGGAAATTAGTCTTTCCATTTCTGATTGGTACACAGTCTAAGCGCAGTCTTACATCTTCTCCCCTTCGGCAGCTGTATCATATTCATGGCTGGTTAACTCGCAGGCATGCATCACCAAACACGACTGCCATTCTCCATCCCTCAGAAAGGATTTCATTTGGCCAGCGCGCGCCCAAAAAGTAATTGCAGCCTCAGAAACATGCAATCATGTCTGTGGGGAAAAAAAGTCTGTAAAAGCTCCCCAACTCTGGCAAACAATTCTTTCTGATTATTAGAGGAGTGAGTGAGAGAGATTGCTCATGGAAAATGGGAAAACTAATGATGAAATTTCCATCTAATTAGCCCAGGCTAGAGTTTTAATCAGACAGAGCTTGCTCAGTGAAACCTGTTTACATGTTTGCCGTCATTCAGGAAATGTGTTAATTAGGCAAATACTATTAATGATGCTCTCCATGTCAGGGAATTTAAACAGAAATGGGGATTGATTTTGTTTAGATCGGCAGAAAAATGTCCTTCTTCTTCCAAGCGCACTTGCTGGTATGAGGGATATACAGCAAGTCTCCTTGATGGAGAGGGAATGCTTACTTCAGAAAGCGGAGCAGACAGATATGAGGGGATGTGATAAAGGGATGCAAAGTGCTGAAGGGTCTAGGGAAGGCAGCTTCCTTCCATCCTTTCACACAAGATGGGGACAAGGTTTCAGTGAAATAAAAAGGCAGCACATTTAAAGGAAATGCATTTCCATGCAGTCCGGTTAGCCTGTGGAACTCCCTGCCACATGATACAATGGAAGCCCAGAGTTTTGAGGTTATTAAAAAGGGCGGATATTGGTATGGCTGTCTGGAACATCCACAATGGAAAACAGGATTTAAAAACAAAAGCCAAGAGTTTTGGAAAAACTACAAACTCTCACCCTGGAGGGCAGAAGACAGCCTCACAAGGGGCTGAGGAAGGGAAGCAGCTGCCTACTGACAGTCTCACACACCTATCTCTGAAGCAGCTGGTACGTTGTTGGCAAGAGGCAGCTTAAGCAGTTGGACCCCAGGTCTGATCCATTTGTGTTACTGAACCGCGGATTAGTAAGGAAGGGTACGCTGGAGCCAGGGATATAGCAAACTGGATTTCTGATGACTAACCCTGGCCACGCCCTGTGAGTCCTGTGCTCCTGGTGGACAGTGTTTGCCTCAGAGACTCGCTGTAACCTGCCCAGTGGCCTCTTCTTTTCTAGAGGCAGGGTCACAGCCTACTGAGCCATCCTCATCACAGGCTAGTCCACAGTTTGGGGTGAAACCCGTCCACAATCCTGGTCTCCCTTCTCAGGGGCAGACTCTGTAGTGGCATGGGGAGGGTTGAGGGGAACCCAGGCCTGCCCACTACTCTGGGTTCCAGCCAGGCACCCTAAGGCAGCAGAAAGAGACAGGGATTTCGTTCTATTCACCATCTGGCAGCTTCTTCCCTAGGCCACTTCCCCAAACGATCGCTCCCGGCATCTTCCCTCGGGTATCTGAGCAAGTCCGTCCTGTTCCTCCGTGGCCTTGCTCACAGTCCTCCGCTCTCAGCCAGTGCACCTTCTCACTCTCAGATTGTGGGCTCCTGCCCTCCCTGCAGGGAGCCCTTATAAGCAAGCCCCCAGCAGGCTGCAGGCGCTCTGATTAGCCTGCTGCTTCCGGCAAGCTCTTCATTGGCTCCAGGTGCCTGCCTGATTACATGGCACAAGGCTCAGTCCTGGTTGCTTAGGGAAGAGGAAACTGTTCACCCAGAGCCCTGCATCCCTGCCCTTCATTAGAGTGCGGCAGCCAGCTGGTTTGCCCACGATATCTTATGCCATAATAAAGGGGTGGCCAACCCATTAAACAAAAAGAGCCGCACCAGAATTGATGAGAGAAAAAAAAAAGGATGCTGCCCTCCTAAAAACCGCGGGTTAGGCTTTTTGGCCACATCAGGCTCCTGTAAGCCACCACCATCTTGCTGCTGCCATTTTCCCATGCCAGATGGCTTCCCCGAACCCAGTGAGCACAGGAAGACGGGGGCCGTTTGTAGGGTGCATGGGGCGGCTTCATGAGCCACAGAGGGGCTTCGCAAGCTGCACTTTCAGGGGTGAAGAGCCGCATGCAGCTTGCGAGCTGCAGGTTGGCCACCCCTGCCCCAATACATCTGTTAGTCCCTAAGATGCCACAAGACACCTTGTTGTTTTTGTTGATACGCAGCTTCTTGCCAGACAAAACGCTATCAAACTAAGTTTTCTTTCAGCATCTTGAGCTCGGTTTCCTTCTCTGGTGCTATTGGGTGCCATTCCACAGGGTGTCCTTCTGAACAGCCCGAAAGCACGCTATTTGAATGTCATTTGGATGGAACGTGAGGAGGGGCTGTGACTTCTGCTTCTCAGCCAATGGCTGCTGCTCTTTCAAGCTGGCTGCAAGTGAAGGCCACAGGCTATAGGCTTTACACTATGGCTAAGAGAAAGGCCTACTCCTTACATTTATGCAGGATCCTTTATGATCACAAATAAATAATCTGGTAAAATTCAGATCCCACTTCTAAAGGCAATGACCCCCCCAGAGGTGCCGCTCTGAGTGGTAAGTTCCGGGGGCATGTGGGCTAAAGCTCTTGTCAAGATTCCATCTATGTGTCAAAAGCCTTCCCCTAACAAGCATAATATATTACCGCCAGGCCTTCGAGGGGCTAGCATTCCATGCAAACTCACTGGTGCACTCCATCATTAGCTTCCTGTTCTCATTAGGTTTCATAGCACTCAGATCTGGATGGTCTTCTCACAAGGCCATTTGTTAGTCCTTAATGATGTCCTCTCTTCGCAGTTACAGCTAGGAGCAGCGTCTGTGTCTACAGACACACAGGGTAACTCGTTTTGTTAAACAAAAACCCTTGATCTTTCCTTGGGCAGCAAAGAAAATCCAGGACTTGCCTTACACTCAGGAATCCATGCCATGTCTCTAAAAGGCCCACGATCTGAGCTCTTTAACAAGACGTTTAATCTCCGCTCCTACAGCTCACTAGAACATGGGCAAGCTCACAGCTCACTCAATAACAGAACCCCATGACTTTGAAAAGGGAACATCACAGTATATCGCTGATCCTAATGGTGGAAAAACAGCTTTTGACGAGCTCAGATGCACTACACATTCATTGTTGTTGACTTATGGCTTACATGAGCCTGGTAGAGAGCCCTCTGCTAAACGTGGGGAGAGGCAGATATGCTGGAGGGCAGAGAGAAGGTCCAGAGTGACCTAGACAACTTGGAGGATTGGGCCAAAAGAAATTTGATGAGGTTCAAAAAGAAAAAGTTCAGAGGGTGGAAGAATCCCAAGCACTGGTACAGGCTGGGGACCGACTGGCTAAGCAGCAGTTCAGCAGAAAAGGACCTGGGGGTGACAGTGGATGAGAAGCTGGATATGAGTCAACAGCGTGCCCTTGTAGCCAAGAAGGCTAATGGCATATTAGGGGGCATTAGGAGGAGCGTTGCCAGCAGATCCAGAGAAGTGATTATTCCCCTTTATTCAGCACTGATGAGGCCACATCTGGAGCACTGAGTCCAATTCAGGGGGCCCCCATTAGAGAAAGGATGTGGACTCATTGGAGAGAGTCCAGCAGAGGGCAACCAAAATTATGAGGAGGTTGGAGCACATGACTTACGAAGAGAGGCTGAGGGATTTGGGCTTGTTTGGTCTACAGAAGAGAAGAGTGAGGGGGGATTTGAGAGCAGCCTGAAGGGGGGTTCCAGAGAGAATGGAGAGAGGCTGTTCTCAGTGGTGGCAGAAGGCAGAATGAGGAGCAATGGTCTCAAGTTGCAGCAGGGGATGTCTAGGTTGGCTACTAGGACAAACTCTTTCCCTAGGCGGGTGGGGAAGCACTGGGCTGGGTTCCCTAGGGAGGGGGTAGAATCTCCATCCCTAGAGGTGTTTAAGTCCTGGCTCGACAAAGCCCTGGCTGGGATGATTGAGTTGGGGTTCGTCCTGCTTTGGGCAGGGGGTTGGACTTGATGACCTCATGAGGTCTCTTCCTACCCTAGGATTCGATGATTCTATGAAAAGCTTTTCCAGGATGTGCACTTATTTATCTATTATTTAAAAAATTAATGATGTATGCCGTGCATACAGTTGGTCTTTTTTTAAAACTGTATCCCTCTTCAAGTTCAGGATAGGATCCTTGCACTGAAATGATCAATGGGACAATATATTAGGTAGGGTTTTTCAAGCTGATGGTTGGACTTGTCACTTTTGATGGATCAAGACACATTAACCTAAGTTAATGAGGTTTCGTGCCCACCTTATATTTTTCCTCTCCTTAAGTTTTGTCATTCATGCCTCAAATACTTGAATCTCAGCTGAATAGAATAAATCAAAATACAAAAAGATGGATACAAACAAAAAACGGGTTCTTCATATTATGCAAAATGCCATCATGACTGGCGGCAAAAGGTAGATTAAGACTTATTTCCTTCCCCCGGCAACAGGATTAAAACGTGATTGAGAGAAGAGATAAATAAGGTGGCATTTACTCCAGAATGCGTGTACAGTTGCCATGTCCTTTCTACTATAGAGTCACTGTATTTCTAAAGGTCAATTGTCAGAGTCGCAAGCAAGCACCGTGACACAAAAGGGCGCTGTCCATGGTATCTGCAAGCCTTCATTTTGTAATTTGGCTCTGGGGGTTGGAGTGTAGTGCAATATGAATAAATAAAACCTCAGAGCAACATTTTAAGTGAAAAAAGCTTATTATGCATATGCAAATTCTTTTAGCAATTAATGATACCAGTCATATGTCTGGGAGAGTTATGCCTCCGCTCTGCAAGATGCTCTGATAAATACATGCCTATTTTGTTACGGGCAGCACTGCGCGTAAAATGTTTCACATGATCCAGTTTGATTTCTTATGACCCTGGGGCTCTGGGGGTACATCAATGGATAGCTCTGTCCCACACAATGCTTATGAAATGTTAATTCTCTGTGCCTTCCCGTTACTACATTTTGGAAGGCTACAAATCACTTTCCTAATAATTGCAGAAAGCATCGAGTCCCTCATGAACAGCGTTATTGAAAGGAGTACACAAAGAATATCACAGAGTTTCCTGCTGGGGGACTCCAGTTTTAGATAGGTCCTAATCTTTCCCAACCTAGGCACCGGTGCAACATTATGTAGCTCCATGGAGGGTTTTGCAAGATGTAAACCGAAAGGACTAGACTATTGTATCACTTTAAAGCTGTGATTTGTTTCACAAAAATCTTATTCTGGAGCAGAAACGCCAGGTTTTTTATTGGTGCCAAGCAGAAATTTCTGACATCCATGAATGTGCAGATGGGACCTAAAATAATTATGTAGCTTGCTATTCTCTTTATATCATCGCATTTAAGGAAGAGAGGTCCCTGCTTGCAAAGCCTACCCATTACTTTAGAAAGCACCCCCTGGAACCTGAGAAATTGGAAAGAGACAGCTTGAATGTAGCCAACATTTAATCTGTTGTGCTGTTGCTAAGAGATTGTAATGAATGGGAAGGCTAGATAATTTTTCCTAATAATTACACTGGCAAAATGAAATGTGCAGATGAGAGATCTAAAGGCCCACATGTTTAAAAGGCCACGTTCCCAAATTGTGCAGGCAAGAGTGTATGAGCACATAGATCACTGGTTTCTGCATGTACGGCCAGTGTTTTGCTCATGCAAATGTCCTGTACTTTTAAAGTTTTGCACCGAAGGGTCAGAGTAAATTCAGAAGAGCTCAGTAGATCATACACTCTGACCGGCTGTACATCACAGGCCACCAACACCTCCCACTCGTGAATGCTGAACCAGCGACCAAAGTGAGACTCCAGAATACTAGACTATTACATGCCAGAGGCAGAGAACAGGAGAGTGTTAGAGAAGAAACAGGAGACCCAAGAGTGGTAGACGGAGTAAAGAGACTTTTTTATTGCAGATACTTGTTTTCCACAGACCCCCAACACAACGTTTCGAGTGAACAATGATTTGGCATGCATGACATTTTTAAATGTATTTCAGTATGTTAATGTATATGTTTATTATTACTTTTTAACAATTTTTAGTTAGTAATGTTCATTTGTATATAATGAATATTAATAGGCAGGTAATGAACATTATTATATTAGGTTTTTTTATTGTTTATAGGATTTTGAGTTAGATTAGCACTTTTTTTACATTACATATTTGTTGAATTAGCAGATTACAGGGATTAGGAAGGACGTGACCCTGAAAGTGTTTTTACAGAGCAAGTGAGATCAACCAAAGACAACGCCGTTTGTGCTGATATCTCGTTCTAGGCTGCAAGAACAAAGGGAATGAGCATGTTCATACATCAGAAAGGACAAAGCCTGCTCTGGCCGGACCCCCTGCCACTATTGTATTGCCTTCCCCGACCCCTATTAATTCTTACATATCTCAACAGAGACACCCAGATGCCACGATGCTAGAAAATTCTGCTGTCAGGGAAATGATGAAGGGAGATATATCTGATAACCCCAGCAAGTGACCAGTAACTACATGCTGCCGCCACCAGATCACTGCCAATCTGACATGGGGGAAAAGCCCTGCCAGAACCCGCCTCTTGTAATCTGTTTCACAGAAATAGGTGAGCCAGAAGCCGCCGCGCCACTTCCAAGCCCTGGCTCACCCCATAGAGGGTCCCATCTCCAGCCAGGACCTTCTCTAATGCTTCATTGCACTGGTTAGGCCTCAGCTGGAGTGTTGTGTCCAGTTCTAGGCACCACATTTCAGGAACGATGTGAAGAAATTGGAGAGGGTCCAGAGAAGAGCAACACAGATGATGAAAGGTCTAGAGAACATGAGCTATGAGTGAAGGCTGAAAGAATTGGGCTTGTTTAGTTTGGAAAGGAGAAGACTGAGAGGGGACATGACAGTGGTTTTCAGGTATCTAAAAAGGTGTCACAAGGAGGAGGGCGGAAAATTGTTCTCCTTGGCCTCTGAGGATAGAACAAGAAGCAATGGGCTTAAATTGCAGCAAGGGAGGTTTAGGTTGGACATTAGGAAAAAGTTCCTAAGTGTCAGGTTAGTCAAACACTGGAATAAAATGCCCAGGGAGGTTGTGGAATCTCCATCCCTGGAGATATTTAAGAGCAGGTTGGACAGACACCTGTCAGGGATGGTCTAGGCGGTGCTTGGTCCTGCCATGAGGGCAGGGGACTGGACTCGGTGACCTCTTGAGGCCCCTTCCAGGTCTGGTGTTCTAAGATTCTGTGAATCAAAGAAAGGAGATCTGGTCCAGAAGGAAAAGTGCTGTTACTGTCCGACTTCACTACTCCACCCCTGGCAGCAGCTGGGGGACTCCATGGTCTCCCATCCAACCCTGGGCTGACCCAGCCTTGCATATGTAATGGGGCAAGATGAAAACGTGGCAGGAACACAAAGCTTGGCTGATGACAAACAGCCTGTGACAGCGAGGGTGGACGCCGCCCGCACAGTCACATACATTGACGAGACAGACGGCCTCGTACCCTGCGCTGGGCCTCTCACAGCACCAGTCACTTGCTCCGAGCCCCACTGGACGCCCTCCGAACCAAACGGCTCCAGGAACGGAAACGAGCCTTCTGCGGAAGGCACAAACGCAGACGCTACGGCTGCGCGTTTTAAATGGCCGGCTACCCCCCCAGTGAACTCCCACACAGACCGCTCGCAAAAATGCGAACCAGCACCAGCCTGAAAACATACTAAAAACAGAAAATTTATGTAGCATGACCCAAATTGAATTATACATTACAGCACTATAATTGATTTTTTAGAAGAGAGATTAAATTTATTTTATGCCTCACTAACTAACAGCTAGATTTACCTAATTGCTTAGAGTGCAGAGTTAGTATGATTCATTAAACCCCATACATGCTTGGGTACATTACACTGTGACTACCGCTTCCCTGCTTAGAGCAATTAAAGTGGAGAAACTCTAGGCCTCATAAGTAATTGAATATAACAATACAGCTTGGGGTTGCTGTGGGTGTCTTATTAAGTTCATCAAGGAAAATAAATAAATAAATAAACCACTAGGTCCTTCTGTTCTCCAGTGAATCATTCTGTGATTTTTTTGAAGACTGGTGGTGTTGTTTTTCCCCCTCTTCTTGCCAAAAAACAGAGGTCGGATTTAAGACTTGCCTCACAGTTGAATTGTCTCAGTCATACCATTTTATATATCAAGTCAATCTCTGACAGGATTGAGTAGATGTCAGCACTATTAAAAGGAGAGAGACTTTGGGTGGAATCTAGCAACATTTGGTAATTACATACACATTGCAAAAATAAAGGTAGCAATTTAGTAAAACAGGAGTGTGTGTGGAGGGAGGGAGAAAATGATCATTTAAGCTGGCAGGAGTAAATTAGAACCCTCAGGCACAGTTTTATTTAATAAAGGAGACGACCATTACCCAGGCTGCAAAGTCAAGCCACGTCACTTTCTGGAAATTCCATCGAGGTTTCTGGACACCATTTATCGTTGGAGATGGCCATGCCCATTGTGATAGTGCCAGGAAAGGCTGATGATGGGATCAAGGAAACATTTCAAGCTCTTTAAACTCTATGAGCATGGCAGGGTTTTGGTCAGTAGTAGAGAAGGCAAGGCCAAGACTAAAACCAGAGATCCATCTTTTGCTATGGTAAGTGGGTAGCTGCTTAAGATCATTTAGAAGCTACAGATTGATCGTCAATGCCCACTCCTTTAGCCTTACTCCACCCGCATCGGGGGGGATGGTGTGAATTAGACTGGTCACAAAAGACAAAAGGCTGAGAAGATGGGTGAGTCAGGAGACGAATGGTTGGCAGATGGAGGCTTACGCACATTGATAAGAGTCAGGCCTTTCCTTTTTATAGTCTGCCATTTGATAACCTCATTCGGACAAGGAAGACCTTCCCTGGTGAAGGGTGCTATCCCACGTTGCCCATGGTGGAGGTGAGATACACAAGACTGCATTTAAAAGCAGGTTGGACAGACATCTATCAGGGATGAGCTAGACCAGTGTTTCTTAAACTTTTTAAGACGGAGGAACACCAAACAATTTTTTTTATGGGGGAACACCAAGGATTTTTGCGGAAAAGCGTCCGTGCCAATCTAGACATGGTTTTGCGCAAGAAAGCCCCGATCGCTATTTTCGCCTTCAGGGCTTTTTTGCACAAAACACTGTTTAGCTGTCTATACTGGCCCTCTTGCGCAAATACATTTGTTCAAGAGGGCTTTTTCCCGAATGGGAGCAGCACATTATTTCCGCAAGAACACTGACAATCTTACATTAGATCGTCAGTGTTCTTGTGCAAATTCAAGCGGCCAGTGTAGACAGCTGGCAAGTTTTTCCGCAGAAGCAACTGCTTTTGCGGAAAAACTTGCCAGTCCAGACGCAGCCTTTGTATTCTATGGTGACTGCAGAACTCAAGATTCATGTGGCTAACCAAAACCACCTCTCCTGTTTAATGACTCGAGGTTTTACTGGTGCTACTGGAGACATGGAAATCAAGGGCCACGTGCTACCTTCCATTACGTGCCACAGAAAGAAGTCACGCTGTCAACTGAGTCAGAACACGGGAAGCCCACAGGCAGCGAAAGAGCTCCAGGGCAGAATGGGCGACAGGGGAGGGATCATTTGATGATTCCTTGTTCTGTTCACTCCCTCTGGGGCTCCTGGCATTGGCCACTGTCAGCAGACAGGACACTGGGCAAGATGGACCTTTGGTCTGACCCAGTCTGGCCATTTCTCTGATGCCATGCCTTGTAGCAGCAACAGACACAGTAAGCAGGATTCCTGAAGCAAACAGGGTAAGAACCATGGCCTGGGGACAGCAGGGACATACAACGCAAAGCTGAGTGGCTGTAGCAAAGGGATCAATGTGCAGAAGCCCCATCGGTGACTCATGGGCACCTCGAAGGGAGTCTACCCATTGCATTGCGAGGTATGGCAAGGCAAGACACACAGCAGGGGACTTTCCTCCATAGCCCTTGCTAAAAATGAGAGCTACAGACAGCTACCGATCTCTGTGACACACACCACACTTCCTGGTCCCGTCAGCTGCCTGGTACAATAATGAATCTGGTGCGTGAGTGTACCACGTGTTGTAGTTTTACATGGGAGGGGCCACCCAGAGCCCCATTGATAGTAAGGCTGGACAGGCAGAATCTCATAGGAGAGCAGATGTTTTAAATACCATATTTCCAGAGGAAAGGAGTGGATGGGCCCTGTCCCACCTGACAAAACTGATGTGGAAAGAGACGTCATTGTCAATGATGGGTAAAACTCAGTGCATGGAAGACTAAGTTCAGTCCATAGGACCTGCTAGTAAAAATGACTACAACTACTTTGTGAGCAAGACACGAGAAGTCATTCTTCCACTTGGCTCTGTGCTGGTTAGGCCTCAGCTGCAGTCTTGTGTCCAGTTCTGGGCACCACAATGCAGGAAAGATGAGGAGAAATTGGAGAAGGTCCAGAGAAGAGCAACAAAAATGATTCAAGGTCTAGAAGACTTGACCTACGAGGAAAGGCTGGAGGAATTGGGTTTGTTTAGTTTAGAAAAGAGAAGACTGAGAGGGGACATGATAGCAGCTTTCAAGTATCTAAAAGGGTGTTACAAGGAGGAGGGGTGAAAATTGTTCTCCTTGGCCTCTGAGGAAAGGACAAGAAGCAATGGGCTTAAATTGCAGCAAGGGAGGTTTAGGTTGGACAACTGGAAAGACTTCCTAACTGTCAGGCAGTTAAACAGTGGAATAAATTGCCAAGGGAGACTGTGGAGTCTCCATCACTGGAGATATTTAAGAGCAGGTTGGACAGACACCTGTCAGGGATGATCTAGATCAGGGGTCTCCAAACTGCGGCCCGCGAGGCCCTCTCATCCGGCCCGTGGAGACCTTTTTGTCTACGGAAAAAAAATTACGGAAATTTGAGAACAAACTTGTCCGATGATAATCTCAGGTCACTGTTGATGTTAGGGACAACAAATCTAAAGCCAGAAATGTCTGCTATTTTGGCATCCAGGAAACAATTTCACCATTCACACTAATACAGGTGTTCATGTGTAGTGTATCAATGTGTTATTAAATAATAACTGAATAAAATAATATTAAATAAATAATTAAAAACAACATCCATGTTTTGATTGTTTTTTATTTGGACCTCAAGTGTGTAGTCGGCCCCTGAACTGCTGTTTGATAGTAAATGCGGCCCTCGGGCAGAAAAGTTTGGAGACCCCTGATCTAGATGATGGTTGGTCCTGCCAAATTGGCAGGGGACTGGACTTGATGACTTCTCGAGGTCCCTTCCCGTTCTAGGATTCTAAGATTAGCATGTGCCTATAAAATATTAGCTAAGCATGCATCTGGGATTACTTGTACGGTATGCATTTGAGTGACACATGTGGTACACCCTCCCCCCAACCCTGCAGCATCCATCAAATGAATAATCTGATTGATCGATTTCCACGTTCAATAGGAAGTCTACGCTGCGGAAACATTCTGAAAGAAAAACTGAATGGAGACCTCCCCGTATCGAGAGAGTTCACAGCATATTACTGTCTCCGGCATAAAGGTCAGCCGGCAGTACAGACAAATCTGATTCACTGCTGAATGGAGAAGCAAGACACATAGCTTCCCTGTCGTCTGCTCCGAGCGCTCAGCATAATTGAAACCTCTTTTGCGACTGGAATGCAGATCAGCAATGCGCTGAAGGAACATGTTAAAATTCTCCGGATCGCTTTGTTTTGTCCTTCAAAACCTGAGTGGAGCCCTAGCAATAAAGACATCTAAATTGCCCCAATTTATCTCTTTCTAAAGGCAGCTTTTTAAAAGTATTTTGAAGACACTCAGGTAAAATAAGTAAGGAGGTGGTGCAGACGCTGATGAATGCACACAGGAAGTTAGGCCTGGCCTCCATAAGGCAAGACTGAACACAGACAGAACTGGGACTTCAAGAGGCTTTTCTAGAATGTTTCCTAATGAACACATCTGAGGTGAAAACAGAGTGGGCTGTCAAAGCAAGGGAATCATCATTTCGTCTCTGTGGAGAGTCCTGTGGTTTCCTCTCTGTGGAAAGGGGCGTGCATACCGCGTTACTCACGGTGTCTCTTCCTTCTGAGCCAGCCCGGAAGCGCAAGAAGAGCAGCAAATTGCGCTGAGAAAGAAACAAGCCAAGAACTCGCAGCAGTAAGAATGAATCGTTCGTGTGCGCGTCTGTGGGAAGTGGGGTGTGCAGGCTGTCAGGCACAGCGAGGCCAGCGACACATTCCGCCCCAACACGCCTGTTTTCCTTCTGCCCCCACTGAAACCGGTTCCCGTGGAAGCCAAAGCGAGCCTGGCCTGCTGAGCCTGAGACCCCCTCAGCGGCGTTCGAACTAGCCACAGACACACGCAGCGCTCAGGTTATCTCGCCGGCTAACGGGCGGGGCCAGACTCTCCTTTAACCGCTGCGCTGCTAACCCAGGCCTGCCCCTTCTCTCAGGTGACATCTGGGAGATGGCCCCCATGAACTCTATCTGGGCTTGTGTGGGGCGCACCCCCCATCACAGACCCCCAAAGTAGTCCTCTGGGCCTTCAGGTTTGCTAGCAGGTGTCACAATTCAGGGTGAAGGCCCCTGTATTTCTCCTCAGTCATCCAGCCAGGGCTCCCTTCCGGCTCCCTCGTCGTCATCTTCCTGGTGGAGACCCACATCGTGGTCCCAGGCAGAACGGTTCCCGGCCTTCGCTGTGGTCTCCCCAGGGAGGACAGACCACCCCAGGTCCCTGCTGGCTTCCTCTTTGGGTGCATTTGCTACCCTTATGAGGTACGGCACAGCACGTCCCATGCGGGCCTGCTTTATTCCTCAGGTAAGGCATCCCAGAGAACGCACGCTGAGAACTGTCTGCGTGCGAAGATGCATCCCGGCATTCACGCCAGCACTAGCATGGATTCCGGCAGGAGCAGGCATTGTCCTCCTGCCGCAGGGATTCATTGTGGTGAGCATCATCCGATCTCATGGGGTCTCCGTGGGCCCAGGCCTTCCGAGCCTGCCCTAAGGATTGAGGCTTTCCACATCCCAGAGATCCTTTCCATTGGCCGGAGCCATTCAAAACGGGTCTCTTCCTCCACACACCCTTTCTTTGCCTTTGGGTCCCTGGAGAACCTGGTTTGAGCCACAGGTTGGACCTCGCTGGTCCAGCACCCTCAGGAGCTGACTGGCCCTGAACGAGGGAGTTTGCTGGACCAGGGAAGGTCAATTCTGGCCCCCTCCTGCCAGCCTCTAGGCTCTCCCGGGGGGTCACCAGCCTCCCAGCCATCAGGTTCCTCTCCCAATTGTGCCTCCAACCCAGCAACACTCCTGGCCACACTTCCAGCCCCAGCTGTTGGCTCTGGCAACTCTTCCAGCCCTGGCCGCCATTTCCAGCCTCACTCCCAGCCCTGGCTCCTCCGGCTGGAACTCTGGCGGGAGACTGGCTGGTGTCTGTTTTCCAGCTCCGCTCACAGACACCAGCCAGTCTGCCGCCAGAGTTCCAGCCGGCCCCTGCTCCCAGCCTGCCAGACAACAGAGGTCGCAAGACCAGAGAGTCCTGGACCAGAGAGGTCCTATCGGTCATATCAGCATCTCTCTCCATGGTTGCAGAAGGAAGCTCGTGCACTGGGTTAGGAGATTTCTTGTGGCACTGATCAGATACAATGGAAGGACAATGTGCTCTACACTAATGCACGTGGCACAGTTTAGGCAGGAATCTCTGTCCCACAGAAGATGAATAAATCAAAGTGCCTGTAACTCGCAGAGGGAGTAGGAAGGAAATGTTGTTCCCTGTAAGCTGGACTCTTGGGCAGTCCACTCAGGAGAGACTCAGGTGCCACCCAGCTGATTATCAAAGCCCCCACATTGCCTGCAGCTGGTAGCATGTGTTTCTATTGGTGGTGCACATCTACACTTGCCTCAGTGCACATACTAACATTTATTCCGCACAGGGATGAAAAAAAATAAAGGGAACACTGGTCCTGAGCTATTTCAAATATG
Source organism: Pelodiscus sinensis (assembly GCF_052426305.1). Taxonomy (NCBI): domain Eukaryota; kingdom Metazoa; phylum Chordata; order Testudines; family Trionychidae; genus Pelodiscus; species Pelodiscus sinensis. The sequence continues at coordinate 44,640,349 of NC_143065.1, read as the reverse complement.
TAGTTTCCCTCTCCCGCCCCACCTCAGAAAACCATCCTTATTCAGCAAAGCACTTAAGCATATGCTTAAGCCTCATTGTCTTTAATGGGTCTTAAGCAGGTGCTTAAGTGTTTTGATGAATGGGGAAAGATTTAAGCCCATCCTTCAGTAGTTTCGTGCGTTGTGGCGTCAAAGAGAAAGCCAAACACATGATAAATTGGAACCGAGCTGTTTCTTAAATCTCTTCTTGACACAGCTTTATTGCACAAGGAAACCAGTGGTAACATTTAACACGCAAACAGAAAACTACTTAATCTCTTAATTAACCTCATTTCTCAATGAGTGAGCCAGGCTTCACAAGCTTACTAAAGCATTTCCTCTTGTATTTCTTTTTGGTGGATTTTCTAACCCTCTCTCCAGCTGCCTGAACTCAAGCAAAACAAATTACCTCAGAAATTTTCAGCGCATCGTATTCTAAACAGTCTCATTTTCATATAAAGAGTCACAGGTTTTTGTGATTTGTACTTGCTCATTTTAAATAGCTTTCCAAAAGCATCTCCCATCTCATGGCTCTTCATATAAGTGCCAGAGCAAGCCACATTGGCAGCTAGAACTTTTGCGTTTCAAGAGGGAAGTTGACTCAGAAATTTCTAAAACAAAGGCTAGGAGGGATTTAAAAAAAAAATACACGTTCCACATACATGGAGTTACACACCGTCTGGTTTCACTCATGAGATAAGTGTTACTTAGCACCCATTCACCAACTGTGGATGTTACTATTAAGTCCAATCTTGGTCAAAATAAGCGATGCAGCATGCAATTGCTAAGCAATTCTAGCCAATTGCCTACAGTGGAATTTATTCCATGTCTTGTAGGTCCTACTCATAGAAGAGGGTGGAAAAAAGGAAAACAGTGTTAACCTGAAAGTTGCACATCTTAGGTGATATTCTGACCTCTCCCCCAGAGGACAAAGATGAATTCACTCATGCAAACCAGATGTGCTTCAAGGGTCTTTAAAAACCTCATTTTTTTTTCATGCAAATCAACCAAGTTCTTTGCTGGAAGTTCAGAACTCTCCAGGGTGAGAGCTTAGAATAGTCACACAAGCACCACTGAAATTCAATTGCTACCCCCACGTGTACACACACAGCTGGTGCACACCTCCTCAAACGCCAATTCAGCCACAGGAAAGACATGGCAGAGTGACAGTAGCGCGTGCATTTTTAATGCTGATTGTCAGGAAGTGAATGCGGAGGCGCGAGCCTGCTAAGCTGTATTATAGGGGTCAGCCACGAGATGTCACTGTGGGTAAAATCCCATACTTCAACAATCCTCAGCCAAAGCTGGGGGAGAATTAAAGACTCTTGTGAGGAAGTCATCTGGTCAATATAAATATGCTCTGAAACCAATCCATGTCTGGTGCAGAAGTACATGACATGGCGTCAGGAGTAAACGAAGGCAGGAGAATAGCAACAAAAGTTGCGAGAAAAAATGAGTATTTCTAAGGCACCTTAGGGTATGTCTACACTACAGCGTTATTTCGAAATAAGCTATTTCAAATTAGTTAATTCGAAATAGCTTATTTCAAAATAACGCGTCTACACACAAAATGCATTTTGAAATAGCACGTCCACACTGAGTGGATGTTGAATCACATTTAAGGCTGGCTGGAACCAGTTCCAGCAGGGCATCAGGTCAGAAGTTGCCTTGTGGCCAGGGCGGTCAGTAGGGCACCCTGGGAAAGGCTGGAGGCCCCCTATTTTGAAATAAGTATCTACACAGCACTTATTTTGAAATAGCAATTTCGAAATTGGCACTATTCCTAGTGGAATGAGGTTCACCAATTTCAAAATAAGCCCTCTGCTATTTTGAATTAATTTCAAAATAACGGAATGGCTGTGTAGACGCTAGGAAAGTTATTTTGAAATAACTGCTGTTACTTCGAAATAACTTTGCTGTGTAGACATACCCTTAGAGACTAACCAAAGTACATAGAATGATGAGCTTTTGTGGGGAAAACCCATTTCATCAGATGAATCGGAGTGGAAATAACAGAAACCAAGATACACATATAACAGAAGGAGTAACTGTGTAAGACCCGTGTTAGTGAGGCTAATTAAGTGGGCTGGATGTGTCCCATACAAGGCTTTTGATGTGGAAATGCAGATGTTAAAGGCAGGAGAAACTGGCTTTGTAATGCACCAAACTGTTAATGTCTTTGTTCAAGCCCAGGGTAATGGTGTCAAATCTGTAGCTGAACTGCAGTTGGCAGAACTCATTAACATGCCATCACTCAATATCCCAGAGAACTCCAACTTTGACAAACCCTCACAATGAACAGTTTGATTTGTAAAATTGCAAACTGCAAACAAGCTCTGCAAATAAACGGGAGATATATGGGTATCTCCTTTGATATGCTACGGAGAAGCAGGCACAGCATATCTTCCAATCCATTGACTTTACTGAAGATCACTACAAAGATGACTATGAAAAAGTTCCAGCTATTTCTCATGCATTCTTTATACCTCAAAGAAATGTGGCTCATGAAAGAACATGCAGAGAACTCAAGAACTAGGGGAAAATGCTGACTATTTTGTTATTTCTCCACATACAATTGCTGAGGCTACGTCTAGACAGCAGGCTTCCTGCGCATGAAGCTTTTATTGGAAGAGTTCTTTCGCAAAAAGGCGTTCTTCCTCGTAGAATGAGGAATACCTACGCCAGAAAAAACCCTCTGTTCTTTCAACTTTTTTGCGCAAAAACATGCTTGAGGTGTGGAAGTCCCATGAGTTTTGTCGGAAAACCAGCCATTTTTTCCGACAAAACTCTGTAGTGTAGACATAGCCTGATTTTTGGGAATGCCACACCTGAAAACATCAGAAGCAGGTCAGTCATGGAGTTACCGCGTACCAGCCTGTCACAGCAGTGCCAATGAAAAAGACATTTAACTTAGCCACGGCTACTCAAATAGCAACGGAGTCTGAGCTGGGGGGACACAGCGAACTCCAGAGCAACTTTTGAAACTTGAGAAAAGAAGTCACTGGCTTGAAAGCTGTGAACAGATGCAGCAGGAGTGCTCGAAGCATTACCGTAAAACCTCTGAGGCAAGGCTGGAGAATTCCCAGGAGAAATTCCAGCCTCCTCGTGGAAGGTGTGCAATAAGTCATATCCCAAGAGAGGATGCATGTCCAGCCAAAGGGGTGCAGGGTAATACGTGCATGAAACATAGGTGACATATGGCAAGGGAAGAAGGGGAGCACTGGTTCCGCCTCTCCCGGCCCCTTTGCTCCACCCCCACCCCGCCCATCTCTTCCCAGTACTCCCTGGAGCAGCATGGCTGGCGGCTGGGAAGGAAGGAAGGGGGACCGCAGTGCTGTGGCTTAGACTCCTTGTGCTGGGCCTCCTGCCAGCTGCTGGCTGGCCCCTCCTATCTTTAGGGGGGTGCATGTGGCTGACCCTGCGTGCATCCCCACTCCTCGCCTCTGGCATGAAATAGAGACATTTTGCAGCTGTCGCCACACCAAAGCAGTCAGGTCTGTTGACTCATATGGCAGGTAATCAAGAGCCGTGTTTTCTATGATCTGTTCCTTCTGATGATACACAACCTGCCCGAAGCGTGAAACTGAATCCTCACGGCGAGACTCTGACATTAAAACCGACTCAGGCACCCATGTTACAGTCATCTCAGAAGGGTCTTTCAATCGCTTTCAACCCCTCCCAGAAATGAAGGCCCCCTGGCCCAGCTCTGACGAGCCCTGGGGGTATTTATTCTGCCCCACGGAAACAACTTGCCAACACCAGCTGTGGTTCCGCGCGCCCGTGATCAAACCAACGAACCCACCGCCTTCTCCGCTGCCGCGTGGCAGCCACGATGGGCCAAGTGAGAAGAATGAAAACTCAACGGCGTCTCTGATGACACTAGATGTTCGAGAGGCAATCCAGTACAAATCCGCCCAGGAGACAATGCTGAGCCATGCAGTGCACAAACATCTTTACCCGAGGGACCTTGGAAGAGACTCGCAGCGGATTCAGAGGACATTGTTACCTGGTCGTGGCCGACCATTTTCCCAGGTACGTAGAAATAATGCACTTGAAAGCTACAATGTGATGCACAGTTATTGAGAAACCGAAGTGCACTTTTGCTTACTTCGGTATTCCAGAACAGCTAGTGACAGGCAACGGATCACAATTCACAGCAGCGGAATTGAAGTCCTTCCAAGTGAAATATAATGTTGATCATATAACTAGCAGCTCACATCGCCCACAAGGTGAGCGGAGAGGCAGAAACAGCTAAACAGATGGCCAAGAGCTAGATAAATTCATGGAGGATAGGTACATCGATGGCTACTAGCCAGGATGGGCAGGAATGGTTTGTTCAAGGCTGGGAATGGGTGACGGGGAGGGGTCATATGATGATTCCCTGTTGCGTTCCCTTCCCTGGGGCACCTGGCACTGGCCACTGTCGGCAGACAGAACACTGAGCTGGATGGACCTTTGGTCTGACCCGGTCTGGCCGTGCTTACGATAAGAAAATTCTACCGCAAGAAGATCCATTCCTTGCTCTTCGGAGTCACAGATCAACACCAATAGCTACTGGATACAGGTATCGGGGTAACACTTATTCCTGCCTTGAGTGCAGGGGATGGGAGTACACCACCTTTTGAGGTCTCTTCCAGTTCTACGTGTCTATGGTTCTATAGGCCCGCACAGCTCCTGATGGGAAGACGTCAGAACTGTGCTCCAACGTGAGAAAAGAATCTCTCCCCCAAGGGGTCCCATGTGATTAGAATGGCCAACTTAGACAAAGGCCAATATAGACAAATTAGTCTACACTGGCATGATTTTCCGGAAATGCTTAAAATGGAACAGTTTTCCGTTATAAGCATTTCCGGAAAAAGAACGTCTACATTGGCAGGATGCTTTTCCGGAAAAGCCCTTTTTCTGGAAAAGCGTCCGTGGCCAATGTAGACGCGCTTTTCCAGAAAAAAAGCCCCGATCGTCATTTTCGCGATCGAGGCTTTTTTGCAGAAAAGACTACAGTGCTGTCTACACTGGCCCTTTTCCGGAACAGTTTTCCGGAAAAAGGACTTTTGCCCGAGCGGGAGCAGCATAGTTTTTCCAAAAAAGTAGCTGATTTCTTACAGTAGATAGTCAGTGCTTTTCCGGAAATTCAAGGGGCCAGTGTAGACAGCTCGCAGCTTATTCCGGAAAAGCGGCTGATTTTCCGGAATAAGTGGCCCAGTGTAGACACAGCCAAGGGCAAAAAAGAGCCTAAAAACACTTTGATAACAAACTACACTCATAGAACTGATGGCTCTAGCACCAGGTGAACTTGTCTGTGTCAAACGGAACGGAGAAAAAGGATGGACAACTCCAGCTGTCCCAAAGAAATGAGAATTCAGCCCCCCCCCCCCACGATTGGTCATCAAAACCAACAGTGGGGCGTTCACCTGAAACCATTAACAACTATAGTTTGTTCAGCAGAAAGAACAATCCACAGAGCAAAACTCTACAGAGGGGACTCAGGAGAAGCCAACTCAGGCCTCAAGACTACCACCGCCAGTTGTTTCAACAAAGGGGGAGCCAGATGATCGTGTCGTTAGGCATTCAGGTGGTGTAATTAGAAAGCCAATGCAGTGCAAAGCCACCGAACAGACGGATAGGTACTGACGTTAATTGTGACTGTGTAAATATTGTAAATGGCAGGAAGGTAGAATTTAAAGGGGGAGAGGACACGGAATGTTAAACTGTATTTTACTGTTCAACCACTAGGCAGCAGTGTTCCCTGTAAGCTGCTCTAGAGTGATTCAAATGCCACCCAGCTGATTAGCAGAGTGCACACCACCAGGGTTTTTGTTTCTATGAGTGGTGCACATTCACACCTGCCTTGGTGCACAGAAAAAAATTATTCCACACGTGGACAGAAAAAATCAGCATGTGGATGGGAAAGATTAGCGGGAACATTGGTAGGCAGCATTCTGTGGAAGATACCTTGGTTAAGCTAAACCATGCCATGCCTGGGGGAGCATTAAATTATTTTAGGCACCTTGCACGTGGTGCATATAAACAAGCTCTGTGCCCAGTCCCAACCTGGTCCAAAAGGACATGCAGGCCTATTTGTGCTTCCTGGTTTTGTCTGCATGCCAACAGAAGAGTTTTGCATACGTTCACGGCCTTCACGCAGGCCTGCTGCTGGCTGTGTGAACATGCAACCGTCTCCACCTCCCGATTGACACGTGTACGAATGAGAGTGCTTTAAAAGAAAGGACAATCAAGAGCACTTTACTGGGTGCGGAGGGGGAGGACAGATTTTCTTGAACCAGAAATAGGGAGGATGGCTTAACAACAAAGAACTATAAGATGCTAAATACGCAAGGCCATTATCTCATCAGAAATCAGAAGAAGCAGAAGCAGAATAAAATAATAGAGAAATGATACAAATTTAGACCCTGGTGTTCTTAGCTGGGTGCCTAAAATTAGTTCTTTTCCTAAGTACCTATATCCTAAGCAGGCACATTGGGAATGATGCTTCCTTCAAACACACTGCAATGGCCCAGCTGGTCTCTTATTTAAATATCAGACTTCTTTGTCGGGAAAATGTCGGCCATGGATTTGTGCCAGTGAAAAAGCTTCCTGGATTACCTGTGAATTCATGCACCTTAAAAGTTGGGGTCATTCTCTCTGGTTCCTTCGTCCTGGTCACTGCCGACTGATGACAGCACCCGATGAAACAGCAGCCTCGTCGGAAGGAGGGAACTAAGTCTACGGAAAGCCTGAGCTGCTTAGGCCAGGACGGGCCTAGTGCAGACACGGAGACTGGGATGTTCCTGTGCAGTAGTAAGCTGCTCATCTGTGCCTTTTAATACAGCCAGCAACTCATTCATCTGCTCTAGCCCGGCGGGTTTCAAACCACGGGGCACGACCAGCACTGGGCTGTGGAATGTCGGGCGCTGGGTCTCGTTGCTGGAGGGGATCAGGTGACCAGTGGGGGGCTAAGGCAGCTCCCTGCCTGTCCTGGCACCACAGACTGCGCTGCACCCCAGAAGCGGCCGGCAGCTGGCCAAGCTCCTGTGGGGGGGAGGGGAGAGAGCACAGGGTCCCGTGCACTGCCCCTGTCCCGAGCACTAGCTCCGCACTCCCATTGGCTGGGAACCTGCCGTTGGCTGCTTCTGAAGCACAGCATGGTCTGCGGGGCCAGGAGAGGCAGGAAGCTGCCTTAGTTCTAGGGTTGCCAGATACTGTCACAAAAAATCCCAAACCTGGCGGGGAAAAAAATTGGTTGATAAAAAATTCCCCCCCAAAAACAGGGGAACCAAACCTGATGAGTGCTAAATTCCCACCAGATGCAGCAGGGGAAAAATGGCCCCACTGGCCTTCTATCCAAGAAAAACATGTCCGGTATTTTCCAGGGTTTTTTTACCAGGCAGAAGATGCAATTACTGGACTGTCCGGGTGCAAACGGGACATCTGGCAACCCTACTTACCTCCCCCTGCTGCACCACTGACCGGGACCTGCTCGAGGTAAGCCCCTCCTGCCCCAACCCTAACCCCCCCATGCTGGCGTCCCCTCCTGAACCCCAAAGCTCCACCTCAACCCCGGCCCGGAGTCTGCACTCCAGTCACATTCAGTTGGGTCGTGGCATCGACAATTTTCTTCCACTGGGTCATGAGAAAAAAGTTTGAAAAGTGCTGCTCTAGGAGGCCTGGCTTGGATGTTCTTTCCTGCGGTGGATCCCTGACTTCTAACCCCCCTTGTAAGGGTTTCCCTTCGAGGCTAAAGTTCCAAACACTGACGAGTGCCCAGGAAGATGGGACAGTGTCTTGTGTTCTTCCGATTTAAGCATATGAGTCAAAAGGTCTCTTCTGCTGTAGAAGCGAGAGGGAGGGAGATGCCTGCACCACGCTAGTGGGGCCCTAGTTACGTTTCAAACAAATCATAGAATCATAGAATCATAGGACTGGAAGGGACCTCGAGAGGTCATCGAGTCCAGCCCCCCGCCCTCAAGGCAGGACCAAGCTCCGTCTACACCATCCCTGACAGATGTCTATCTAACCTGTTCTTAAATATCTCCAGAGAGGCAGATTCCACCACCTCCCTTGGCAATTTATTCCAGTGTGTAACCACCCTGACAGTTAGGAATTTTTTCCTACTGTCCAATCTAAACCTCCCTTGCTGCACTTTAAGCCCATTACTCCTTGTCCTGTCCTCAGAAACCAAGAGGAACAAATTTTCTCCTTCCTCCTTGTGACACCCTTTTAGATATTTGAAAACCGCTATCATGTCCCCCCTTAATCTTCTTTTTTCCAAACTAAACAAGCCCAGTTCATGAAGCCTGGCTTCATAGGTCATGTTCTCTAGGCCTTTAATCATTCTTGTCGCTCTTCTCTGCACCCTTTCCAATTTCTCCACATCTTTCTTGAAATGTGGCGCCCAGAACTGGACACAGTACTCCAGCTGAGGCCTAACTAGTGCAAATCTCGGTGGAAGAACAGCCACATGGATTTCAGGTCCGGGGCATGTCCGTAAGGAAATGCTTAATGCCGGCAGCGAGTGATTCCCCTCTTCTCCAGTTAGCCATGTAGTTGAGACGTCAGTCACACAGAAGAACACCGGGCTTGACTCTACTCACTTCCTGGGCTCAGCACCGGTGTCATGCTATCGATTGCATTGGAATTACCCCCCAATAAGCAAAAGAAGGCTCGCACACACGTTGTCCAACCACCGGGAAAAAGATGCAGCGGTTGGGATTAACTGACATGCCATTTATTCCCGATGATTCAAGTCGGTTGGGACGGGGGCTGAAATGCATTCACTAGATCCGCTTTCTTCCTCTGTTATCGGAGTGAGAACCATGCAGGAAATCCAAAATCTCTACTCATTGCATCATGTGCATTGAATACACTGCCCACTTTTTTAGCATGCCGGCCTCAGCCGTCCGGTATTTTCGCTATGCAACCCAAATTGCCGGCTTCACTCGCTCAGTTAGTAGGAGAGCCTTTTGCTCGGCTAAGTGACATAATCTCAGTGATTAGGCTACTAATATGGGGTTTTTCCATTTTTTGGACATGTTAGAATTGCCGAAGGTTTGCTTTCAAAGGAACCCACTTCCTTCCTTCCCATTGCTAGAAAACAGAGGAGCTTTGAGTCGGACCTTTACCAAATGAGAAATTAGGAATGAATTAGTACGAAATAATTGTTAAACTCTCTAAGGTCTTAACCCCCCAGCAGACTTTTTCCATCCTTTGATGTGACTAAGTTTTAATACACCTTGGAAAAGTTCCATCACCACGGGGCATGTGTAAGAAATGTTTATATTTTGTGCGCACACGCATGCATGCACACACAGACACACACACACAGAGCCTTTAACAGAAAGCCCCCAACTGATATGCTGCTAAATAGCATTTCTTGTCCCGGGATCCTATTTTCACACTCACGGCAGATATGACCTTTGTGAGTAGCTGCCAGCTGCTTATAATTTTGACAGATGCAAGCACATTTCTGGGAAGCTGTATCCATTCGGTGGCTACAGTTCACCAGGCTGCACTCTGGGCTTTTGTAAAATTGATTGGCTCAGGAGAATCCCATTTGCAGCACTAACTGAGAACAGGTTTGCCCCGGTGAAGCGTTAATGACTTTGCTATCAATGATCTAAATTTGTCGACCTGTGACTCATGTCGGTATGAAAGAGTGCTATATTTATACAAAGCAGCAATTAGCAGACTGTAAACGAATGTGATGCAGTTTCCAAGTAAATCTAGGACCTTCCAAACGGCGTAATGCTAGACTTTATTTTAATCGCTTTGGAATTTCAGGGTTACTATTGCGTCTGGTCATTCCTTAGGATTACGCAGATTTATTTTTGCCGATGTTTCAGATACCGCAGCCAGGTTAAGAATACCCGTGGCTAGTTCTCCCAGGGAAGCACACCATGGAGTCAGTGGATTAGAGCCTCTGAATATTTTGTAAATGCTCTTAAAAGACGGGGAAAGTTTAATGTAGACTAGTAGATTGGTAATTGAATATAGACTGGTAAGTGTCTAACTAGGTTTCCTAAATCCATTTGGATGTAAACACCCCCTCCGTCTGCATGCACAGCACAGCTGAACCAAACACCTGAGGTCGTTCGATTTAGGAAATGAATAGAGTATTACAGAGACCTCAGTAAAGGAGCATTCGTTATGGCACGGTCTCTTGTGCCAATGGCGCAGCCATGTTTGAATTATACCGCACCACAAAGGACTAAGACTTGGCAGTTACCAGCCCTGTTCGTCAGCCTCTAGTTAATACACCTATTTGCACGCACTCCCTGCTGGTTTGCATGCAAATAGATGGAGGTGCACATATGCAAAATCCCAGTTGTGCATGCACAGGAACGTACTTAGCCACATCAAGCCATGTAGGAAGCAGACTGGGGATTTGGTTTCATTTGTTAGACTAGGGAAGAACGCCAGCCCAAAATGTTCTCTCCCGAGGTATCACTATTTATTGCACATGTGTTTTTCTTTAGCATGGAGATTAAACATACCAGATCGATTGACTTAGACCACACTCCACTTCACCCACCAAACTGCTGCACCGCAGGGTCGCACCGACGTGCCTCAAAACCTGTTATGAACCGTGTAGCTCCAGGGGTCGGATTCAGCCTCCAGATCCATTTGCTGCTTGGCCTTTCCGGCAAATGTCAACAAACTGCCAAGAAGCGCCCATCTGCTGGGAACGGAACGGACTCTGACAACTAGCAATGGCTCGTGCTCCCAGCTGGGCCGCTAAGCCAAACGGGAAAGGTTCCGGTCTCCCCTTTCCAGTCCGGGAGCTGCTTCAGAGCCAGTTCTAGCATCTAACAGGGAGGCACCTACAGTGGCATCATCTCGACAGTCAAGGAATCCGGCAACTGGATAGGGCAATCTAAAACATGCAGACGGTTCGAGACTTGTGTGTGCTGTTACTGCACGGAGAAAAATTACCATTTGGGGGAGAAGCAGAGGCTGGCAGTGCCCTTGAGCATAAGGACCTGCCCAGTCATATTGAACTATGAAAGCGACACTCTCGCCATTGGCGACAGAGGTTATAAAAACGCCGAGGGACGTTCCCGAGGACTCTGAACCCCACTCTTCTGTGCAGACATCTCCCCAACCCATACATTACATTTCTTGCTGGAGAGTATTGCCCAGAGACAGGGCTGTAGGGGAGAGGTGCAGATCTCCACAGGCCTATAAGACAAGTTTGTTCATCGGTGCGAGGAACCTCCTTGCTTCTCGATGTCTTGAGGATCCTGGAGGAGCTTTGCCCCAAGAAATGGGACTTCTGATTTGGTCGCTCGGGGAAAGGGTAGAGAGGAAAAGTCATACTGAGGAGAGGGCATTGGCATTTCTTTTTGTGCCATGGCTATGCCCGCTGAAGCTGCTTACACCAAGCTGTGGCGAGACCCAACGTGGTCACACAAAGGCCTCCGCTCGTCCTCAGGGCTCCTGTGGTTTGGTGACACGTCTTGCTGGTCACATTAGGGCCCATTGCTTCTGGGGGATCAGTGTACCACACAGTGTGTCCCATCCGACACAAACCAGCTATCTTTCCAGCGTTCCTCTTCCATCCCACTCTGCTTCCAGTGGAAAGGGGTTCCCAGACTTCTCCCGGGCTATGTCTACACTGGCATGATTTTCCGGAAATGCTTTTAACAGAAAAGTTTTCCGTTAAAATCATTTTTGGAAAAGCGCGTCTAGATTTGCAGGACGCTTTTCCGGAAAAGCACTTTTTCCAGAAAAGCGTCTGTGGCCAATCTAGAAGCGCTTTTCCGCAAAAAAGCCCCGATCGTCATTTTCACGATCGGGGCTTTTTTGCGGAAAACACTACTGTGCTGTCTACACTGGCCCTTTTCCGGAACAGTTATCCGGAAAAAGACTTTTGCCCGAACGGGAGCAGCATAGTTTTTCCGGAAAAGCACTGATGATTTTACATTAGATTGTCAGTGTTTTTCCGGAAATTCAAGCGGCCAGTGTAGACAGCTGGCAAGTTTTTCCGGAAAAGCGGCTGATTTTCCGGAATAACTTGCCAGTGTAGACACAGCCCCGGTGTCCGCCAGCAGAACTCAAAAGCCTCAATCCGACTCCGGTGCCACTCAAACTATTCTGCCCTTCCCTCCTTATGCTTCCCGACGGCCGACACATGGAGCTGCCTCCCAGTAGTCTTGCCCGTTCCACCAGACCTCCTAGGCCCTGGAGCTCTTCAGTGGAGGCCTCTCTCCTGGGTCTCCCACTCCACGGCTCCCACCTCCCCCTTTACGAAGGAGGCCCCGTTCCTCCGCTAACACATTGTCCCCCACACACCCGCCAGATGCCACCAAGTGGATTAACTGAGCCCTCGGGCTTCCAATAACCCTTTCATCTCGAGCACAGGGCGTGTACGCTGTCACACTCTGCAACACCAGGATTAGCAACACCATGGGATCTACGGCAAAGGAAAATCCCAGCCATATTAGGCATGATACTGGGGTGGGAAACTTTTTTGGGTCGGGGGCTGCTGACCCATTCAGAAATCAGTTGGGGGCCGCACACAAGAGAGAAGACAAAAAACCCAAAACCCCCACACTGATATGGCCCCCACTTGAGAGGAGAAAGACTCTCTCCACACTCCTCACACTCCAGAGCCAAGAGGGGCCCAGGCGAGTAGATTTTGTGTGCTGCAGCCCCACGGTGGGACGGTGAGGGGCTGGAGCTCCGGTGTGGGCTCCTCAGTGCTGGGGGGACCTAAGCTTTGGGGGGCCTGGACTCAGGCAAGCCCAGGGCCACATCCAGCCCCCGGGCCTGCGGTTCCCCCCCTGCATTATACAATATACTGTGTAATTAAAATGAGATAGAAATAGAAAATAAGACAGAGAATACCTTATTGCCTCTCTATAAATCAGTGGTTCGCCCACTTCTTGAATGCTGTGTACAGATGTGGTTGCCTCATCTCAAAAAGGGTATTTTGGCATTGGAAAAGGTTCAGAAAAGGGAAACAAAAATGATAAGGGGTTTGGAACAGGTCCCATATGAAGACTGGGACTTTTCAGCTGATAAAAGTGGAGACTAAGAGGGGATATGATAGAGGTCCATAAAATCATGACCAGTGTGAAGAAAGTGAAGAAAGAAAAGTTATTTCCTCCTTCCCGTAACACAAAAAACTAGGGGTCATCCAAATTAAATTAACAAGTAACAGGTTTAAAACAAAGCAAAGGAAGTTTTTTTTTCCCTTCACACAGCGCAGTCAATCTGTGGAACTCCTTGCCAGAGGATGTTGAGAAGACCAGGTCTTTCACAGGGTTCAAAAAAGAACTAGATAAATTCATGGAGGTTAGGTCCGTCAATGGCTATTAGCCAGGATGGGCAGGAATGGTGTCCTAGCCTCTGTTTGTCAGAAGTTGGAAATGAACAACAGGAAAAGGATCACTTGATGATTCCAGGTTCTGTTCACTCCCTCTGGGGCATCTGGCATTGGCCACTGCTGGAAGACAGGATACGGGGCTAGATGGACCTTTGCTCTGACCTGGTATGGTTGCTCTCATATGAGTCTGAGCCTCCAAAGTTTGGCTCTTGATCCCAATTTGTTCAACACTGAGGAGTGCTTGGGGTTTTATTTTGGACACGCTTAAAAAACCCTCTATTCCAAAGGATTCCAAAAAACCACAAAGGGAAAATGTTAAAGGGCAGCTGGAGATCCGGTTGGTAATCGGGTTGTCGTTTGCCAGAAATGCCCACTAGCTCTCTAGTTCCTGCATCCCTGCGTGTGTTACCAGCGAAATCTCTCCCAATTATTTTCAAGTCTGACTGCTCAATTACCAAGCAATAAGAATAGCCTCACGAAACACCCAGCCTCTACCGAAGCCACTGAATGATTGATCTGAGTTACTGTACATTGATTACTTTTCCTCTCCCCTCTTTAACAGCTGAAAAAATGTGAACTTAATGAGCTGCCTAAGCAACTCTCATCTGGTTCTGCTGGCTGGTTAGCAAGTGCTAAGGATGGAAATGCTGAGCGCAGAGGGGTTTGCAGAACAGTAACGGAAGGAGGAGCTGTTTGTCTTCCAGCCACGCGCTTCAGACCCCCTCAAACACGGCACCGAAATGAGCAGGGGTCTACCGCATTGCCAAAGAGCCAGCATGAAAAAGCGACAGCTCCGAAAGTCGGAAAAATGAGGGCTCAGCGTCCATACTGCCTCCCGCACAGAGTGCATCCTTTAGAGAGCGAGGTAGTTTTGGTTCCCATTGTAGAATCAGTGAGACATTAGGAGAAAAAAGGAAAAAAAAAAAGCAAATCTATAGGGTCGCCGAAGCCGTGCTAGAGCCAAGCGCCAGAAAATTGGTGCCAGCAAGAAGATGAGTGGAATAAACCCAGAAAACATGCAAGTATAACTGGGGGAGAGTTAAGGTGCAGAGTGAAGAACAGCCTGAGCTGCTTGCGAGTCTAATACAAGAAGATTATAGATATTGGATGGGATTTAGACACCCACATCCTATTGGGTTTATTTGGGAATGCAGACAGAAAGCTGCTTCCTGAGCATGTGGCAGCACCCTGCCTCAGTTTCCCCTTGTTGGGGCCTCTTAAGAACTCCAGAGAGTTTTTCTTGAGGTTAACAACTCAGGTCTGGGGCTGGTTTGGCAACTGAAACAGGTCAAAACAAACGCCAGGGTCCCAAAATAAAGTCCATCACCATAATCAGCTCTGGGATCGACTACCACACCTGGCGTCCTTCTTCTGTCCCAGTTCGCCACTCCCAGCTGGAGCTCAGCGTCCTTCGTCCTCTACTTCCAGACCCAAATCCTTCTCTTAGGCCTAGTCTCCACCACACCCCACCTCCTATAGATCTATGGGTGGTTGTTTGCCACAGGGAAACATCCCTTTGTCGGCAGAGGGATGCAGATTAGGCAGGTCAACATTGCAAATGAAGCGGGGATTTAAATATCCCGTGCCTAATTTGCATAAAAATGGCCACCGTTTTTGCTGACTCCGCACTTTGTCGGCAAAAAGCGGCAGTCTAGAGGGGGATCTGTGGAGAAAGAAAGCCTTTTTCGACAGATCCCTTTTGCCTCCTGCAAGGAGGTTGACAGGAGCTGTCAAAAAAGGCTTTCTTTCTCAACAGCTCTCCCTCTAGACTGCCGCTTTTTGCCGACAAAGTGCTGAGTCAGCAAAAACGACGGCCATTTTTATGCAAATTAGGCGCGGGATATTTAAATCCCTGCTTCATTTGCAATGTCGACCTGCCTAATCTGCATCCCTCTGCCGACAGAGGGATGCAGTCTAGACATACCCTAAGTTACGCAAATAGCGTAGCTGAAGTCCATGTACTTAGACCTACTTACCGCAGCATCCTCCATGCAGTCAGGTCAGCAGCTGATGCTCTCCCATTGACTCCCCCTACTCTTCTCATCCTGGTGGAGTACCAGAATCGACGGGAGAGCGTGCGGAGAAGGATTCACTACATCTAGGCAGGCATGATTAATCAAGCTCCGGTGAATCGATCGCTGCTGCATTGAGTGGAGTGGAGACAAGCCCTCAGTCCGGGGTCTCCTTCTTAGGGCAGGTTTTTCACAGGCTCTACCCCAGCTGCCTTGCCGCAAGCCCTGCTGAACAGCAGATAACCAGCTGCAAGTGCACTGAACACCACTTCCTCTTACAGAGGCCAACCACCATATGACAGAGTCCATGTAAAATTAGCCCAACAGTTAGGGGCTTTGTCAAAGCCTGTTTCCCCTTTGAAGAAAGGAATTACCTCGGGATTTGAAGTCGCAGAACAAAGAACAAGGCCCTTCCTTATGAATGAAGCCACCATTACTTTGAAGGGATACCATTCCCGTAACCTGGAGTTTAAAACATGGATTCGGCGACTCAGCTAACTTCACTGGCTGAGGCTGGACCTTGTCTGAAGCTCAGAGAAACACGGCGCGAGCTTTTCCATTGTAAAAACGGAAACGTTCAGTGGAACTTCAGGAAATACGTTTGTCAGCTCCCCGGATCGCTTGTTCAGCTGAGATTTTGATAAGTTGAACAGGTGAATTTGGGGAGGAGGGTGTTGGAAAATAAACTAGCCCCACAACGAACGAAGGATGTAGCCAGCAGTTCTCTTCCAAAGTACGTACATCCTAACCAGGCAAATCTGGAATGCAGCTTCTTTCCTTAAGTTTGCAGATGATACCAAGCTGGGAGGGGTTGCGACTAATCTGGAGGATAGGGTTATAATTCAAAATGATCCACTTAGGAAGGAACAATCAGTTTCACACATACACAATGGGAAGCGACTGTCTGGGAAGGAGTACGGCGGAAAGGGATCTAGGGGTTATAGTGGACCACAAGCTGAATATGAGTCAACAGTGTGATGCTGTTGCAAATAAAGCAAACATGATTCTGGGATGTATTAACAGGTGTGTTGTGAGCAAGACCATGAGAAGTCATTCTTCCGCTCTACTCTGCGTTGGTTAGGCCTCAATTGGAGTATTGTGTCCAGTTCTGGGCACCGCATTTCAAGAAAGATGTGGAGAAATTGGAAAGGGTCCAGAGAAGAGCAACAAGAATGATTAAAGGTCTAGAGAACATGACCTATGAGGGAAGGCTGAAGGAATTGGGTTTGTTTAGATTAGAAAAAAGAAGATTGAGGGGGGACATGAGAGCTGTTTTCAGGTATCTAAAAGGGTGTCATAAGGAGGAGGGAGAAAACTTGTTCATCTTGGCCTCTGAGGATAGAACAAGAAGCAATGGGCTTAAACTGCAGTAAGAGAGGTTTAGGTTGGACATTAGGAAAAAGTTCCTACCTGTCAGGGTGGTCAAACACTGGAATAAATTGTCCAGGGAGATTGTGGAATCCCCATCTCTGGAGCTATTTAAGAGTAGCTTAGATAAATGTCCATCAGGGATGGTCTAGCCAGTATTTGGTCCTGCCATGAGGGCAGGGGACTGGACTCGATGACTCTCGAGGTCCCTTCCAGTCCTAGTGTTCTATGATTCTATGATCCAAACACACTGCAATGGCCCAGCTGGCTTCGTATTTAAATATCCGGCTTCTTTGTTTTTAAGAGTCTGGATTGTTCAAAGGGCTCCTGGAGGAACATGATGTTGCTTGAATCATTTTTCATTCTGCGCCTTGCTGGAACACACTGTGCGCTGCCCTTTTCACCGACGACTGGGGTGAGTCACCCTCTCCCCCATTCCTACACAAAGGAGAAGGCTGCCTTGGGCTGATTTTATTAAATGTTCCAACATCATCCCAAGTAGGAATTATTGGCTTAATATCGCAGCTCAAATGTTTCTCAAGGTCCCAGATGAGTAAAGGGCTCCAGGTATCACGCTTGTATCTGACTGCGGGAAATACAGCAGCGCACCAGCCATGGAGGAGGAAAAAAGTTCTAGTTCCCCCCGGGCATCTCTTAGACAGGTTGAATTTAATGGGGAACCGCCCCTGCCTGGCCAGGACAAGCAGGGTTTTCTTAACAGGCCTGACAAGCTGCCAGCTGACTCGATACAGGCATCGTTGCCGATTTCCATCACGAGGCTGCATACAGGGCAGGGCTGGCGTGATGAGAGAGCTATGGCAGACGAACCGGTCGAGCATTTTATGAAGTATTCACCTGCCTCCTCTTTAAACAGAAGGTGTCACGGGGTGTGCACGTGCCCCACGGCGCCTCCCCCGGTCGCTCCGGGAAACAGCGCTCTTGCCTCAGCGCGCGCTCTGCTGGTCGGTGGCCCAGCCTCTGGTGCAGGTCTTCTGCTGGGTCAGCTCCGCTTCCCTTCCTGGCCATGGTGCCCTCTCCTCCTCAGACTGTCCTAGGCCTGTGCCCCTGCATTCAGGGGTCCTCCCCTCCCAGGCGACCCCCAATTCCCCTATACCTCTTGCCTCAGTGACCTGCTGCCAGTAGTCCCTGAGCCCCTGGAAACTGCTGTCTGACATGGGGCACTCAGCATAGGCAAGGGGAGTGGACCTGCTGCCTTCTGCTGCCCTATCCCCTCAGGCCTTGCCTCAGGCCCTGCAGCCCGGGAGCAAGGTCAGGCCGGAGCTCCCCAGCTCTGCCTGCCTTTCCTCAGCCCTGTTGTGTCTCAGGAAGCCTCCAGCTTCCCCGGCAGACACGTCTCTCCTGCCCCACAGCTGGCACAAGAGTGAGTCTGTCTCCGTCCCTCCAGGAGCCCGTATTTATACAGCCCCTGCTGGGCCCTTGGCTGTATCTGCCTCAGCTGTGGGCTCCACTCTCCCAGCCTTTGCTCAGGGCTGGGTTTTAACCCGTAAAGGGCCAGTGCGGGGCAGACGCCCTGTCACGGATGGACAAAGGCTCCCGCGGCTCACACTGAGGTAAATCCGGAGGAATTCCGCTGCTGAGCCGAATCTGGGCCAAAGCCCACAGACCATTTACATTTTCAAAGTCTGAGGCTGACCACCGCTCCCTGACACCAGTTTTATTCTGGCCTCACCCACTGGCTTCAATGGAGTCACACCGGTGCAACGCCACCTCCTGGAGGCAAGAACCAAGCCTGAAGGAACGACAGACCCGTCACCGGGAGCCAGAGCGCTGAAATTCCGGGGTGTTCAACGGGTTTGGGATCGCTCCGCACTGGCGCCCACAGACTCTGTGACTGGTGCAACCAAGGAGCAGCCCTTTAGCTTGTTAAAAACAGAGCAAAACGAATGTGTCCATTTCTGGTCGCCAGCAGCCAAAGCTGGAAAAAAACTACCCAAGCACCCGGGCACAAAAAAGGAGTTAGCCCTGAGCAGCAGTGCAAGTAACGTAACATTTCGTACAGCCACGGTCCTATCGCAACCCGGGTCCCTGCCAGCTCTTTCAATAGCTCCCTGGTGGCTTCAGCCGCCGCTCAGCCCGCTCCTGCCAGAGCTGCGCCCCACTGCACGCCCGCCTCCTTTCCCCCCTGGTTCTGAGCCGAAGGAGCACCCAAAGTGCCAAGGCTCTTTAATAAGGGGACAAAACCTAACCACTGGGAGAACGCCAGTGTCACAGCGAAAGCCAAATGACAAATGTTCACAAGGGTCTAATGTCCCAGGCTCTGCTCATAAACTAATATGCAGTGCCTAACATCTGTCTACTGTCAGCACCTAGCCTGCTGCTAGCAGTAGAGTTCTTAGAGACACTGCGTATGGTTCTATAAACCCCAGATTTCCTGTGTCCTTTGGGAACTATTAGGGTGCATTAGGAGGAGCATTGCCAGCAGAGCTAGGGAAGTGATTATTCCCCTTTATTTGGCACTGGTGAGGCCACATCTGGAGTATTGTGTCCAGTTCTGGGGCCCCTATTACAGAAAGGATGTGGACACATTGGAGAGGGTCCAGCGGAGGGTGACCAAAATGATTCGGGGGCTGGAGCGCATGACTTACGAGGAGAGGCTGAGGGATTTGGGCTTGTTTATTCTGCAGAAGAGGAGAGTGAGGGGGGATTTGAGAGCAGCCTTCAGCTGCCTGAAGGGAGGTTCCAAAGAGGATGGAGGGAGGCTGTTCTCAGTGGGGGTAGGTGGCAGAATGAGGAGCAATGGGCTCACATTGCAGTGGGGAAGGTCTAGCTTGGATATTAGGAAAAACTAGTTCACTAGGCGGGTGGGCTGGGTTCCCTAGGGCGGGGGTGGAATCTCCATCTCTAGAGGTGTTTAAGTCCTGCTTTGGGCAGGGGGCTGGACTCCATGACTCCTGAGGTCTCTTCCAGCCAGCGGCGGATATAGGCAGGGCGAGCGGGGTGGCTGCCCTGGGCCCTGCGCTTCAGTAGGCCCCGCGCACACACTACTACCTGTCGCTTGTGGCCGTGGCGCATGAGCGAAATTGTGCTGCCCCGGGTCCCTCATGCCCTGGGCCCCGCAAAACTCTTCATCCGCCCCTGCTTCCAGCCCTAGGATTCTGTTCATGACGTCCCATCTTCACCCACACATGGACAAACCCCCCAAAGAGAAATTCAGACTCAGCCTTCCCTGCAACAAGAGCCTCACATGCGTTGCCATGCCAGGCCTGGCTAAGGGTCCAGGGATGAGGCAATGTTTGCAGCCTGCTTTCCACCGGGTGGGCTTCGGCCACGTGACCGCAGTGGCTCAAACGTCGCCTGCTCTCTGAAAGCCAACTCGGTTTAGCGCCGCTTGTCATCACTAGGATCATGTTCACAGGAGCTGCCTGTTCCAACATGATTTGCAGAGGGTGTCGCTGCTTCGGTATCCAGTGTCAGGCACTGCCCTGCCTAGCACCAGCCGTCTCTAGCGGCTACAAATCTCGCTGTCTCTTTACAAGCGCCAGTTATCCCCCTTCTGTCTTGCCGGCCAACGAGGATCGGATGGAAACCCTTTCACCGCCGTGCTCGCTGCTGCCGCGACGGGTAAGCGAAGGATCCCGTGGGAAGCATTAACGGCAGAGAATCCTTCTGGGCCAATGAGCACAAGCGAGTATGCCGTGAAGGCAAGCAGGGAGGGGGGGTGGGTTTTGCATCTGTGCCCAGTCGTGCTTCTGTAACCGCCACCGGGTGGGTTTGAACCTGGGACCTCGGGAGCTGACTATAGAAGCCTCTACCCTCTCAGCTAAAAGCCAGCTGGCACCAGGCCTGAAGGAAGCGGCTCTGACTGGTGGTGTGAATTTCAGCCCTGTGCAACCCCACCCAGAGTGGAGGGGAGGCTGCATTTATTATCAAATGACCTGCAGGAAAAGATAAAATCACCACAGATCACGTTTGGAGGTGACCCTCGAATCAGGGGAGGGGTAAATAACGAAGGGGGCAGGACGCTGCGGCAGAGAGATCTGGGTCACTTGGCCAAGTTGGGCGCAAACAAGCCGTGGGTGCTTTAAAATGGCTAGATGTAAACGTGGGCTTCTGGAACAAAGAACACAGGCTGCAAGGGTGAGGGACCTTAGCCCGGGAATCAGCGACTCTGAAAAAGAATTTAGGGCCGTGAACGGTTCAGCTGAGCGTGAGCGCGTGTTGGCGTGGTAGGACCCTCGATTTGGCCGTGGTGTGGTTGCTGATCCATGTTGCATCCTGTGCTGGCGACCACGATTCCAGAAAGAATCTGGTGAAGTGCAGAAGACCTGACAAAAGCCACGAGAAGGACTGAAAACCAAGCCCTAGAGGGCTAGACGCCAAGGCCCAATCTACGCAGCTTAAGAGCAAGAAGATTGGGGGGGAGGGATGATTACCGTTTATAATCAAGTGTTTGATCGCGAGCTCTGCATGATCGCGAGCTCTGCATTCTAGCGGGAAAAGGTAGAACAGCCGCCACTGGCTGGAAGTTGAAGTTCGACAAAGAAGAGGCACCCCTCTAAGTGGGAGTCAAGGTTGCTTTGAATTCTAATCCTGGCCTCTAAAGTGCTTGAAACCCCTCCCAGCTCTGTGATCGAGATAGATTCATGGAGGTTAGGTCCATCAATGGCTATTAGCCAGGATGGACAGGAATGGTGTTCCCAGCCTCTGTTTGTCTGGAAATGGATGACGGGGAGAGATCACATGATGATTACCTGTGTTGCCTCCCTCTGGGACACCTGGTGCTGGCCATTGTGGCAGACGGGACACCGGGCTGGACGGACCTTTGGCCTGACCCAGTCTGGCCGTGCTTATGTTCTTATTTTATAAACTCTCTCTCCCCTCCATTATCCAAGTCATAATGAAAATACTGAACAGTCCCACACCCAGGACTAATCACTGTGGGATTCTACCTAATACTTCCCCTTTTCCCCCAGTCCAGCAAAAAACTACTGATAAAAACAATGGACCGCCTTTAATATGATGATCACCATCTCTTTTTATTAGGTGACGTGACCAAGGCCACCCAAGCATGGCAGAGTGGAATCCCATACTGTATACACGGGGTCCCCCCACCACCACATCATGCCAAATCCAGGCGCGTCGGGGAACTGCATGAAAAATCTCATGCATTTTCAGTTATAAAGGGCCTACATAAACATTGCCTAGGCTTCCAAAATTTTGGATGCTTATCTTAATTCACAGCGTCTCCAAATGTCAAGACCTAGACCTGGCTGGAAACTTTCGGAAAATGCTGATTCATTAAAATCAAAGCCTCCTGCAGAAGCATGTCGGTTTTGTCAAACTGTTGGTCTCTAAGGTTTCAGTATGGAATTTTCACCAAAACCAGAGACACACCAAGCAACCTGGTGGTCAGGGCACATCTCTGAGACATAGGTCACACTGCAAGATTCAAGGAACTGGATTTGAATTAGGTAGAGCAGAGACTTGAATTTGGACATTTCACACGAGTGTCTGAATCTCTAGACTACCCTTACTCTCTTTGGCTATGTCTAGACTGCAAGCCTCTTTCGAAAGAGAGCGTCTAGACTGCACGTTGAACTTTCGAAAAAGCGGCTTGCTTTTTCGAAAGAAAGCATCCAGTGAGTCTGGATGCTCTCTTTCGAAGAAGCCCTATTTACATTCAAGAACGCCTTCTTTCGAAAGAGGAACTTTCGAAAGAAGGCGTTCTTCCTCGTGAAATGAGGTTTACCGCCATCAAAAGAAAAGCCGCGTTCTTTCGATTTAATTTCGAAAGAACGCGGCTTGAGTCTGGACGCAGGGGAAGTTTTTTCGGAAAAAGGCTACTTTTCCCAAAAAAAACCCTGAGTCTGGACACAGCCTTTGTTGGTCTTATTTTTGACATAACAATTTGATAGGGGTCAGCTGAGTTCTGCATCCGGATGGAAAAATATGTTGAAACCTCATTTTTTTCCCCGCTAAAAGGCAATTTTGTTTTCTAGTCAGACATCGGTGTCTTTTGGTAGCTTACTTGCTATTAGCTTGAATCAATAAACACCTTTCTGTCCTGTACTGTGAATTGTAAGATGCGCTGGATAATTTACAAAACACTTGTTTTCCTAATTGTCTCTCTGCTCTGTTATCTTATCTGAGATGTCTAAAAGCAAATAATTGCAGCCAAGTAACTGATTAATCACTCAAATTAAATTAAATTTATTGAGAAAATGATTTCGCATATTTAGATAATGCACATGCAATATAGTAGAACTGGTAATCTTTCTTCCAAATTACCACTCTGTAGGGAAGAGATTCAATTAATTGTGAGGGAAGTATTTAGTACAGCAATATAAAGTTAGTGATTCAAATTATTGTGTAAGTTGTTGAAGCATTATGGTATTCCCTTGCTATTTAAATTAAAACCTCAACAAAATTTAACCAGACCAGTACTGAATTAATATGGAATACATTATTTAATCCCAAGGGACAACAGATTCTGGGATTGGCTCCTTTTGAGAACTTTAGTTATTAAGTTGTTATGCACCAGTAGGCTTCGGTTTCACAGTCAGCCTGAAAAATATGGAGCTCATTTACCAGCCAGTCCCAGACTACCAGTATCACTACTACCATGGTGCCTCAAAGCACGCCTGGGAACATGTTGCATTGGATGGAACAAGACTGTGAGGTCTGTGCCATGAATCCACAGGTGCTTGGAGTGAGTCAGCTTGGTCTCCCTCTGACCCAGAAGGGGAAGGGCTCCCTAAAACCGTTAGTGGGTGGGGCCAGTCACCCAACCCCACCTACAGGAAGCTGGAAGGCGGGGCCAGGAATATAAGAGCAGGAGCTCAGAGCTCAATAGGGGCCCAGCCACAGAGCAGTCCAGATGCTCTGCCTAAGCTTCACCGGAGAAAGGCCCGACTGCCCGGTCCTAGAAGGGAGAACTGGCCTGGGCTACCGCCGGGCCCAGAATACTGGCCAGGGCCGCCACGGTCATTGCCGGGCCCAGACGACCGGCCAGGGCCGCCACGGTCATTGCTGGGCCCAGACGACCGGCCAGAGCCCCCACGGTCATTGCTGGGCCCAGACGACCGGCCAGAGCCCCCACGGTCATTGCCGGGCCCAGACGACCGGCCAGAGCCCCCACGGTCATTGCCGGGCCCAGACGACCGGCCAGGTCCCTCACGGTCATTGCCGGGCCCAGACGACCGGCCAGAGCCCCCACGGTCATTGCCGGGCCCAGAAGACTGGGCTGATCTGCCTGGACTGCTGACTGACCCAGACCAGAGCCCATGGACACCCTGCCAGCGACCCCCATGGAGCTGAAGCTGAGCCAGGCAGGCCAACAGGGGAACTAGGAAGCGGCCCAGGGACAGCCAACACTGGCTGAGCTGAGGACATGGAGGTCAACTGGGCCAGGATCCCCGCTCACCTGTTGGCAGCCCACACTGCCACTGTTAGGGCCGTGGGCTGGGACTCAGTGGAGCAGAGGAGGGGGCTGGGCCCCCCCGCCACTCCTCACCTTGGGTGGGAGGTTTCCCCCGGTTGGGGTAGAAGCCCCTGCGCTTGTCGGCTCTCTGCCAAACAAAGAGACCTGAGCCCTGCTCAGCCTGCAGCCAGGCCTGAGCCCCTGAACTGTCTGTGGCTTTGCCCTAAGCTAGGGCCCGGACATTAGGACGACTATTCAAACGGGCTGCAGGTCAGCGGCCTGCCTTCCCCGCTGGCGGGCCAGCCCCGGAGCAGGGCTTCCCGGGCCATGAACTGGTCTCCCCGCAGTGTAGCGAGGCACCGAGACCGGGACGGTGCTTTTGAGGCGTGGCGGGTGAGGGCCCCACAGAAGCTCAGACACCTCAAACTCTGCCACTAGCAATGACGACACTCGCAAGCCCTGCGGCCGCATTTGCACATCCAAGAGGGGAATTGCTTCCCCGGTGAGGAGCCATCCAAACAAATCCATCCAGAGCTCACATCACTGTGAGCTGAATGGGAAAATGGCGGGAAAAAGCCATCACTGTGGCGATAGATTCTAGGAACGGACGCTCTGCTTCATTAGTTAGTAAGAAAAGGACCCTCTCCCCTTGATCCGGCAAGCGTGCTCCATCCACACAGAACAAAACCAAAGGCCTGCGACCCACAAAAGAGACTCTTTGACTTAAAGCTCAACTGTACATTTCGTCAGACAAGTGTTCAGAGATGCACATTTGGATGGCTCTCGACAAGACTCCAAATGCATCCTAAGAAATGGCCAAGCAGGTGTACAGACGAATGGTCAGTAGCCGTTGGACGTGGCCTTACTTGAAGCCACTGGCTAGTGGTCAGCCACCCTGGCTTACAGGCTAGGCCAGCCCACCCATTTCTTCATTAGCAAATTACATGTCCTTGTTATGTGTCAGCACACCTATCCATCACTCAGGTGGGTTTTTGCTGCACGGGGTGGAGGGGTGGGACAAGGGTCTGATGGGGTATTTGAACCATGGGTATGTGGAGAAATTGGAGAAGGTCCAGAGAAGAGCAAATAAATTATTAAAAGTCTAGAAGACTTGAGCCATGAGGGAAGACTGAAAAAATTGGGCTTGTTTAGTTTAGAAAAGAGAACTAAAAGTTTAGGTTTAGAAAAGAGAACTTGGTCCTGCCTTGAGGGCGGGGGGCTGGACTCGATGACCTCTCGAGGTCCCTTCCAGTCCTATTATTCTATGATTCTATGAAGACTGAGAAGGGGACATGAGAGCAGTTTTCAGGTATCTAAAAGGATGTTACAAAGAGGAGGGAGAAAAATAGTTCTTCTTTACCTCTGAGGACAGGACAAGAAGCAAGGGGCTTAAATTGCAGTAAGGGAGGTTTAGATTGGACATTAGGAAAAAACCTCCTAACTGTCCGGGTGGTTAAACACTGGAATAAATTGCCTAGGGAGGGTGTGGAATCTCCATCTCTGGAGATATTTAGGAGCAGGCTAGATAGACATCTGTCAGGGATGATTTAGACAGTGCTTGGCTCTTCATTGAGGGCAGGGGACTGGACTTGATCGCTCCAGGTCCCTTCCAGTTCTAGTGTTCCGTGATTCTATGTATAAAAAGACACGGACGAATATGTCAGCTAATTCAAGGAGCCTTCTCGAGTTCCATGCTGAGGCTGCAATCCATGCCTAAGCATTCTTCGACCTGTCAGGCACAGTCATGAGGCTGAAAAGGTGCCCCCCATGGATCCTACTTAAAAATGGGTGCTTGGAACCCATGAAGTATAATTAGCAGTGTGCCCATGAGATTGGAAAATTCCAGGTGTCAAAATGGCTCATAGAGAGATTTTATACATTCCTTTCTGGGAAATTCCATGCACTGTAAATTCCAAGTTGAATACTTTGTATAACATTTATTTTGTCTTATTCTTATTCAAAAAATACCCAGCCGTCTCAAACCAAAGGGATGGGTGCTTTGGAACAGATTATGTTATAGACTGTGGAAGTTAAATGTACCGAGCGCTGTTTCTTTAAATAACATATATCACATCACCGAAGTATGTGGCAAAAGGTAACTCGATGCGACCCGCTGCAATGAGACGCAATGTCAGACATTTCAAAAAATAGCCGCAATGCCAGCTGGCCATGAAAAATGTAGATCGCAAACAGATGACCTCAGTTGCTGCAACGGCTAATAAACAACATAAGCAAGCTTCTACCTGCTCTGCCCACACGCTCTGGTTCATCAGCTGTTATCTGTAGTTCCACTGAACCATCTGGCCGCTCCCTAAATATAATTCTTCTGTCCCTGTCCAAGGCCTTTGGCAATACGCTACGACATATACTGGAATGCACAACTACTCTGGAGTTGCTGAGACCGTCCCGCCTTGCCTACTGCGCTAGCGGGAGTTTTGCCAGAAGGAGATTTCAATTTTTTCTTTTACCACCACCCATCGCACTGGCCGGCGTGTGGAAGGGGAAGGCGGACGGCCATTCGAAATTGGAGCAGAAATGCAGCATTTATGAGCCAGGAGCTTTGTGACCACAAACTAGGGATATAAGTGACTAATCGACTATCCGATAAGCACACTATCAGATACTCCACACACTAGTTGACTAGTCGCATCCCCCCGCTTTGCTGCCTCTATCAGAAAGAGGCAGCGGGGGGGGGGGGGGAAGAGGTGGGGGTGCTGGGGGCAGCTGGCTTAAAAGCCAGTTCCCCCCAGCTCCAGCTGCGTGGGAAGGGGTAGGGGCGCAGAAATGGTGTTCCACTTTTGAAATGCACAAGAGCCCCAGGGGGAAGCGCACTGGGAGGGGTGGGGAAGCTGCACAGGCTTCCTGCTGGCGCTCCCAAGGCCCCAGGGGAGGAAGAGGAGAGCCACACAGGCTGGCCATCTGCAGCCACACTAGGCAGCCTGGTGGTGCTAGGGGACAGGCTGTAGCTCCTGTGGCAGGGGCCAGAACTGCACTGCCGGGGCCAAGTGGTGCTCCCAGCAGAGGGAGGGGCATGACAGTGAGGCCAGTGGGGCTGGAGGAGGGGCTTGAGGCAGGGGGCCACTTACCTGGGCCAATGGCAGGCAAGGTGGCGAGTCCCCCCAGTGGTCACTCTGCAGGACAGCTCTCCCCTGTGCTCGCTGCCCCCAGGGGTGACAGAGCAGAGAGCCCCTTCACTCAGCCCCCTCCCTTTCCTTGGTATGGAAAACAATCAAATCCCAGGCACATCCCATTGTCCTGGCACAACAAACCCTGCTCTTGATTTCAGTTAGGAGAAGAGGACGCTGCCTCCAAAATTGGGTGGTCCCAGCTCTTATCATTTAGGAGCAGTTCTTGAACAAACAAACTGACAGAGACAGACTCATAGACAGATGCACAAATCTCTAAGGGTACGTCTACACTAGCCCCCTAGTTCGAACTAGGGAGGCTAATGAGGGCGACTGAAATTGCGAATGAAGCGCGGGATTTAAATATCCCGCGCTTCATTGGCACGTTCCCGGGCGGTAGCTATTTTGGAAACTGACTAGCCTGGAATAACTGCCCACGTCTACACGCGCCAGAGAAGCACGATTCCGAGATAAACCCCTTAGTTCAAATTATCTTGGAATCGCACTTGTCTGCTGTGTGTAGATGCGGGCAGTTATTCCAGGCTAGTCATTTCCAAAATGGTGACCGCCCGGGAACATGCCAATGAAGCGCGGGATATTTAAATCCTGCGCTTCATTTGCAATTTCGGTCACCCTCATTAGCCTTCCTAGTTCGAACTAAGGGGCGAGTGTAGACATACCCTAAGATTAGATAGATAGATAGATAGATAGATAGATAGATAGATAGATAGATAGATAGATAGATAGATAGATAGATAGATAGATAGATAGAGGGTTATGGAGATAGATAGATGGATGGATGGGATGTGTTGGAATAGATAGATACTCAAGGAAGAAGGAAACCATTGTGCCTACAGAAAAGAACACAGCTGCATAACCTGGAGTTAGGAACTACCAAGCCAACTTTCTTTTATCTTTTTAATTCCACCTCGCCATAGAAACATTTAAACACTCCACAAAGACATCAGCTGTGAGTGTGAGGATCACTGTATTGGACTTACTGAAATATTTGCTCTCATCAGTTTTCCATGCGAGCCTGGTCCAAACCCTTTCCATAGGTAGCATCAACTACAGGTTGGACCTCCCTGGTCCAGCACCACTGGGACCTGACCGTGCCAAAGTAGGGAATTTGCCAGCTCTGAGGAGGTCGACCCCTCTGCTATGGACTCTGGGCTCTCTCGGGGTCTGTCAGCAGATCTCCTGGTCACCATGCTGCGGCTCTGCAGCCAGGTCCAGGGCACTGGGCTCTGCGGCCAGCCTCCCACTTCCAGGGCTCTTTGCTCCGGCAACATCCGTGGTCCTACCAGATGATGGACGTTGCCAGATCAGCAAGTCCAGGCTCAGAGTTCAGCTCGTAGTAACAAGATGAGGAGCAGGTTTTCCACCAAGCTATCATCACTCCTTGCATTGTGGGGCCTGAAGGGTTCCTGCCAAGATCGGGGCCCTAGTCAGCCCCAGCCCCAAAGAGCTCACCGTCTAACCAGATAAGCTGGATGAAAAGTGGGGGGCATGGAGACGGGAAGTGACTTTGCCAAGATCAGTCAGCAGATCAGAACAGAGTTGGAACCAGAACCCAGATCTCCTGACTGCCATCTCCACCACACCGAGCTGCCTCTCAGATGTTGCTCTACGGGGCCACCACCTGACCTCCAAAACCCATGGTAGGTCAGACACACCATGTTGCCCAACTTGCACTAAAAGGAAAGGGCAACGGGTCGTGTCTTCAATTGATCCAGCCCTCGTGTCCAGTTGGTGGCAGAGGGGAAGATATCACACGGGAGCAGAGCACTTGCCAAGCATCGTTTGGACGTGGGAGCAGCTAGAGAAGCCAAGTTCCAGACCCTGAACCTGGACAACTAGTTAAGCAACCTGTTAACATAGGCAGTAAATCAGGGACACTCCTCAATTAAAGACTCGGGTATTTGTATTGGTATTTGTGACCCAGGGGAGAGGAGCAGACGTTTACGATTGTGAAACAACACGGGCATGTCTCGTGCTATCAGAAACTATCTCGCGTTATTGGGCAACAACGTTTCTCGGGTACAGAGACCTGCAGGTCGTAACACACCAGCCTATCGGCAAACGGCGAGGGACCGCTCCTTTCCTGGGAGTCGGAGTTATTTCTGGCCTGTCTCCCCTGGAGCACTAGATCATCAGCAATCACAGGCTGTCAGCGGTTGAAGTAGCAACTCCAAACCGAAGATGAGCCAGATTAGGCTGACGGTGTCCTGTCACCACACGGATGATGTGCAAAACATGCGTGTCACTTGCATGGCGTGGTGCCTGGTGGGAACATGCTGCACTGCTCTGGCCAGCAGAAATGGTTCCTGGCAGGCCCGTCAATGAGGGGAGGGAAGGGCAAAGGGGGCAGTTGCCCCATGGCCTAGTGATTTAAAGGGGTCCGGGGGCTCCCGGCTGCCACCACAGTTGCTGGAGGGCTGGGTCCTTTAAATCTCCACAGGAGCACTCTGCTGCCCGCTCCGCCTGGCTCCGAGGGCTGTGCAGGGGCAGTGCTGAGGGCTGGTTTCCCCTAGCCCTGCCCGTGCCACTGAAGCCCCACCCCTTTTGGGGGCAGGGCGCTGTTGCCCCTTGCCTGGGGGCCGGCAGAAGCTTTCAGCCCTCTTGCTTTCTGGCACGTGCTCATCCCGGAGTCAGAAGGCCACTCCCATCCCAGCAGAAAAGGAAGGGTTGATTCCGTAGGCTGGGACACGCTCCTCCCGAGTGGGATGTTGGGACTGGATACCAGGGGGTGGATCCCTTGATCTATTTCTCGTTTCCCTTTGGGGAGCTGTATTTACCAGCTAGCGCTGGCTCCATGCACCCTAAAAGTTCAGCGCTGTTTGAAACGTGGTGTTTGATCGGGACCCCATCTCTACCACTGCACGCACCTAGAAGCATCGGCAAAGAATCATAGAATACTAGGACTGGAAGGGACTTCGAGGGGTCATTGAGTCTAGTCCCCTGCCCTCATGGCAGGACCAAATACTGTCTAGACCATCCCTGATAGACATTTATCTAACCTGCTCTTAACTATCTCCAGAGATGGGGATTCCACAACCTCCCTGAGCAATTTATTCCAGTGTTTGACCACCCTGACAGTTAGGAACTTTTTCCTAATGTCCAACCTAAACCTTCCTTGCTGCAGTTTAAGCCCATTGCTTCTTGTTCTATCCTCAGAGGCCAAGATGAACAAGTTTTCTCTCTCCTCCTCATGACACCCTTTTAGATACCTGAAAATGGCTCTCATGTCCTCCCTCAATCTTCTCTCAAACCCAATTCTTTCAGCCTTCCGTCATAGGTCATGTTCTCTAGACCTTTAATCATTCTTGTTGCTCTTCTCTGGACCCTCTCCAATTTCTCCACATCTTTCTTGAAATGTGGTGCCCAGAACTGGACACAAGACTCCAACTGAGGCCTAGTCAGCGCAGGGCAGAGCGGAAGAATGACTTCTCGTGTCTTGCTCACAACACACCTGTTAATGCCTCCCAGAATCATGTTGGCTTGTTTTGCAACAGCATCACACTGCTGACTCAACTGCTAGGTAAACCGCTCCACCCAGAGAGGTCCCTCCGTAGAACCTCGCTCCATCAGCACCTACCACATAGATTCAAAGGCCGCTTTTTCATTAGCTGTCAACACAACCAGCGCACCGACTGGAAATCAGCAGACAGCCATTGAAGTCAACGCGGTTAGTCCTGCTTTCTATCAGCTGAGGGTCCAGCTGGACGATTCCCATTCCAGTTCTGACCTTGAGATTGCATTGGGGCTGCTAGCAGAATACGGATGGTCCCCACGCGAGTAAAGGTGGCAACATTTGGCTCTAAATGATGAAGCCATGTCCAGAGCTGTAGAGTAGATCAAGGTGCTCTGGCATAGAGACTTGAGAGATATGAGTGAGGCCTAAACACTTATAGCTGGCATGGAGGAAGTGCACAGGGAAATGTTATTTACTCAAGTGTCCATGTAACACAAGAACTAGGGATCACCCGATGCAATTAATAGACATCTGGTTTAAAACAAGTATTTCTTCACAAAACACACAACCTGTGGAACTCCTTGCCAGAGGAGGTTGTGAAGGCCAAAAGTATAAGTAGGTTCAAAAAAGAATAGGATAAATTCACGGGGGATAGGTCCACCAGCAGCTATTAGCCAAAATGTCTACTCCTGCCTGCAGTTGTTGGGACTGGATTCCAGGGGGTGGATCCCTTGATAACTGCCCTGTTATGTATGTTATGTTAAGCATCTGGCATTGGCCACTGTCAGAAGACAAGACATTAGGCTGGATGGACCCAGTATAGCCGTTCCTACGTTCTAATGACTTGATTCATCCCACCGGTCTTTGTATCCCTGAACAAAAGCCAGCCACATTCTGCCTGTTGACTGGGAATATGAATTCCATGCGCCACTGCCGGTGAGTTATATCACATCAGCTGCGTGTTCCTGCAGCTCCAGGGGAGCTCACGGAGAGCAGAACCCCAGGGAAGTCACGCCACTTACTCGAGACAATAGAAAGATCAGGGTTAGAACCAGGATATGAATGCAGAAATTTGCAGCTCCTCAGACCAGGCCTCTCACAATGTACCTTGAGACCCTGGAGTACTGTGAAGTAATATGAGAAGCTAAAGTTTGAGGCATGTTAACTGGCTAGACCGCTGCCCAGGAGAGGCCCCCTTTCTCCCTGCCACAAGGATGCTGGACAGTCCTTTAACAAGGCAGGCATTTCGGTGATCATGCCATTGCTTTTCGTCCAATGTGTCTCCAAGTGCCAGAGCTGAAATTCGTGCTTCCAGGAAGGACGCGCTAACCCAGGAACCACGGACTGGACAGCCCAAGCAGGCCTTCATTTCTGGAAGCATTGCCCCTTTGGAAGACTTGCGGGAATGACATCACATTTGTTCCACTCCAGGCTGTGACTGTGGTTAACGGAGAATTTCATTCTTAGCCCTTCCCTAGCTCCTGGGAGCAGATGTTCATCTGTGCTGTGTGAGACACGGTCTGGCAGCTTCCGCGAGCCATCAGTCAGCAAGGGATTTGCTTCCTTCTCCCACGGCACAGACCTTTCCGTTACCGAATGGTGGGATTCAGAATCCAACAAGAGCACCGCCTCACCTGAGGGGCGAGCCCCATCCCATCGTAGAATCATCGAATCCCAGGGCGGGGAAAGACCTCGGGAGCCATCGAGTCCAGCCCCCTGCCCAAAGCAGGACCAACCCCAACTCAATCATCCCAGCCAGGGCGGTCAAGCCGGGACTCGAAAACCTCTAGAGATGGAGATTCCAGCCCCGCCCTAGGGAACCCACCCCAGCGCGTCCCCACCTCCTAGGGAAATAACAACAATCACAGGGGCTCTCCTCCAGACAGACTGCGAGAGGAAACATTCCTGTCATCCCAGCCCATATCCCCCTGCTTTCCCCAGCACAAGGTGTGTATCCATCACTTAGCGCGGCTGTGTTCAAAATATGATTGTCAGCCTCGGTAATTTTCCAGTGACAGCTCGAAAAAGAAACAGCTGAGCCCCAGCGTGCCAGCTCCACATGGCCATCTATTTCTACTGTCAGCTCCAAAGAGATCTTAATTACAATGGCTTTTGGTGCTCATGCCTTCCTAAGGCTGTAACAGGGAGATGACGGCAGCCGTAAATGAGTGATCATTCTATTCCCTGCTGGGTAGTAAAGCTGGTTGTCAGGCTGGGGAGGAAAGGCGTGCGCGAAACGGCTCCCAAGTTACAGATCACTATGCACACTCCGTTTCAAATTGTATTTCGTTTACTCCTAGCTGCGAGTGACAGTGTGTACGTGGCAACTGTGCTAGGCAGGAGGAGGGAGAGCGGGGCTTAATTGGTGCCGCAGTCCTGAAACAGCCAAGGTGAGTTTTGCATTCGCTATAAATACAAATTAGGTTTCCAAATCAAAGTCTCGGACGTTTCAAATAGCTGGTCAGTTTCCTTGCTTCCTGGCCATTCCTCGTCGGGGCGCAGCCAGCAGCTGCATCGGCTCACTGACAGCCGATATTGAGTGGACCAAAATTAAGACAAATTACTGTCAGGGTCAAATCATTTTTTCCTCTCCTCACAGATCACTAATGGAACGCTCAACATATTTTCGGCAAAAGCAGCCTGGGCTTCCAGTGTAGGACATAAACCCACCATAAAGCAAGAGAGGCCTCTGCCAACCGGGAAGGTGTTACATGCATCAGTGCTCGTGGGTCTGGGCAGAGATGGGAATCGATCCGACTGTGGCAAAGGGAGGGTTCCGGAAGGGAAAGTTCCAGAACGTATTTCTTCGCATGAAATGAGTCTGACCGTTGTAAAATGCTACGCGAATCTCCCTAGGGCAAGAGAGAGAGACAAACCGTGACAGGGTAGGGTAGAAGGCTACACAAAAGCAGTGGAGGGGGGATGTATGAGCCTCAGACTGAGGAGATCCCTGTTCCCAGAGGAACAGAGGGTATGTCTACACTGCATCCCTAGTTCGAACTAGGGATGCAAATGGAGACAATCGAAGTAGTTAATGAAGCGGGGATTTAAATATCCCGTGCTCCATTAACATGATCTCGCCGGCGCGCTAGTTTGAATCACAGCTGATTCGAACCAGGAAGTGCGCGCCGGGACGCGTTAGTTCGGACTAAAGCCCTTAGTCCGAACTAATGTTACTCCTCAAAAAATGAGGAGTAACATTAGTTCGGACTAAGGGCTTTAGTCCGAACTAACGCGTCCCGGCGCGCACTTCCTGGTTCGAATCAGCTGTGATTCGAACTAGCGCGCCGGCGAGATCATGTTAATGGAGCGCGGGATATTTAAATCCCCGCTTCATTAACTACTTCGATTGTCTCCATTTGCATCCCTAGTTCGAACTAGGGATGCAGTGTAGACATACCCAGAGAGGGTCTGATTTGGAACCAGCAGAAGCCATCAGGGGCAGTGGAACACCTGGGCTAATGGACCAGCCCCGCAGAGTCAGGCCGGCCTAGACCAATTAGGACACCTGGGGGTAATTAAGAAAACCAGTTCAGACTGGCTAGAAAAGAAGCTGGCCTGCAGTTGTAGGGTGTGTACAGCAGAGAAGAGCTCTGCTGGGAGTAAGAGGAAAGGAGAGCGCAACTAGCAGGATAAAGTGGAAAGAAGAAAGGTGTGGGGGAAGTACCCCAGGGGCCAATGGCAGGTGCCCCATAGGGAGTGAACAGAACAGGGAATCCTCATGTGATCCCTCCCCTGTCGCCCATTCCCCGTCCCTGACAAACAGAGGCTAGGGACACCATTCCTACCCATCCTGGCTAACAGCCATTGATGGGCCTAACCTTCATGAATTTATCTAGTTCTTTTTTGAACCCTGTTAAAGTCCTGGTCTTCACAACATCCTCTGGCAAGGAGTTCCATAGGTTGACTGTGCTGTGTGAAGAAAAACCTCCTTTGGTTTGCTTTAAACCTGCTGCCTATTCATTGCATGTGGTAACCCCTAGTTTAACAGAACTACACAAAATATACCAGCTGTCAACATTCAAAATATACCAGCTCAAACTTGTTTATAAACTCTAAAAAGAATCAAACTTTTGACCGAACAAGAGTGGAAGGGCAACAGTGGGGTTTCCTACCTAGGTAAAATGACCTACACATGGCTGGAGCCCGCAAAGCTGTCTGAGGCACCCAAATCTCATTTTAAATTCCCATCGGCTGTTTTGGAATTCTCACCCTGTA
Organism: Pelodiscus sinensis; assembly: GCF_052426305.1. Lineage (NCBI taxonomy): Eukaryota > Metazoa > Chordata > Testudines > Trionychidae > Pelodiscus > Pelodiscus sinensis. Next base: position 44,605,428 of record NC_143065.1, on the reverse strand, counting down.
CGCCCAGGACTGGCTACGCTCTTTCCTCCTCCTGTATTTTTCTGTATTGGGTATTTTTCCTACCCAAAGCATCCCAGCCTGCTAATTTACAAACTCAGAACTATGTAGGCCAGACACCTTACTACGTGTAGGTGCATGTAGTTATTAAACTTAATGAGAGTTGTTGAGAACCTGTGTAGTCGATCGTTGGACTGCAGTTTGGTTCATTATGAAAGATATGCAAAAAGACATGAGCAGTGTCAGTCAAGCTTATTAATATGGTACAGGAAACAGGTCCTACATGACTCCCAGTCTCTGAGGAGATGTGCCATGTCATGATGTTTCACCACCTCATGCAGAAGGGGTGTTGTTTAAGTTACAGAGTTCAGCTGGTATTATTTAGAGGACAAGTTATAATTTACAGGTTTCTGTTACATGTCTCTAAAACCCAGCACGTCCGTTTGTCCCGGTTCTCCAACTTGTTGGGCTGATCCTTCCTTATCTTTGTGGGGAATACTAGCCTTCCAAGTCATGCAGGCACTTCCTTAGCTTGTATTCAGAGAGGGAAGGAAGGTATTTTGATTTTGACAAGTTTCTGGTTGGCTTAAGCCAAGTGCTTACTTCAGCAGTTGCAAGGAGTCGTGAGATATTAGCACAAGGCAAGAGGATTATAGTACAGGCCAGTTAAGACAATACCACTCTTACAATATTTGTATGTAATCGGAGCAGTGTTTAGTGCATACTAATACGTGTATGGGGTGCAGATAAAACAGTGATATGGCCCATATTTATAACATATTTATATGGCCCATATTTATATCGGTGTGTATTAGGTAACTCAGTTCAAACCCGCATCACCCTTAAAATATTAAATAGATGGTCACATCACCATTAATAAGCTCTCTTCCCTTGCTATAGTGCCATTTAAAAACAACTGTCCTGATTCAGAGATGACAAATCCTGGTGTAAGTTACACTTAGGTAACTAAGTGAAATTTACATGCACAGCTAGCAGATGATGGGGACTGCGGCAGGAAAAAACAACCAACTGGAAGGTATAAAATAAAGTGAGACTCGGCTATCTTACATTTCCCCTGCTCTGTTTCTGTATGGACTTTGATATTTCACTCTCGTAATGCATGCAGCTTCCAGTCATGCATATTCAGAGAGCAGAACATGAGAGCTGATATCTACCCTCCAGACCAGCACGGCAGAATAAAACTGCCTCTATAATTATTAGTAGTTTTCTTATTGGTCAACCAAAATATTTATTTTCATGGTGGAAAAGGGTATTTGAATTACAGGAAAGACACGTTAAGAACTTGATCAGACAAGATGTAAGATAGGCCAATGTCTGATAGATCGGTTCCTGTTATGGAGAATATTTTGCATTCCTGGCAAATCAGGCATTTGCTTCTCCATCTGATGAGAGTTCTGTCTAAACACGGTGCCCATAGATGAAGTGAAGCCACATTTTTACAGCCAAATAGTATTCTATGATCCAGGCAAACATATCCTAATTAAAGCCCTTTCTTTCAGGATTATGTACAAGCATGCAAACGCGTACACACACACACACACACATATTCAAAATAAGTTCCAGGATTATTTAAAAACAGAGGTGAGAGGCTGGATTGTGTGAAGTGCTAGGTGCCCTCTACTTCCACCGGGTAGCTGGTGATACTTAACGTCTTCCAAGAGCCTTCATCTGGGAGCAGAAAGAGAAGAAATTACCTCAGACTTCCTTTTGTGTGTTCTGTTAAGTTACGAGAGAGTGTGCCACCGATCTGCTCCAGATCCCATTCATGTCTGGTGAGGACACCAGCATACGCTCACTGGACATTCTCCATCCCTGCACACTCTCGCAATTTAAGATGACAAATTGACCCTTGAACACCATCCCTCAAATAAAGAGGCATGAGAAAGGCCAAAGGGAGCCCATTACAAAATGCAAGCCAATATCGACGGACTGACTTTTCCGTTGTCCATCTCTCTCTGCATCGGCACGGCGCTCTCTCTTAAATTGGCAAATCTCCAGCTATCTGCTTCACCCCCGAGAGACAGCCCAATATACCCTGACCGACATGCTGAGGTAACATCAGGGATGTGCCTTTTTACTGGGCTTTTTAAAGTAATGTCAAAGGGAGTCGCCCCTGCCATAACGGCACGCCATTTTACGGATTATTTATAAACAGCAACAGAATTTACAAAGAGCATTGCTTATACGAATAGCCAAGTGGGCCGTGTCCTTTTTGTAAGCATCCAATGCAGCTCTCCTTGTTGGGGCATTTTTCATCAGCAGTTACTACTTTTTGCTGTGAGCAGTGCACACCGGGGTACGAAACTGACCAGGAAGAGCATGAAGTCAAGTAAACAGAGTGAAATTCACCACTTCACAGAGGGTTAATGCAAGGGGTTTGTGCCACTTAAAACTCTCTTAGGGATCAACAAGGAGGCTTAACTGAGATTCAAATGAGGCATGTCCTTCTACTGACTGTCACCTCAGAATTAGCAGCATATATACACATGCAGCTATTTAAAAATAATATTTACCGGTAAAGCCCTTTTGAAGATAAACATGAGTCTAAACTGGACGCTATCTATAAAAGCAGCAAACTTGTCAGTGTTTTTTTAGCATTATTATTATTGCTTGCTGACTGTGAGGTAGAGCGTGCGAAGTTAGCACTGACAGTATTCACATAGGTTGAATTATGCCACTGTGTTGAGGTTGCTTGGGAAAACTTTACCGTGAGTCTCTGGGACAAACGTAATCTCTCCTCCAAAAGGAAATCTGAGGTTTAAGCTGGTGCTTAGTGAATCTGTAATTATAAAAGTCACAGGTGCCTACAGTGGAGGTGGGGTTCAAAGTTTCCTAATACCATAGGTTAGACATCAAGAGGGGTGATTTGGAAAGTCCAAACCCATCTCAGATATGAAGAAAGAAAGACGTAACAAGGAAAGAGAAGGTTCATAATGCAGTCAGTTGTCTTATGAACAGAGCCTTTGTTGTTCCACGGGGCTCTGAAGATGTAAACACTATGGCTACGTCTAGACTGGCATAATTTTCTGCAAATGCTTTTAAAGGAAAAGTTTTTCCGTTAAAAGCGTTTGCGGAAAAAAGTGTCTAGATTGGCACAGAGGCTTTTCCGCAAAGCACTTTTTGCAGAAAAGTGTCCGTGCCAATCTAGACGCGATTTTCGCGATTGGGGCTTTTTTGTGCAAAACAAATCTGAGCTGTCTACACTGGCCCTTTTGCGCAAAAGACTTTTGCCTGAACGGGAGCAGCATAGTATTTCCGCAAGAAGCACTGATTTCTTACATGAGATCGTCAGTGTTCTTGCAGAAATTCAAGCGGCCAGTGTAGACAGCTGGCAAGTTTTTCCGCAAAAGCAAATGCTTTTGCGGAAAAACTTGCCAGTTATCAAAATATTCAGTGGAGAGACAAGCTCCCAAACATTCTTGCTGTGTGCAAATACCAGCATTTCCAGCTGTGTGCATTTCAGTCCAACTCCAATTTCGTACTTGACACTAATTCTTTGGCTTGGAGGCTGGATGGTTTTTGGATCAGCTTGCAAAACAAGAACCCTAATTTAACGAGAACCGTGGCGTTTGCTGAATACTGCCTACGAAGAGGCTCTTTACATTCCAATCAAGTAGGTCTTCCAAAGGCACAGCGTTTTGGTGAGTTTTTATTATATCTATGTCTTTAGACTAACCCCACTGCTGTCAAGGCATCATGGGAACCCACTGGAATAATGGTAATGAAACCTTCATCCGTTGCCACATGCACGGGTCGTAGTACATCTCTAAGCAGCAGCGATCCATAGACCAAAAGAAACTTGCTAACCCACCAATTTCCAAGGACCCTGGCTCTTGGGGTTGGCAATACCTCCCACTTTGACAGGCAGGGCAGTTCCTATGTCGTGGTGGAACTGACGTTCTAACGATTTCCTTTCATATTCCAAGCAGCAATGAATTCCCTGCACACATCGGCAGAACATGATTCTTCCCATTGTGATGTTGGAGGGGACTATGCCCTAGGAAAAATATTCTATGGGTGCATATTATATATTTCCACAAGAGCCAGCAAGCCAGGGGTCTCTGTGACCAGAAAACCCCAAGGAAGCCTTCTCCTTATCTTACCATGTATTTTAGAAATGTACATCCATCTGTGAGTCTGTTTGTTCTAGAACTCCTAAATAAGAGCTAGAATGACCAAATTTGGGATGCAGCTTCCTCTTATCATAACTTAAAGCAAGGGCAGGGTTTGGTTGCACCTGGAAAATGGGGTGTGCCTGGAATTTGATTGTTTCTCATAACATGGAAAGGGAGGGGTCTGGTAGGAGGGACAGTTATACTGCAGAATGACCACAGGGGGCAGCAAGGGGCCAGAGATGGGGACCGGGACAGCTATAACACCATTAGGCTGACAGGGGTGGAGAAAGGGACAGCTACCTACTATATATTTCAGAGAGTTTGTTGTGTGTGTGTCAGTGTGTCTGTCTGTTCCTGGCTGTGCCTGCTGGAGCTGCAGCGGCCATGGAGAGGTGCTTCTCACTTGGTCCCAAGCTGATCTGGTGAGAGAGGGCTGGGGTTGTCCTCTGTCTCCCCACAACAGGCTGCCTATTGAATCCCTCCTCCCCAGCCCGACCCCACAGCAATGACTTAAATGAAAGAAAACAAAACTTATTTGAGTTTTGGGACCTGAGCCATGCCGGGTAAACCACCTAGTACTTCTCATAACTAACTCTTGCCTCTTCTCTACCATGGTAGACCAAACGCCTGCTGATGTGGAAATGCTTCCCCTCGCCCACGGCCACCTGAAGCACATTGAGGGCTGATTTTCAGTGTGATTCAAGTTTGGGTCACATGTTCTCCCCAGCTGTGTTCTCTGTTGCTTCTTCCCTCTTGCTTCAGTCCCAGAATTGTTTGTTTTCATCTGCTTGATGCTAACATAAACAGCGACGTGGATGCTCATTGATTGTATTTAATAATGCAGTGTTAATTCCCGATTCACTGTCAAATTGCTACTGACGGATAACAAGGACCTAATAATGCAGTTAGATTATATGGCACTTGTTTCATTAGGATTTTTCAAACCTCCTTATTTAGTCTTCCACTAGAATATCCACACACATATGGGCCCAGTTCACCTCCTTTCATGTGTGACTTGCTTAGTTCTGGAAGAATGTGCCACATGCAGAGAGCGAGCTAAACTTTTCTATTCCCTCTTCCTGCATCCCCTGCCATGTTCTCTCTTCTCTAGCGCAAGGGAACCAGTGACTACACAAACAGCCTCCCTCGTGATGCAAACCTGGCATGGATCCGATGGAAAGTAAGGCTTCACAAACGACCTAACTGTTGGCATTTCCTGACGAATGTGTGCTCAGCTCTGCCACCTGAAATAATGTTCATTGACTAGGCTTTTTGTGTACACACACACACACACACAATATTTTCATCCCTGATTCAGGGCCAGGGATGTCCCAGGAAAATATTTCTCTAAGTAATAAAAGAAATTTGCAATATCTCATAGGCTTTTTTTTTTGTTTTAAAAAAAAGATGATGGATATGCTCATCTTGTGGTTACATTCCTGTCTTTGAGAGTCAGGTTTATCTTCAGAGCATTTCTTAAAACAATAAAATAAAAGCCAGTACGTCATTTTTTCACAGCTAGTTGCCTAGATGGCAGAACAAGGAGCAATGGTCTCAAGTTGTGGTGGGAGAGGTCCAGGTTGGATATTAGGAAAAACTATTTCACTAGGATAGTGAAGCACTGGAATGGGTTACCTAGGGAAGTAGTGGAGTCTCCATCCCTAGAGGTGTTTAAGTCTCGGCTTGACAAAGCCCTGGCCGGGTTGATTTAGATGGGATTGGTCCTGCCTAGAGCAGGTCCTGCCTAGAGCAGGGGGCTGGACTTGATGATCTTCTGAGATCTCTTCTAGGGGATGGGTTGATGAGAGAATATGATCTCGGTAACTAATTGACCATTCATTATCAGTGGGAATAGGTCAATGGAGGGATGATAGGAGTTACTATAGAGAACTTTCTGGGTGTCTGGCTGGTGAGTCTTGCCCACATGCTCAGGGTTTAGCTGATCGCCATATTTGGGGTCGGGAAGGAATTTTCCTCCAGGGTAGATTGGCAGAGACCCTGGAGGTTTTTCGCCTTCCTCTGTAGCATGGGGCGCAGATCACAGCTGGAGGACTCTCTGCATCTTGGGGTCTTCAAACTATTTGAAGTCTTCAATATCTGAGACATAGGTGAGAGGATTATTCTAAGAGGGGTGGGTGAGATTCTGTGGCCTGCACTGTGCAGGGGGTCAGACTAGATGATCATAATGATCCCTTCTGACCTTAAAGTCTATGAATCTATGAATGGTATCTGCAAAACTATTTAACTCCTCCCTTATGATATCAACAAAATATGGCCCCTGGCTTCGGCAGTTTGGGCATTTTTTCCCTACTTGGAAAGACAGACACAAATTAGTTGATTAACAAGCGTCAATGACACTCTTCTTACCCTATGCTGCTGCTTCTCTTTTACCATCAGGAATATACCTGAAGAGACGTTCAGTGTTTGTTCAGACATGCTCAGCCACTCAACGAGTATTTCTGCTGTTACTCCTTGTAACAGTCACCTGCTGATTTCGCTACAGCTCCTGCTTCTCCTCATTGATAATGTTCGCTACGATATTAAAACCCTCTGCTTGTCACACTAATCACAATAGTCAATGATTCCATCACACTTTTCTCACGTAGTCATCAATTACAGCCTGACCACGCACGTCTGGCATGCCTGTCCTCTGCATGTCCAGCATCTTTTGCAGCAGTTTCTCCATGTGTTAGAGCACGTCAATCAAAGAACGTGTGGAACTTTGGGGCTGTCCCATTTTAGATCTCCTACAACTTGCGTTGCATTAAAAATGTACATTGTGGATAGCTAATAATGTAATGTTCACGCGGTAGGTAACTGCCAGTGTTCCCTCTCATTTTTTCCATCCGTGTGCAGAATCCATTTTGCTACATGCATGTGCAGAGGTGCGCCACCAGTTGAAATGCAAGCTGCAGACCGTGGGCACTGTGGGCACTTAGCTAATCAACTGGGCAGCATTTGACTCTTTTCTGGCTGGCCACCCACACACTCAGCTTATAGGGAACGCTGGGAACTGCCTGTCGTTTCCGAAGAAAAAGGCAACCAAACGTTAGGGGATGCGAGCCAGGCAAGCGTCTCAAGGACAGACAGATTTGTTCAGTTTTGTACACGCGTGACAAACTCAGACCAGTCATCTGCCGCTCACTGACAGAGGAAAGACATGCTGGAGCGTGGGTGAACAGCTTTCTTTTCTCCGAGTAAAAAAAAATGCCAATGCCTAAGTCCAGCATAATCAGACTTCTTCACACAGCGCATAGTCAACCTGTGGAACTCCTTGCCTGAGGAGGTTGTGCAGGCTAGAACTATAAAAGGGTTTAAAAGAGAACTAGATAAATTCATGGAGGTTAAGTCCATTAATGGCTATTAGCCAGGATGGGTAAGGAATGGTGTCCCTAGCCTCTTTGTCAGAGAGTGGAGATGGATGGCTTCATCATTACCTGTTCGGTTCACTCCCTCTGGGGCACCTGGCATTGGCCACTGTCAGCAGACAGGATGCTGGACTAGATGGGCCTTTAGTCTGACCCAGTAAGGCCATTCTTATGTTCTTATGTCTCATTTTTCTATGTACTCTTCAATTAACATGCTAGGAGCTAGGTTTGTCTACAGATAAGAGTGGCCATTTTGTTCTCAGAGTTGTGGCAGACTGTTAACAGATGGGAGAGCCACTCTGTGCTCACTCGTAGAAATGTGACTTCTGTCCTTTCGTACTGTGTTCTCTCCATCCCTTCCCACGGCCAATGTGCAGGAGTCTGGTTCTCCCAGATATGCTCATTTGAACGGACCCAATTATTCCCAGATTTTAAATCCAGACAGAAACTTGTGTGATCACCTAACACAGGCTGTTGTATTTCCCTGAATTAATGATTGCTCCAGGTCCAATTGTGACTGAACCAGGGCATCTCGTTTAGAAAAAACATCCAACCTTGACTTTAAAAAACCTACCATTTGACAGAGAATCTTCAATGACCCTGAGTAAGTCATTCCTTGGTTAATAACCCTTACAAGTAACCCGACTAGTTCTGCATTGAATTGTGAGGGTGGTTATTTCCCCATCAAAGAAGAGCAAAGAATTACTTGGAGAGGAAGATGATGTTTGTTTGTCTGTGGTATCCATCTGAAAGAATTACTAGGACAGCCCAACATCACAGGAGCCCTCGTCCTATTTGCAGCAGAAACAGTTGTGCAAATGCAAGACCACACACTCTTGGGTCATCGTTTAGCAAGAACAAAAGTACTTGGCTCTCACCTGATGAACCAGAGATTCGAAAGATTGTCTAGGAGTGGCTTTTTGTGCCAAGGGATTGGGGCTGCGAAGGAGGAAAGCCTGAGATCATAGAATCATAGGACTGGAAGAGACCTCGAGAGGTCATCGAGTCCAGCCCCCCACCCTCAAGGCAGGGCCAAGCTCCGTCTACACCATCCCTGACAGATGTCTATCTAACCTGTTCTTAAATATCTCCAGAGAGGGAGATTCCACCACCTCCCTTGGCAATTTATTCCAGTGTGTAACCACCCTGACAGGTAGGAATTTTTTCCTAATGTCCAATCTAAACCTCCCCTGCTGCACTTTAAGCCCATTACTCCTTGTCCTGTCCTCAGAAACCAAGAGCAACAAATTTTCTCCTTCCTCCTTGTGACACCCTTTTAGATATTTGAAAACCACTATCATGTCCCCCCTTAATCTTCTTTTTTCCAAACTAAACAAGCCCAGTTCATGAAGCCTGGCTTCATAGGTCATGTTCTCTAAACCTTTAAACATTCTTGTCGCTCTTCTCTGGACCCTTTCCAATTTCTCCACATCTTTCTTGAAATGTGGCACCCAGAACTGGACACAGTACTCCAGCTGAGGCCTAACTAGTGCAGGGTAGAGCGGCAGAATGACTTCACGAGTTTTGCTTACAACACACCTGTTGATACAACCTAGAATCATATTTGCTTTTTTTGCAGCAGCATCACACTGTTGACTCATATTCAACTTGTGGTCCACTCTGACCCCTAGATCCCTTTCCGCCATGCTCCTTCCTAGACAGTCGCTTCCCATCTTGTATGTATGGAACTGATTGTTCCTTCCTAAGTGGAGCACTTTGCATTTCTCTTTATTAAACTTCATCCTGTTTACCTCTGACTATTTCTCTAACTTGCTAAGGTCATTTTGAATTATGTCCCTATCCTCCAAAGAAGTCGCAACCCCACCCAGTTTGGTATCATCTGCAAGATGTACTTAATCAATTACAAACTTTATTGACTACAATCTGATTATATTAAATTACTGTCTCTGATTTGTTTAAGACAACATAGCATGCAAATAAAACATACGTTAAAGAAAGTTAATACAACAACAATAAAAACTCCTCCTACAGCCAGTCCCTCTATGGTTATCTTGGAACAGCCGGTAGAGTTAGTTATTAGTTTGCCTATTCACTTAACAACCCCTCAATTCTACTCCTCGTTCTTATTTAGATCTAGCTGTGGTACCATTATACAGTATGGTTAATACAATACAACTAACTATTGCTAAGCTGACAAATAATATATTAAGCAATACTTAAAAGCCCAGTAACAATCACAATGCACAGACACAAAACAACACGTAGCATGCTCCTGATTCGTACACCCTTTCGTGATTCGATGGGTGGGAGGCGGCCTTGGGTGATCAACCCCTCAGCCAGGCTGGACGATACATGCCTTCTATTTTTTGATACGGAACCTCCCCGAGCTTAGGGCTCAGGGGGCTTTATACTATAATTTTGACATCCAGTGCTATATTAGGGTTCAGCTTTAGTTGATATTATGATTTGACATCCGGTACCATATTAGAGTTCTTTCCTGTTTGATATGACGTCTGCCTCAAGGCATTGTGGTCAGTGCCTGATGCAGACATGACTGGCACACGTGAAAGCTAGCTATGGTTTTTCTTTCCCTGTTCCAGGTGCTTGTTAACTGGTGTATTATGACAGCTCATTTCCCTTATTCCTATCTTGTCCTGTTTTTAGTGCTTGTTATCCTAACTTTTTTCCCTACTCTTATCTTCCTGGCCTGGGTGCTTGCCAAGTTCAGTTCCGTTTACTGAGAACTGTGCGGAGCACCCGAGGGACTTCAAGCTCTGTCTCTGGATCTGCCTCCGCGGCCTGTGTTTTTCTTGTGAGGGGCTTTTGGGTGGCAGTATGGGCAATACACACGAGGCCGTGGTCAAAAGGACCGGCTACATGACATCACCCAACCACACGTGGGTTCTCCTCCAATCAGGAGATGAAACTGCAGTTCATGTCAACATACCCAAGCTCACTTTGATCAAGCTAATCTGAAGCTAGCTTGATCAACACTAGCAGTGAAGTCAGTCAGCATGGGCAGCGTGTACGTACCCAGGGTCCTCAGTGAGCGGGGCTCTCCCAGGCAGTCTGCTAGACTGGACACGTCTCCGTGTGCTAGATGACGTGCAGTCCTACCACAACTACAAGGGATGGCACTAGAAGACCTCCCGAGGTCCCTTCCAGTTCTACGTGTTGTAATCACACCTCCTGGAGCAGGGTAGACATGTCCAAAGACTGCTCCATTGTCCACACCCAAACTCGCTTTGAACGTCCTCCGACCAACAGGCAGAGCTGTGTTTCCGCACCAAGGCCTGGCTCCCGTTGCCTATTTGAAAAGGGGAGTTTCTCACCAGTCTCACGTTAGGTTAAGCCCAGTCCTCCTCCAGCTGTATGACTGATCAGGCTTGCCAAGGTACCAGTGCACCTCATGGCCGATATGAAACCACCTCCATCCCAGTACGGGTTATCCCCAGAGCATGTGACTCCTACTTTGAACACCACCAAGTTTTTTAAAAGCCGTCCTGTTCTGGGATCAGGCAGAGCGGATGGGCTAGATTCACTCCTAGTTTGGACCAGCTCCCCATGACATAAGCAAGGACACAGGACTCCCCAAAGCAGAAAGTTTGGGAGGAGGCATCTGCAAGTTCCCTACCAGGGGTGCCTCAGAACTGTCCCAGTGTTGACAGAGAAGGCATGGCCAATGCAGATCAAGAGCACCCTTTTAATACTTCCCTGCTGCTGTTTCTGCTGGTCTGGTAAGCTTCATGCAGAGCCATGGCAGAAACAAACAATGTTTCCTAAGATAAGCTTCTGCGGTGGGGGTGAAATCCGAGCTCCTACAAGGTCCTCAGAAGAAACACAACCCGCCAGAACAGCTCCGTTCTAACCTTGATGCAGTCTGTCTGACTTTCCACGGAGCACCCCTTCCCTCCCCATGGGCTGCACTCAGATCGTCCAAGAACGTCCATTCCTAAAGGCGAATGCAACCGCTTACAGCTCACTCACCCGTGTGTATGTGCGTCACTTAGCATCTTGAAAAAGGAACCAGGATTTGTGAATCAAACCATCATCTTGGATAGGGTTGTCATGCAGGAGAGGAGGGCAGATCAGAGAAAAGGGGTGCTTTAAAGCCAGGACTTTCCTTTGGCTGCAATATTCGACTCCCCTCCCTCTGCCTTGAGCAGCTGCCGAAGACAACCTCCTAACGGCTTGTGTAGTAGACGAGTGAGTGACACCAGAGGCGGTTCTTGGGCCTTTTGCTCCACTCCTGCGACCTGCTCTGCGTTGGTTTGTTAACCAATTACCACTGAGAGTGGGGATCCAAAGTGGGTAATTATTGCCTACAAATGTCTCCTGCCCTGGCTGCTTTGCTGCTGCGCGCACACCCGCATTTTCTGTCCATTTGCGGAGACCGGCACTTGCTTTTCATTAAGACTTCCCTCCACACGCTATTCTTCAGCTTCCTCCTCTAAGCAAAGGGAATTGGAAGCTGGACAGCTATTAGCTTTCAGCAAGGTACGTCGAGAGAGTAAATAATGGAAAGAGAGTGCTGCAAATGGACTACACTGCTTTTTAAATGTTAACAAAAGGGATATAAAAAAGCACGACTCTTCTGTTAGAGCATATATTTGTCTTGAGCTTTACCGGCAGGCCATCATGGAAAATCAGGACAACACCACTCTCCTTTATACGATGGGACGTTTTTCCTTTTTATACGGGCTCATTATAAAATTCTCGAGTTTGCACATGGAAGCGGAATGCAGCGTTTCAGGACATTTAGGCTCTGTTGCATTACTACAATGGCTACATTAAAATGCCCCTTTGTCCTATCATATTTTATGACTCATTGTCGGTATTCTCATCATCTCGTAATTTAGAGGAATGGTCTGTTAGCCATACTTGGCTTCCCCTCAAGCTAGTAAATCGAGGTATTTAATTAAACATAGCAATTTACCAGCGTTGGGCCCAATTCAGAGGAAACACACACATCATTTAAGCCGGAGTTTCATAGACTTTACTTGGCCAACGTACAGACGACTTGAACAAAGCAAATGGCATTTTTTGGCAACTCAGGAAGCTATTTATCCCCCTCTGAAGGCACATTATTGCCTTGCTGTTAAATTTCCAAAGGCTACACAATACACTTCCCAAACATGTTGTGGGATCTAGCTCCAAACAGCAATGAAAGTTGGGCACAAGACAGGACCCCATAAGTCCAGTTCTATCGTGCACAGTCTCAGACATAAATAGACGAATTATGCAGTAAATTGTGAGGGTGATTATTCCACCACTGAAGAACAAAGAATAACTATAACACTTCATCATCACATAAGCCTCCCTTCTATTCCTATCCAAAGTAACTGGAAAAAACTCAATACCACACAATCTTCCTCCATCGTTCAGCAAGGCTGGAAGTAGACTGCCCCCACCACAACTTCACATGACCTCTTCCAGAGATGTGACAAAAGGGAAAGGGGAAAATATCACAAAATCTTGCACCAATGTTTTCCCTACTCGTTTTCCTCAAATAACACGATAAGATGCGACCAACAACATTTGCTTCTATAGAGTTCGAGCTAAAACAAAAGGAAAACAAATCTCTTGTTTCAGGATGCACCCTGATGGACCCAGAAGTCAAGAGGCACCCCGTCCCGATTTATGCAACTCCCTATTCACTATCAAGGACAGCAGGGATCAGAAAGCTGAAATCATCTAAATCCAGGTCTATACTATGGGTGAGGTTGGCTTAAGATATGCAATTCCAGCTACATAAATAACATAGCTGGAGTCGATGTTCCTTAAGCCAAACTCTGGCACCGTTCCCACACTGGGAGGTCGATGGGAGAATTGCTCCCATCAACTTCCCTTACATCTCACGACAGTGAGGAGTACCAGCACTGATGGAGGTGTCCTCAGCATTCGATTTAGTGGGTCTTTACTAGACCCTCTAAATCAAATGCCAGAAGATTGAACAGTGTCAATCTTCCCACAAGCCTAGAGATGGCCTAAGAGAAAAGGTAAGAGGGAGAGTTTGCAGGTGTCACCTGTCCAAAGTGGTATCCTGCTAATGAACACACAAAAGATGTCATGACTGGTGAAAATGTGGGTAGAAAATCAGGTACCGTGGGGACAGACGGGACCCCATTCTTCTGCCACTAGGATGCTGCTGTTAATCTGATAGCAGGAGCGTTCATAGAATTTGTTCCGCTGTCTCTTTTAGGCTTCTGAAGAAAGGCATTCTGAGCTAGCCTTACTTTAGAGGCTAACAGATCTCGTAGCGTCCATTACAGGGCTTGATTTGTAATGACAGAGGTGCCGGAGCTCTGCTTTCATAACTGACATTCCAAGTCCACAGGTGCCGGGGGGCAATGAGATGCCAGGCCAAGCGGTGCCGGGGGGCTATGAACCATGTATTGCTATAGGGACACACACCCGGCCCTAGGAAAACTCTCAGTAGTACCTACTGAGACCAGATTCCTCAGCCTGTCCTCTCTTGGATAAGCGCCAGCCAAGACTTCTCAAACAAAGCAAGGTGGCAGCAGCTCCTGGAGGATTAACTTCTGGACAAGTTTCAAGCTTCTTGCCTTCACCACTTGGAGGGTTACATGGTGTTTGGGGTTGGTTGTTTTTTTTTTTTAAGGTTGGCTCTTTATTTATTTCAGACCAGGGAAACTCTATTTTGTTTCGGTTCATTTCAACTGTCTACTAATATAAAAAGCCACTCAACTCCCCCCGCCAAAAAAACCTTAAATAAAATTACCGCTGGGGAGACTCAAATATGCCTTCGCTAGCTCCAAAGTGAACAGTTCGAAGAGGGAAGCGCATGTGGCGTTATAATGGAAACTCGTTTGTGCTCTTACGGCTAGCAAGCAGGACCACTGTCACTCTGCTTTTTTGTTGCACGGGTTTCTAATCGCATCGCATACCACTGGTCGCCCTGGTGCAGAGACGTGCAGGACTCTATGCCAGTGTGTAGATTACATTTGTGCCTTATCAATGTAACATGCCGGTTAACTGTCAAGTGAACAAGTACAAGGCGTGTTTTTTAAATAGCTGTAAAATTCAAGCACCACAACCAAGTGACACATGAAAACAACACATGCAACCACTTAAAGGTCAATTAATATCATCAGAGGGAAGGCCTTGTATTGCTGAATTCAGCAGAAGGAATTAGGCGGACATTTCCTGCATGCTGGCTGACGTTTGCTATTGAGTGTCTTCGGGAAAATTGTAAACCTGTTTTGATCCAAGGTTTTTTTTTTTTAATCAACTTTGAATGAATTAATAGATGACAGATGTTAGTAATGATCCCCCATATTTGAAAGTCCGGGGTACTTTTTTTTTTTTGCTTTATTACTGACAGAATATGAGATGTTTAGAACAATAATTACGGTAGAAGACTAATGCCTTAAAACAAACAAACAAACAAACAAACCCTGAGAGTATTCATTGTAAAAACAAAGCTCTCGTCCTATGTCGCTTGCAGAGTAAGTTAGATTCTCTAACTGGGATGGGGCGATTTGAATTCAGTTTGTATTTGTACTTGTACTTGAATTGTAAGCACGTTGGAGGCAGAGGCTGGCTTTTTGCTGTGTTTTCGTACAGTGCCTAGCACAATGGATCCAGAACCAGAGCTCTAAGTGCTATGCTGGCACAAATGAATAATAATAATAGCGGCATTGATCTTCTGATTGTGCGGTGTTCCAGCACTCGTTAGCCTGGTTGGAAGAGCTTGTCTTTTTGCTGTGAGAGGACCATAAAAGCATATTATATTGAATGTTAAGTAAACAAACTTTGGAAACTGCCTTTGATTGATTCCATACCACCATCTGGCTTGAAGGAGCAAAAAACCCCTTCTCCCCTCCCCCCATCCCCTCAACCCCGTGAAAATATTCTAAGGTTAGGAATTGGCAGCGGCACAGTATGGTTCAAAACCACCTAGTTTCCTTTGCGGTTAACAACACAGGAAAACGTCTAACTTTCATATAAATGTTGGAGGCTTATTGGGTTCACCCATCTGGTCGGCAGCCTGTTCTGTGAAAATTAAAGATATACATATGCAAATGTTCACAGCCTGCTTCCAAGATCTAAAGCATTTTTATGATGTAACCACAAAAAGAGGTTATTTAATGTTGACAATATGCAGCAGAGCAAAGGACGAGAACGCTGCATATGGTAATGTAACTTATGAAAATGAGGACTCCTGGCCCTCCCAAAGCCATGAAAAGCAGGCTTCACCTTGAAGACTTCTGGAGCTGTTTAGTTGGTAAGGAATGGGGGGGAACGCACTAGGGCGAAAATATAGCTGAGCCCGTCACTGTAAGCGGCACTACAGCATCCCGTGCGGGACTTATTTTCCATCTTTGCTCTGTTTTTGCAGGGTCAATTCAAGTACAGGTTGAACCTCTCTAGTCCGGCAACATCCATAGTCTGGCATGATTTGAATTAGCCGGGTGTCCACTTTTCAAGGGTGTGGCCAAGTTTGGTCAGTCCCATAAAGTTTGTTTACAGCCCCCAGCCCTGTCTCTCTGGGTTCTGGGCTGTAATTTATCTCTAGTTCCCCCCTCAATGTCTCCTCAGAGCCCAGCAGGCTGTGGAAGTGTTGGTGATGCTGCTAGACCGTATTGACCTCCCATGGTCCGGCAAACTCTCTGATTCGGCACCGGTCAGGACCCGAGGGTGCCGGACTAGAGAGGTTCCATCTGTATGGCCACACTGCAGGCCTGGGATGTGAGCAGCCCCATCCGTAGCTTTGCTCTAGTTACTTCAGGTACCAGCGTGGGGAAGTTGTGGTAGCAGATGATCCAGCAGGGGCTGGTCACCCGAATAGTTACCCCAGAGTTCCAGGTGGACTTCTATGGTTCCTGCTGAAGCATGTGCCCTGACAGTTTCACTGCTCCAGCCTGTAAACTAGCTTGATGAAATGCACCCTGACTGCAGCGTAGACAATACCCTGTGCTAGAAAGGGTCAGATTCCTCTACATTGGTGTAAATTTGCAGTAATGCCGCTAACATCAATGGGGTGGATTGGTTGTTGCCCTCGCCCCCTTCGTGCCAGCTGGGATAGCACAAAAAAGTGGCTGCACTGCAGCCTAAAATCCCCGCTAGGGAATATCCCAGAGCAGGGCCCTATATGCTGGGCACGGAGTGGCCTCCATAGCAGCCCTGTGTGAAGAGGGCATTCCAGGATGGGGGGCAGGTTGGAAGAAGGAAGAGGCCCATTGGAGACCAGACAAGTGTGGTCAAGGCATACCTCAGTCCTGCCAATCCTGCGCCTGGTGATGGCTTGCAAGAGGTGCACATTTAGAGCTGAGGAATGCTCTAGTCCATGCCAGAAGCCAAACGGGCAGCCCCAGCCCACGAATAAGGCCAGGAAGGGCGACTTCCGCTGGCTCCTTGCACGGGCTCCGGGATAGCTCGGTCTCAGTGGTGCTATTGCATATTTACAGGGGTGTAACTGGAAGCCAGTGTTGGCCCTGTCTTCCCTTTGAGCGGACCATCCACCTTCCTGTCTCTGCCATTGCTTCCACGGGCACATTCTTACCAGCGACCATTTTCATTTGTGGTTCACGTGAAAAACAATTGCAACGCTGAAGACCTTAATCGTGGGTGGGTGGGCATCTGGCATTCGAAGCAAGCTCCTAAAGTCTCGGCTGTGTGGGTCTGGGCATCCCGTGCGTGTGGTCACTTGAAACAAGACACCTGTTCTCCTGGGGGGCTCATGCAAACAACATAACTGCAGTCAAACGTGGAAACACATCCGATGGACTCCAGCATCTGAGAAGCGACAGCCCATGGTGATGAAAAATGGGACCAGCGCAAAGCAAGCATACAAGTGTCTGCAATGGTCATTGTAATGGCACTAGGCCCTAAGGTCAAAAGGACCATAGAGAAGTCCTCCAGGAGGCTAACGAAGCTCTGGAGAAACCAGCCAATCAGGGGCCAGGAGCCTATATAAGAGTTGCTGCAGGACTAGAGGCAGCCCATTTGCAGCCCAGAGATGGAAGGGAGAAGGTCGGGGGCGGGCGGGTGGGCTGGCAGAACCAAAGCCAGCTCAGAGCGAGGAGCTGTTGGAACGCGGACTCGGCCGGAGGGGCTGAGGAGCTGCAAAGCTTTTTGTAAACTGAAGCTGTGCAGGAACCCGCATAGGGCCAAAAGGGGGGCGCTCGCGTGAGGTGAGTGCCGGCCCCGTTACAGTCATCGACAATCTCATCTCTCCAACACACAACTGTGTGTGTGGTCCTCACACTGGTCCCTGTTCACATAGCTGTGCTCACCTACGGAATTTGAGGAGTCCTCAGGCATCACCACAGACGTGAGACTCCATCATCCAGCCTTACAAAACCGCGGCAACCCACTCTCTGGCAGAGTGGGGGATTGTGACCCAAGCACGCTTGATGCCAACTGGCAGAGGGCAAAGGGGGCCCACAGACATACCCAGGCCTGGTGTCTACATTCCAGTTCTCCAAGGGCACTCTGTCAGGTTTCCCCTGGAAGCCTGCATCATACTGGATCTGCAGCACCATAATCTTGGTGAAATGAACGTGCGAAGAATGGGGATGGATGTCTCTGTGACCATCTAGACGGCACTCTAAAATTGAAAGAAGATACGCTATTTGCACTACGCAAAGTGTGTATCTTATTTCGATTTTTTTCAAAAGAGGCTAATTCAAAATTTGGCGCATCTACACGGCGCCAAATTTCAAAATTAAGCACCATTTCGAGACATTCCTTATTCCTCATGGAACAAGGTTTATAGGGATGCTGAAATAGCACGTCCGTTATTTAAAAACTTATTTCGAAATAGCAGACACATTCATCGGACGTGGGGTAGCTATTTCGGGATACCTCTGGTATCCCGAAATAGCCCTGCAGTCTAGATGTACCCTAAATTGGAAATCATGTTCCTAAGGCTTTCTAGTGAAAGGCAGGTGTTTCCAGGGTAGGCGCTTTGAGATCGACTTCTCCAGACAGGTGGTGAGAGACACTTTTCTCCCCCAGCTGACCACGGTGTGCATGTGTCTCATAATATAAGTCTATTAGCCTGCAGAGTGGGACGCTAACAAAGAGCTTGTGCAGGATCATAGAAAAGTGAACACAGAGAGAGAAATAGCAGCAGGAAAGAGACAACCCTGTGTTCAGGCGAAGATCAGAGATCTGAGCTGATGTAGCAGGGGCGCAGAAAGATGCCCTGGCATCCGGGGAGGGCAGGTTGCCAGCAGGCTGCCCATCTCGAAAGAAGGGCTTCAGCCTGCTGGTTGAAAAATGGGACCTTTCCGCACAACAGGCATCTTGTTAATTCCGTCCAGGCTCTAGAATGCATGTTTGTGATTTCATTGCGAGGCCACCCTTTGCTTCCAAACTGTCTCTTCCCCCGCCCTTTGCATCTCTGTCCGTGGTGAGATACACGTGGGCTGGTTTCCTGATCTCGGCACAGTGTGCAATGTGGCCTGGTGCTCGGAGGTGTGAGTATAGAATCATAGAATCATAGGACTGGAAGGGACCTCGAGAGGTCATCGAGTCCAGCCCCCCGCCCTCAAGGCAGGACCAAGCTCCGTCTACACCATCCCTGACAGATGTCTATCTAACCTGTTCTTAAATATCTCCAGAGAGGCAGATTCCACCACCTCCCTTGGCAATTTATTCCAATATTTGACCACCCTGACAGTTAGGAATTTTTTCCTAATGTCCAATCTAAACCTCCCTTGCTGCACTTTAAGCCCATTACTCCTTGTCCTGTCCTCAGAAACCAAGAGGAACAAATTTTCTCCTTCCTCCTTGTGACACCCTTTTAGATATTTGAAAACCACTATCATGTCCCCCCTTAATCTTCTTTTTTCCAAACGAAACAAGCCCAGTTCATGAAGCCTGGCTTCATAGGTCATGTTCTCTAGACCTTTAATCATTCTTGTCGCTCTTCTCTGTACCCTTTCCAATTTCTCCACATCTTTCTTGAAATGTGGCGCCCAGAACTGGACACAGTACTCCAGCTGAGGCCTAACTAGTGCAGAGTAGAGCGGCAGAATGACTTCACGAGTTTTGCTTACAACACACCTGTTGATACAACCTAGAATCATATTTGCCTTTTTTGCAACAGCATCACACTGTTGACTCATATTCAACTTGTGGTCCACTCTGACCCCTAGATCCCTTTCCGCCATGCTCCTTCCTAGACAGTCGCTTCCCATCTTGTATGTATGGAACTGATTGTTCCTTCCTAAGTGGAGCACTTTGCATTTCTCTTTATTAAACTTCATCCTGTTTACCTCTGACCATTTCTCTAACTTGCTAAGGTCATTTTGAATTATGTCCCTATCCTCCAAAGAAGTTGCAACCCCACCCAGTTTCGTATCATCTGCAAACTTAATAAGCGTACTCTCTATCCCAATATCTATGTCATTGATGAAGATATTGAACAGTACGGGTCCCAAAACAGACCCTTGCGGAACTCCACTTGTTATCCCTTTCCAGCAGGATTTAGCACCGTTAACAACAACTCTCTGACTACGGTTATCCAGCCAACTATGCACCCACCTTATCGTGGTCCTATCTAAGTTATATTTGCCTAGTTTATCAATAAGAATATCATGCGAGACCGTATCAAATGTAGGAAGCAGGGCGTGTCCAATGGATGAGAGACTGGACACTGCAGCAGGAGCGGCAGGTAAGCGAGGTGGGGAAAGGCACAATTTTCTCAAGCCACCAGCCTGGCCCCGCCCATTCTCCGCCCCCAGAATGCCTGATGTAGGCTCTGCACATGCTCCTTGGCATGGAAAGAGGAGTCCTTCCTGGCCTTCAAGGAGGGCCCAGTGTTACTTGGCCTCTGTTGGGAAGATCTGGCCTTTCTCTGGCACATCGGCATGCAACGGCACTGTCACCAGAAAGGTAAATCTATGCACATTGAATCATGCAGAGACAAGCCATTCTGGTATCTCTTTGTCACACCTCATGTGGGTGCTGCTTTGTTCAAAACATGTCCTTATTTAATTCTCAGGTCCGACCGTGAGGGTTCCTGGACACAGGGGAAGTTCAGGTCTAGACAAGGTTTAGGTTAGGTGGCCAAAATTTGAAAAGCAGGCGAGTTTTGTTTCTCAGCAAACTGCTCAAGGCCGACTCCCTCTCCTCCTGCAGGTGACAGCACTTTGTGAGAGCAGATGGTGTGAGCTGGCAAAGAGAATGCTTTCAGAAAGGCCAAGAAATGAGGACTGTTCCGAGACATGCCCTTGGATTTTCTTCATCAGCAGCTGGTTTGTCGAGGCGCTTTCAGCAAAATCACCATGGGACAAGCCCAGGAGTTCGATAGGTTTAGCCCACAGGGATCATTTTTGTTGTCATTGTTTCAGGCCATGTTGGTGAAAATTTGAGTGGTTTATACTTTCAAAGAGATGGTAGTTGTAAATTTCAGGGGTTCATGGTACAATTGCAGCACTTCAGAAGATACCCCAAAGCCCTAATCTAAACTGGATTATCCAATGATTCTTAATGTCAACAAAGTGGCAGACACACCTTTACTCAGTGGAAGACTAGTGCTGCTGCGATTGATCTTCCGGAGTTCAATTGAGCAGGTCTAGTAAAGACCCGCTAAATTGAAGCCAGAGGGCACCCCCGTCAGCAGCCAGTACTCCTGTGAGGAGTGCGGAAAGTGGATGAGAGCATTTGATCCTATCTGTCTCCTGCTATGGAGATGTCAGGGAAACTCAAATCAAGTACATTGACTCCAGCTATGTAATAAACGTAGCTGGAGTTGCATATCTTTATTGGACCTTTCCCCGTAGTGTAGACCTGAGTTTAGTTAGGTTCTCTTTCCTGGTGCTTCGTCAGACATCACATCTATTTAACTATTACTGCTAAAATTAATTAGCTCCCCTCTGTAACGAGCACCTCAGAATATTATGCAAGATTTTTGCCTGTCATCAACAGCCCTAGAGAAAGAGAAAGATGTTTGAATGAACAAAATATTACTGTGATCTTCTCCCTGACAGCCCAGAAGCAATAATATTTAGTGAGTGACTGAGCTCTCTTTAATAATTTAGTAGACTGTAAAACCCTTGATCATGCAGCTGACTCTGAGAACAAATATTCAAGCTTTGTGCATCCTAAGCTGACAAAAACGTGCGCAAACACAATCAAGGAAAAATCAGAGGGTTAAAAATACATTTAAAAGGCAAATCAAGAACCCGGCCTATATCTGGTAAACAGGGGAGCTGACAACCTTGCCAGGCCCAAGCAAGTTGCGAGGTGGGGGGAGGAGAGGGCAGCCCTGTGCTCCTGGAAAGGGCGGGGCCACGGGTAGAAGGGGTGGGGCCAGGGCCAGCCAACCATCAGAGCCACTTGGACCGCAGTGTGCCCCCTCCTAGCCCTCAGCACTGCCTGAAGCATGCAACTTAAAGGGCCCAGGGCATCAGGTGTTGCTGCTACAGTCGCAGAGACTAGGAGCCATGGGCCCTTCTGAATTGCCAGGTCCTGGGGGGCAGTAGTCCTCCCTCCCCACTGCAGGACTGCAGGTAAAGGGCAGGCCAAAGAAGTTTTTGCAGCTGCAGCGAAGAATTTCACATTAGTTCTTTGGCTCACCCCTGAGCGTGGACAGGAACAGTCACAACCAGCCACCTGTCGCTTGCTGGAGAACACGGGGGAACTGCAATGTCGATGGAGAGAAGATTTACTCCACGTGTGGCTAAGGAGATGATAGACACGTGGGGCCCAATCCAAAGTCTACAGAAGTCAATAACGGCCTTTCCTTCGACTTCCTGGGATCAGACCCCTGGTGTCCCTGCATTGCCTTTGTGAGCGGGCTAATGGGCACTTCCACGGGGAAAAAAGCTTTTGGAGAGCTGACATCCTCAAAGGGTTGCCCAAAGGGGTCAGGGGATCAGATAAACCGGCCCCCAAACAGACAGCAAGGCTAGCCTCAAGCCAGCCTACAGAACCGCAGGCACTTCCCATGCTCGCAGCTCTACAACCCACGGCTGGACCGTGGTCGGAAATGCCAGGCATGGTGAAGGGGAATTCCTCGTTCACCGTCAGCCTTGGAGGCGGGGATGGGGCAGGGAAGGAAGAAGGATCCCCTCCAAATGAAGACACCTGTGGGTGATGTCCCTCTCCCCCACTAATGCTATACCATTGGGAGCTCTGAACATGTCTCTGTCACGGAGTGTGGGGGAGTCACCAGGCCCTGCCCCCCATCCACAACAGAAGTGACTGTCGGCCAGCAAGTAGAACAGAAGGTTTATCGGTTCCCAGGAACACAGCGTAGCACCGACCTAGTGTTACAGGAACCAGGCGCATTCAGTACAGTCCAAATCAGCTCGACACCCTCTCCCTAAGCCAGCTGAAAAGCTAAACTCACACCCCCAGCTACTGATCCCAGGCCTCCATGCTGCCCAACCCCCTCCTTTGTTCAGACTGGGGGGCAAGGTGTCACTTGGCTACTCCCCACACCTAAGCTGAGGTTATAGGACAGCCTGAGCTATTGTTATGTACATGCTAAGGGGGGCAGCCTCCGCTCAGTGCGAGCCACACCCAACATTCCCATCCCCAGCCGGGTTCCAGTGCAGTGCCCAGGGAAACTGAGGCACACACATGCGGTTACCAGCAGACCAGTACAGGACAGTAGGACTCACATACAGCATAATAGAGCAACCAGAGCAAACACAATCCCCACTACATCACAGCCTCATGTTGATACTGCTTGTCCCTCCAGACTAGCACCGACAACCAACGGGAAATCACAACCAACCTCACATTGTCTTTGTAGCGGTAAAACACGAGCCCTGAGTTCTTGCACCCGACAAGGAAGAGGGAGGGAATGCCTTACAGCTCTGGGGGAGTGGAACGTGGAATGAGGAGTAAGGGTAGTTCGAATTAGGATCTCTAATTTGAACTACCGACTCCGTGCCGCATGTAGCCGCGGGCACGGAGCTCGGACTAAGGGGGATTTAAAAATGAAGGCACCCGGGAACATGCAAATGAAGCCCGGAATATTTAAATCCCGGACTTCATTTGCAACTCTGGTTGCCCTCATTTGCCTATATAGCTCGAACTAACTAACTAGTGTAGATATACCCTCAGGAAGTCTCGGAGGAATTGCCGTGTCAGCCTGTAACTTTAAAAACAACGAGGAGTCCTGTAGCATCATAGGGTATGTCTACACTACCCCCCTAGTTCGAACTAGGGGGAGTAATGTAGTCATACGGAGTTGCAAATGAAGCCCGGGATTTGAATTTCCCGGGCTTTATTTGCATAAAGCCAGCCGGCGCCATTTTTAAATGCCGGCTAGGTCGGACCCCGTGCCGCTTCCTAATCCGAACTAGCTGTACACCTCGTTCCACTAGGGGGGTAGTGTAGACATACCCATAGAGACTAATAGACAGCCTTTTCTCTGCACCCTGCTCATCTGAGGAAGTGGGTTGTGCCCACAAAAGCTCATGATACTATCTCAATATATTTGCTAGTCTCCAAGGTGCTACAAAACTACTCATGTACATCTACACTGAAAGCTTATTTCAGAAAAAGCTATTCTGGAAGATACCTTCAAAATAGAGTGTCCACACTACAGGGAAACCTCAAAATGAGACCAAGGCGCGCTCCCCTAACGTGGACGCGCTACTTCGATTTATAGCCCCAGGAAGCACTGGGGAGGAACAACTTAGAATGGCCCTGGGGAGGAGCTATTTCAACATAGCAGCAGTGGAGCGTCCGCACATGCCCTCTTCTGAAAGAGCTTCTTCGGAAGAGGCGTTATTCCTTGTGGAATGAGGTTTACCAATGTCGGAAAAAGCCCTCCGTTATTTTGATTTTCTTTCTAAATAATGCAATTGCCGTGTGGAGACTAGTATTGTTTTTCTGGAATAACGGTGCCGTGTAAACACATCCTCATTTCAGAAGGGCAGTGAGGTGAAATCCATCCACCTCCAGTCTCCAATGATCACTGAGTCAGGGGGTGAACGTAAGGCCTCACGCTCTCCAGCAAATGACGCCGGACACGGAGAAGTAATTGTTTTAAGCTGACATGTTTATAGTCTAAAACTCCAACAGGAACGCCAAGTCCTGAGGGCTAGTAACGGGTCACAGTGCATTCTACCTCATCATTCAGCATTCCTCAGCCACTTGCACAGATCTGGCCAGCAAACCAGGCCCAGGAATGTTCAGTAGCTTGGAAGGAAGTCTGGATGAGGAAAAGCTCAGTTTCTCCGACAGAGACAGAACTATTAAAAGAAAACATGGAGCCCTGGACAGCCAGACAACATCAAAGAGGAGAACCAGATGAAAACAGATTCGTTTGCCTTGGAGAAAGCTCAGCTCTTTGATATGCTTCTTTCTCCCGAATGCACATGCACTGAAATGCCTGCAGGCTGTCAAACTGTTTTGTCTAAAGCGGTCTCTCAAGAAAGGGGGAATTTTACAGAGGCTTACAATAGCTGCTTTCGGCCTCATTGTCATGCTGAGCAAAACCCCCAAGTGCATGATAATGAAAACTAGATTCTTTTTGAGATAAAGGGACGAACAAAAGCTACATCAATGCTGAGCGTATCAAAGGGCTCAAAATCAGAGGTTCTGACAAGCTAACAGAGACATCCGCTGCCTGCGATTCCTTTGACACACTGGAAGGAAACCAAAAGGAGAAATCCCTAGTGCCATCTTCAGGACTCAATCTTGAGCAAATACCAGGGAGGATGGGTGAGGATCATCAAGAATTCTTCTTGCCACGTTTCAGGAGGACAATGCCATGCCAGGAGCCGGGCTACACTCAGTCAGTCAGTTTTCCAAAGTTTCTCAGTCAGTTCCCAACGTGTCCCCAACGTTCCTGCCGGGAGATTAGATGGCCACCCTAGCGAAGATATGAGAGTCTGAGACTTGTCTGAGCCCACCAAAGTCCCCTGGCTTCTCACTGCTGCCACAATCCCCACTCCCACCCAGTGGCGTGGAAGGCACCCCACACCTTGCCACGCCGAGCCCTTCGTGAGGGTTCCGATTCAGAACAGCTGACGTTTATCGTGGAGGCTTCCACTTCAAAGAGCCACTTAACGTGTGAAAGGATTTTGAAAGCGACAGACATGTGCTCCCCCGCACCCCCATCACCAGCATTAAGAAACGACAGGGGATGCCTTACATGAAAAAGCGCACCAGGGGGAAACAAGGGGTCACGGGTACTACGCTAATTACTGGCAAAGCAAACTGCGAGCGGCGCCGCCAAAGCGCTCAACAAATGAACTTCTCTGCATGTTAGTGGCATGTCGCGTATGTTCCACGCTGGCTGTGAGCAAACTCTGGCAAGCTGCGTCAGGCGTAGGCAGCCGTTAATGATTTTTATATGTCTCCGAGGAACCCATCAGAAACACAAACACACACACACGCACTCAAGCCCCTTCCCAGTCCTAAGCCAACTACTTATGGAAGTCGTCTGATTTAAAAACCCACCTCTGTTTATTCCCCGCCATAAAGCATGTGGCTGATGGAACACCGAGACGCTTAAACATCTGGGACTCATCTCAGCGCTTTTGTTGATCAGCGAGTCGACAGAAGGTGTGATGAGAGCCAGATGTTCCACCATCGCAATACAGCGTAAGTGGAGATGGATTACAATAAGGGGCGAAAAGGAAGAGGAAGGCCTGTGAGAATATGTGGGGACCCAGGAGGGCTTTAAAACTGATTTTAAAAATCCCATTTCCCTGGATTCGGAAAGAATGTTACAGAGGGGAGCGAACATAAAGCGGGCTGTCTGTTGCTGCAAGCACAGGCAACATGGAACCAGGACTTCAGGAAGGAATAAAAGCCCTTATTTCCTGAACGGGGTAATGTTTGCCAGTTTCTCCGAGCTAGCTGGAATAGATCACAGTCGTGCTATTTCTAGCCAGCTTTTGACTTGACCAACAGGGGCTTTCTCTCAGTCCCACACGGTGGGGGTTTTATAAGCATAAAATAAGACGTACAAGGTGCAAACACATCAGGGATCAGATGGACGTGAACTCCGAAACTGGTGGGTTGTTTTTAAATCGATCATATGCCGGCCCATTAGAATCCTGATGAATCATCTTAGCACAGGTCTCTCAACTGCAAACGCAGGAGGATCTTGCCTGCCTGACCTCACACCCAATTAGCAGCTGTCGCTTTGAGGATGTTCATCCTACTCCTCCCATCCCCTGAAAGGTGTGCTGAGGATGCAGGCCAGGTCCTGTGAATGGTACTGCCCAGGGCATGGAGGCACTGTGCTCTCTTCCCTCACATCGGCTGCCCTGACCACTGGGCATGCTTGGCGACCTGTGGTGGGGTTTGCCAAAGAGTTTAGCCCTAGCCTAAGGCCTTGTCCACACTCACATATTTTGTCGCCAAAATAGTGAGATCGTTTACACTGCAGTGCAATTTTTGTTTGGAAAAACACCCAGTTTTGGAGACAAAAAACTTCCACCCCAAGACAGACTTTTGTCTTTCCCCTCCTTTTATTGCTGACAAAGAACTAGTGTGGACTCTGCTGTTTGTTTTGTTGATGGAACTAGCTTCTGCCAGTACCCCACCATGCCTGCCCTGATGGCTGGGCTCAGTGTTTTGTGATCTCTGCTGCCCTGCAGGCATATGCCCCTCCCCTTTCCAAGCTCCAGGAAGTGTCTGACAGCTGAGTGAGCTTCTCCTTTTGGGAACAAAGAGCAAATCATTGGACTGCTCTTGTTCTGCCCTGCTAGGAACACAGCGGCAGGCAGGCTATTCTTACCGGGGGAGAGCTGGAGAGGCTGCTGTGCTGCTTTGACACTCCTCAGCATGGAGAGCTCCCAGAGCTAGAGGGAATCCCGAGAAGCACCGGGATTGGCTCTGCCTTCCCACCACGCTGCGCTGTGGGATGCGTCCCCACAATGCTTTGCTCTGGCTGTGCACAGGGGAACTAGCCATGTGGCCATAAAATGTCGATGAGGGGAGGCAGAAAAACCAATTCGACTGGTTTTCACTTTTGGTGACTTTTGCATCTCGACAGCATTTTCATCGCCAAACCTTCCTCAGCGTAGGCACAGCCTGAATCTGTTCACACTGAAGTTACACGGAATGGTGAGCAATTGTAGGGGATTAGAGGCAGGATACTTAGACACAACCGTATGGGAAAGCTAAAGCCCAGCGTCCCAGGAACCCAACTCTCCGGGATAGTACAGCTTTCGATTTTCTATCGTCCCTTCACTGAGCAAGCACATACACTCACCCAAAGGTACGTTGCCACTTACCCCAGCTGGCTGTCTCAGGAGCAGCTGGCTGTCTCAGGAGCTGGAAGTCTTCCAGTCTTGAGGACAAGGAATTCTTCCAGCAAACCCATTATAATAATGCTTCAGAGGAACTGGAGACTTGACTTTTTCCTATGTGGGTGGCAGTGCTCCTCTCTGATGAAATAAAGGAGTGACTCCATTAGCTAGTAACAATAGTATGCTCTTATCCTCACTGTGGACCAGCCATGAAAGGGGGACAGAACACATGCTCCACAGGCTTTGTCTGCTGGGCAGTACACACCAGCAAGTCCTAGCGAAGCCAACTTTGCTTGTTACTGCGCTGCAAACGCCAGATGAAACTGCCTGTTAGAAGAAAACATTCGCTCAGCGTCAATGGAGGTGGAAAGGATTATCTAAGGCAACCCTCCCAGTGTGAAGCAGACCATCCGGAACAACAATCCTCACCATGGGCCGAGATCTGGAGTCAGGAAACCAGCCCTATTCGGGATAGCAACAAAGC
This sequence comes from Pelodiscus sinensis, assembly GCF_052426305.1. Lineage (NCBI taxonomy): Eukaryota > Metazoa > Chordata > Testudines > Trionychidae > Pelodiscus > Pelodiscus sinensis. Next base: position 44,577,281 of record NC_143065.1, on the reverse strand, counting down.
ACGTGCTTAACTTGAAGCCTGCAGGCCTGAGTCCTCTTGAAGCGAATGAGACGTAAGTACATGCTTAAAATTAAGCACCTGCTTTGCTAGACTTCCTCCCTTGAGTTAAATGTAAATGGTTGCCACGGATTGGCACTGAAGCCAGGGAATTAGGCAAGATCTCCAATAGGCCTGCTACATAGCCAGGAAAAAAACGAGGTAAGCAAAAATGTCCAACAGGCAGTGTATTGATAGGAAAAGCACTCCAGGCAATATCGGGTGGGAAGGTCCGATAGACAAGTCCCCTACATTTCTCAAAGCGTCCAGATCTATCCTGAACACAATTCTGTAAACTCTGAAAATATACGAATAGCTGAGTCAAAAAAGTATCGATCTTTAAAGGTCAGTCTCCCACAATAAGCGCATCCCAGCATCATTTCTAATTTTCTCCGTTTGTTATTTTTAGCCACTCGTTTCACCTTGTTTCCTTTGCGTCAGTCTCTCACAGGCAGGGGCTGGGCGAGAGAGGGTTATGACTGGAGGTTTCATTGCGGCCTCTCGCGGGCGGGAATTTACATACCGAGGGGGATGCCGCAGTAGCAGCCTAGAACGACGGCCTGCGGGGACCCGATTGTGCTGCTGCTGCGGGCACCGGCGTAAGGCAGGGCGGGAGGAGGCCTCCCCGCTGTCTGCAGGGCTACGCAAGGGCCTCTCGCAGCCGCCAGCCCTTTGCTCTGGCAGGAGCCTGCTCGGCCTGGAGAGCGACTTGCCAAAAAGGTGGCAGGGTCGCCGCCCTGGCCATGCAGCACGAGGGCCAGTCGACAACCTTATGTGCCACACTCCCCACTCGGCCACAGCCTGAGCCACAAGGCCATGCTGTCCCTGCAGGCCTGCCAACGGGGCGGGCAAAGGGGGCAGTTTGCCCCCGGGCCTGGGGAGTCCAGAGTCCCATGCTGCGCACCCCAGCAGGCTCTGAGGGCCCCGGCGGGGGAGGGGGGGGCACGGGGTCTGGGCAGCGCTGAGGGCTGGCTACCCTAACCCCGCCCCTTCTGGGAGTGCATAGCCAGCCCCCCCCCCCCGCTGCACTCCTTGCCCAGGGGCCCGGCTGAGGGCTGGTGGGGGGAGGTACATGCTGGACAGTGCTGAGGGCTGGTGGGGGGGCGCACTCCGGGTGGTGCTGAGGGCTGGCGGGGGGGGGGGGGTGGGGGGAGGGCTGGCGGGGGGAGGCGCACTCCAGGCAGTGCTGAGGGCTGGGGGGGGGTGGGCTGGCGGGGGCGCACTCTGGGTGGTGCTGAGGGCTGGCGGGGGGGGGGCAGGCTGGGCGGTGCTGAGGGCTGGCGGGGGGGGGGAGCAGCTCTGGGCAGTGCTGTGGGCTGGCGGGGGCGCACTCTGGGTGGTGCTGAGGGCTGGCGGGGGGGGGGCTGGGCAGTGCTGAGGGCTGGCGGGGGGAGGAGCACTCCGGGCGGTGCTGGGGGCTGGCGGGGGGAGGAGCACTCCGGGCGGTGCTGAGGGCTGGTGGGGGGAGGAACACTCTAGGCGAGCTGGGGGCTGGCTGTCCAGCTCTGCCCTTTCCACCCAAGGCCTCCTAGGATCACAGAGCCAGCCCCCTCCACACCTTACCCAGGGGCCCAACATGGCTGCTGGCTGCCATGTGGGAGGGGAATTGCAACCAAGCACAGTTCTCCAGCCAGTTCTGCCCAGGCCTTCAGCCCACGAATGCTGAGGCTAAACCAAACCCTTCACTGGAAGTAGACGCTGCCGCAAATGCAGGGCCCTCTCGTAAAAGCAGGAGACATTTGTTCAGGGACAGTCCCCTGTCCCAAAGGCTTCCGCCCTACTCAACTGAAGAGCGGTAAACGGAAAAGCCCAGCCGTCCGTTCGAAGCAGCGCAGGCCGTCCTCCCGGCCCCCTTCTCCTGGCGCGGCATGGCCACTCAACGCACCATAATTGACCAATTGCGTTCTAACGAGGGGAGGCACCGGAGGACTGATTGGGTCTGTGCTTCCATCCGGGAGTAACCAACTTGTTCCTAAAAAAACCCAACAACCAAAAAGCCCGGCTGCCCAGTGATGTTTACCGCTGGGCTCTGAGGGGGCAGCACGTTTTCCAAACCAAGTAGGAAAAGCAGGAAGCCGTGTTCCTCCTGGGGATGCCTATCGTCAGTGTCTCCTCGCCATAGGTAGGAAGGGCCTACTCGGATAAGGCAGGGGGCACCTCCTGGAAGCTGCTTAGCTTCGTCAGGCCTGCCTGCGGTCTACATTGAATCAGAGAACCCCTTGGGCTGGAGAAGACCTCAGGAGTCAGAGTCCAGCCCCTGCCCAAAGCAGGACCAACCCGACTCAACCATCCCAGCCAGGGCTGTGTCAAGCCGGGACTTGAACACCTCTAGGGATGGAGATTCCACCCCGTCCCCAGGGATCCCATCCCAGTACCTCACCACCCGGCTAGGGAAACAGTGTTTCCTAACGAGTGCAGAGAGGTAATCAGTGCAGTATCTAAGGCCTTGTGGTCAGCAGAGCAGACTGGCCCCCAGGACTCCGAGCATTCATTCCCGTTCCGGCTCTCACGTCCTGTCTAACCTCAGACCAGTCCCTGCATTTCCACGCCTCACTTCCCTTCCGCAGAGTGGGGAGAACAGCCCTGCCTCCCGGGGGGTGCTGGGGGATCAATTCGTTATCGATTGCCAGCCCCTGCAAGCTGTGCAGGTACCCAGCGCTGGATCCTAATTTAGATTCAGTGACCAGACACTTCACACAGGTGATCATTCCAACCTGTGCATCCCGCATCCGCAGATCCTAGCAGTGGTCCTACCCATCTTCCCCTCACCTCCCACTTCTCAGGGGCCGGGTGCCCTGCCTAGCAACGCAATCCAGAGAAGACAAATGATTCTGAAACAGGTCCTCCAAACCGAACGCTGAAAGGCAAAGCGGGACCTTGCAATGTGAACTAGCGCTCAGGAGTCGGCTAGTAAATTAAACCCCAAACAGCACTCCAGAGAGCGTCATAAAATGCTGTTTCATTTCTGCCCATGCTTACAGAGCTCAGGTGGGATTGCCACAGAGGACGGCGAAGAAGAAAAACAGAGCATCAGTTTGGTTTTCCCTCTTTAATAACAGAGTTCATTGGAATTAAATTGTCTGCTGCATTTCATGCAGCTGCAGCTATGCCTGATTCAGGGCTATTTTGCAACGGTTTTAGTTTTCTATCGTTAAACGGACTTTGTGTCAACAAAACATTCCTGTACTGGTAAACTATCTGTTACGTTAATTGTACAAAATATATTACATAAGAACGGCCAGACAGGGTCAGACCAAAGGTCCATCTAGCCCAGTGACCTGTCTGCCCACAGTGGCCAATGCCAGGTGCCCCAGGGAGAGTGAACAGAACAGGGAATCATCCAGTGATCCCTCCCCTGTTGCCCATTCCCAGCTTCTGGCAAACTGAGGCTAGGGACACCTTCCCTACCCATCCTAGACAATAGCCATGGATGGACCTAACCTCTATGAATTTATCCAGTTCTTTTTTGAACCCTGTTAAAGTCCTGGTCTTCACAACATCCTCTGGCAAGGAGTTCCACAGGTTGACTGTGTGTTGAGTGAAGAAATACTGCCTTGTGTTTGTTTTAAACTTACTAGAATACCGTAGTGATTACTCTTGGGCAACATGCAATGACTAGTGCCCCAATCCCACAAAAGCACATGCAAAACTTTGCACAGGGGTGTAATCCCTCATACTTCAATGAGATTACTCACGAGGGTAACTTTCCACTCATGAGGGTAACTTTCCACAAGTGCCTTTGCACCACAGGGTCCTATTCACTACTCTAATCACTTATGATTATGTCGAACAACAATCTTTTTTTTTTTTTTTTAAACCAGCATGAAATCCAGGCCTAGTTAAATTCAGGCAAGTCAGCGACGACTTTCCTACTGTTCATTATTCTTGAATATAGCCTGATTGAAAATGATTGCTAAGTAACCACAGGCCCTGGAGGTATTCCAAACAAGTATGTGAATGGATGACTGGAATGACAAGAAATTAAAAAGAGATTAAGAAAGATAGCTGTACTGGAGACATTGTATTAGCTGATTTTCTACTCCAGGACACAGTCTACATTTCATAGGGCACTAACTGTATAAAGCTTTTGGCTCTAATAAATTCTGTGTATCCACATAAGCTTAAAAATAAACAGATCACCTCAAGACTTCCTAACACATTCCACGTTCATGATCCAAACATTTCCATGAATGTCATCAGCACCACATTTTCTCATCATTGCTCCGGGTGCGTCTAGACAGCAGGGGGGGTTTTTCCTCGGAAAAATGGCTGTTTTTCCGAAAAAAAACCTTCACTTACATCCACACCGCTGTTGCGTTCTTTCGAAAGAAAATCAAAAGAACACGGCGGTTTTTTCAACATTGGTAAACCTAATTCTATGAGGAAGAACGCCTTTTCCGAAAGAGCTCTTTCACAAAAAGGCGTGTGTGGACAGGAAGAAGCCTCCAGGAAAAAGCACAGGTGCCCTCGTGGCCATGCCATCCATAGTAATCACAGCTTAAATGCAAGATAGTGTCTATTCAGTGAAGACGCTCTCTTTCGAAAAAGCAGATCACTTTTTCGATGCGCTTTTGCTGTGTAGACACTCTCTTTTGGAAGAAGTTTTTTCAGAAGATCTCTTCTGGAAAAGCTTCTTCCAAAAGAAGCCTGAAGTCTAGATGTACCCTGAAGACAGGTAGTCCAGAAATACGGCTGGGAACCTAAGTGAGGAAAGAGGTTTTTGGCTACAGAAACTCTCAGTTGCAACCGTGGCCTAAAATATACACCCTTGATTTCAGATTACGTTTGAAAAGGGCAACAATTAAAGGAGAAAAGGCAGGACATTTAAAACGGATGGCAGGAAAAATACTTTTGCCCCTACCCACAAAATATAGGTAGCTTGGAAAACTCACCAACTGAGGCCAAGACTTTAGCAAGATGAAGAAAAGGACTGGACCCTTGCATGGACAACCAGAACATTCAGCGTTAAAAGGGACTAGAAAGCTTGAAGGCAGAATCTCTATTTAGTGGGGTGAAGCAAGAAACTTTCCCGCAGGGAAGTTTATCCCACTGCTGCGGTTTGCATCTTTCCCCGCAGCAGCTGGCCCATGGGGGAAGATGGGACCCTGGAGGAGATGGCCCACAGATCGGCACAAATAGGGCTATTGACATATCACTAAGCGCGGCCTGATCGGGGTGACGTAGCCCAGAGAGCTCGCATAGGCTGTTCCTTCCCTGGTTTAGGGGACGTCGACGCTGCAGCAGGAACGCGAGTTCTCCCGGCTCAAGGGAGTGGCAGCGCGAGGACAACACGCAAGCTGCGGGATCCACCCAGGCGTGGCACTCAAATGTGTGGCGTGAGATCCCTTTTCACAGTGGGGGCGCTGAAAGCCAGCTCCCCGAAGTATAAAGCAGTGATCCCGCACCCTTTACCGTATGCTCCCTGGGGGAGCCTCCTGCCCCTCTCTGACCCTCCACCCCCAAGACCTGGGGCCAGATGTAGGGTCATGGCTCTGGCACAGGGGAACATGGAGCTGGGGCCACAACTGGGGGTGAGAGCGGGGCCACGTGTGGGGGGCTCTGGAGAGGAGCCCCAGGTGCAGAGGAGCCAGAAGCCAGGACCCTGGGCATAGGGCTGGCAGCCAAGCACGGGAGGGCCAACAACCGATACCCTGGACAGGAGGCCAGCAGCTGGGACCCTGCAGCGCCCCCTACTGCCCTACTTCCCATGCCAATGTGTGGCACTAGGACTGCTGGGGGCTGCAGTCAAATGAGCCATTCTTGGAATTCTTTCCCATGGAATTGTGGGAGAACGTGCCAGTTGTTTCTGGGATACAGCGTCGGGTATCATGCACGGAAGATACCATTTTTCAGAGTGTTCTACTCTGCATCCACCTTCGTGACTTCACAGGCAGTGTGCATGCACGTGAGATCACAACAGGGCATCCGGGATTCTCGGGTTGCACCAGTGGCTACCTTATTTACCGGTGATATTGCTCGGCAACGCATGTACATGTCTGATTTCCCTTCCCCTGCGCTGGGCAGATGGGTGCAGGTGCAAAGACAAGGAGCCCGGTGCGGATACAAAATTTGTGTTCGCATCTGCAAAAAGGAGTCGCCAATAGCCACGTCCACAGATGCGGATACCCATAGATGTAAAGCAGATATCTGTGGATTTGCAGGGATCCGCCTATATTCTGTTTGCATGCGCCCCGTCTTGGGGGTGAAATATACCATACGGGAGAGCTCTTACATGCATCAAGTGTTAAAAAACAAATGCCTATGTATTTAATTGTTTTCCCCTCTTAAAATATGCAGCTACTTTTCATGCACTACGTTCCTATTCATCTCTTACCTTCTCAAGTGCCAGATATAATCTGATTATATGATACTCAGGATGTAGGGAATTGCTGGACAGGAAATGGTCAATTAACTCAATAAACCTGATGTCCCTTTCACGTCTCTCAACCTGACCTCTCCGATTTGTCACTGTGTCCCGGCATGACAACCGTTTAGCTCTCTCCTACGCTCATTTATCCCACTTGCCACCACTAGAGATGGAATTCTACAACACTCCAAAGTGTAATTAGGCTCCGACGCATCAACAAGCTACTCCAAGTTTTGTTTTACTTCTTAATTATTCAGGGGGGTATTGCTCTGGTTGTAACCCCAATTAATTTGGTTTTCATGACCCATATCAGTTTGACGGAGCCACACGTATCATTAGCGCTGTTCTGATCGTGTTCGCTATTAAGGAACACTGCCAAAAAGAAAAGCGATACTAGATCATCTCATTTCCATCAGGATGACTTGCTTTTTCCACAGCAGCAGGGCCCGGAGAGAGAGTGAGATAAATTAAATGCAAAATCACCTGTCTTGATGGAACTTTAGGGTTGAGGTTTTAAATGCACAGGAGTCAGGAAATGTAAATGCCGGGTTCCTACAGCAGCCTCACTTGACCTCAGCATGAGCGAGTAGTTAGTTCATTTAGGCTGTAACATATGTGCAATGTGGCACATTTACAGTTGTCATGGGAACGGGAAACTGATTTCCCTGATTTCTGTGCATTTTCAATTCCAACCATACATTGGACGCACCCGATTTTTTTTTTACTTATGCACAAGGATCTACAGAATGCCTGAGCATCTCCTTACGGGGCGGTGAGCAGAAGCCGAGCCCTCAATCAGATATCCTGAAGCCAGGGGAGGGGCCCTGAAAACAATGGGATTCCTTTCTAGTTTAACCTTCCCTGCTGGATTCAGGCAGGCCTGTGGTTTCGGGAATGGTGCCTTTAAGACAGGGGCAGGGAACCTTTTGTGGGGCGGGGCTGCTGACCCACAGACAATTCAGACGGGCTGCACACAAGTGAAAAGCAAACAAACCCTCTTTCTGTTGTGGCCCCCAACGGAGGGGAAAGACACTCCCTACATTCCCAGAACCTAGGGGTGCCCAGTTTAGTAGATTTTTGTGTGCTCCAGCCCTGTGGAGGGGCAGCAGGAGGCAGGAGCGCCAATGCTGGGGGGAAGACCTGAGCCTCGGGGGCCGGATCCAGGCAAGCCGGGGGCCGCATCCGGCCCTCGGGACCAATGTTTCCCATCCCTGCTTACAGGGCTGAACATGCCAGACAGAGACTCTGGGCAGGGTGCTTTGAAGCTCACTGAACACCATGTTCCCTCTAATTTTTCCATTTGTGTGCAGAATATATTTTGTTCTGTGCACCAAGGCATGGGTGGACGTGCACCACCAGCAGAAATACATGCTGCTGGCTGTGGACGCTCTGCTAATCAGCTGGACAGCACTGGACTCTCTCCTGGGCAGCCACCCAAGCACTCAGCTTACAGGGAACCCTAAGCACAACATCCAGACACCTCCTAACCATGCCCAGCATGGGAGAACCAGATTCCCATACAGAAATGGGGGTGCAGACCAAAAGGTCTCGTGCCTCCATATTAACATCACAAAGCTCTCCCTGGGCTGCTCACCTATGGAGATTACAGCAGCCAGACAATGGCTTCCCATGAACTATGACAAGAACAGAGGGCAGTAGCAATAGCAGAAGGGACTCAAAAAAGCAGTATGGCACGTGGAATTGATGGACCTGTCCTCCATGAATTTATCTAGCTCTTTTTTGAACCCGGTTACGGTCCTGGTCTTCACGACATCCTTTGGTCAGGAGTTCCACAAGTTGACTGTGCGCGGTATGAAGAAAAACTTCCTCTTGTTTGTTTTAGACCCACTACCTATTCATTTCATTTGGTGTACCCTCACTCTTACGTTATGGGAACAAGTCCAGAACTTTTTCCTTATTCACTTTCTCCACACCAGCCATGAGGTTTCTAAGATCTTGGAAAGAAAGGCTGTTTGCAACACACAGGGTATGTCTACACTAGCCCCCTAGTTCAATCTAGGGAGGCTAATGAGGGCAAATGAAATTGCAAATGAAGCGCTGGATTTAAATATCCCGCGCTTCATTAGCATGTTCCCGGCCGGTCGCCATTTTATAAATTGACTAGCCTTAAGTTACTGCCAACGTCTACATGCGGCAGTGAAACAAGATTCCGAATTAAAGCCCTAATTCGAATTAGCTGGTAAACCTCATTCCAGGAGGAATACCAGCTAATTCGAGTTAGGACTTTAATTCGGAATCCCGTTTCACTGCTGCGTGTAGATGCAGGCAGTTACTTCAGGCTAGTCAATTTCTAAAATGGCGACCGGCCGGGAACATGCTAATGAAGCGCAGGATATTTAAATCCCGCGCTTCATTTGCAATTTTGGTCACTCTCATTAGCCTCCCTAGATCAAACCAGGGGGCTAGTGTAGACATACCCAGAGACAGAAAGCAGAGACTTTACCCCTGTGTCTACTTACATGTCTGCCATGGCACATAGTATCGCCATGACTGTGTATATGCATAAGGTCTCTGAAAACCTTTCTGGGTGCCCCCAAACCCTCTCTATTTTCTGGAGGATTGTCCATGGCAAAATAATTTCCATACCCTAGTGGCTAGGTGAAAAGCAGGCCTGCAACTGCCTTCCGGCTAGTCTGCCCCCATTGAGGTAGTAGTCCCACCGAAATCAGTGAGTCTGCTTGAGAAATAAGGCACCTCTCAATGTACATCAGGGTGTCTCAAGCCAGCTCTTAATGACTCAAGCTCCCAGTGTTACAGAGCAGCAGATCCTGCCTTATTTTTAACACTTCAGGCGCGAGAGGTTAGAACAGCTTTTAAACTGAATTGTTGGAGCCTTTTTTTATTTTTAAAATGACGCTAGCGGCTGAGGGTTGGGGATTTCTAGAAGGGGCTGATTATCACAAAGATGCCAGCGAGCTCGTCTGTTGGAAATACGGCTTGTTCCAAGCCTGTTGTGGTGTGTTGACTGTTTCACTCGCGGTCTCTGTTTCCTTGGGTTTGATCTCCATTCGGATTGATTAAAGACACTGACTGCTCAGTTTTGATTAAATCCTAAATCATAACTTGCTTACGAAAGGCCTCTGAAAGCTGTCATTTATGAAGTTCAGTCAACTCCTTGTAAGAACAGGAGTGTGAGATGGAAAAAACTAATAAAATCCCTCTCCAAACAAACAGCAGTTGACAGCAAACAGATGGTTAGCGGCGCTCACTTGTAAACTGGAAAAATTAAGATTTGGCAGGTTCTGTTAAAAAATAGTTACAAAACATCTTAAAGTTTTCCCTTTCATGTATTGGTGTTGCTCTGGGCACCAGTTCAATATTTTCATAGGCTACTGCACGGAAAAGGTTCCGAATGCAGGAAAGCAGCTGGCATAAAAGGGCTAAGAAATACTCATTGCGATTTATAGGAAGCAAGACTGCCAGCATCCCAAAGATGCAATATTTAAAAACTCGGCTTCTCGAGCCACCAATAAATCATTATAACATAGCGGCGCAGCTCCAGTCACATCTCCAAAGGTGTGAGAAAAGTGGGGGGAGGAAAAGAGAGATTTTTTCCACAGTTGCTGACATCCAGAAGTAATGTTAAGCTAATATTGTGGTATAAGCAGAACGCACACGAAATTAAAACCTGCTTTAAAATAGGATTTGCCTTCTACTGACAAGGCAGGGAATTCAGTCAAGGCTCTGGGAGAAATGCTCCCTGTTACTGGGAAAGTTTTCTCTGTTTCTCCTGTTTTCTCTGTAAGTGGGTGACAGGGAAAGGATCCCGTGAGGTTTCCCTGTTGTGATCCCTCCTTCTGGGGCATCTGGTATTGGCCACTGTTGGCAGACAGGATACTGGGCTGGATGGACCTTTGGTCTCACCCAGAATGGCCATTCTTATGCTCTTACGAGATGCAGAAGGGAGTATCTGCGGAACTCCTTGCCAGAGGAGGTTGTGAAGACCAGGACTTTAACAGGGTTCAAAAAAGAACTAGATAGATGCATGGAGTTTAGGTCCATGAATGGCTATTAGCCAGGCTGGGTAGGAATGGTGTCCCTAGCCTCTGTTTGTCAGAAGCTGGAAATAGGGGACAGGGGAGGGATTACTTGATGATTTCCTGTTCTGTTCCCTCCCTCTGGGGCACCTGCCATTGGCCACTATCAGCAGACAGGATGCTGGGCTAGAAGGACCTTTGGTATGACCCAGTATGGCCATTCTTATGTTCTTCTGAGATGCAGAAGGGAGAACCTGTGGAACTCCTCGCCAGAGGATATGAAGTCCAGGACTTTAATATGATTAAAAAATGAGCTAGATAGATTCATAGAGGGTAGGTCCATCCATGGCTATTATCTAGGATGAGTAGGAATGGTGTCCCTAGCCTCAGTTTGCCAGAAGCCGGGAATGGGTGACGGGAGGAATCACGTGATGATTCCCTGTTGTGTTCACTCCCTCTGGGGCACCTGGCATTGGCCACTGTGGGCAGACAGGTCACTGGGCTGGATGGACCTTCAGTCTGACCGTTCCTATGAGAAAAGACATGTAATGAAAGCCCCAAAGCCGTGCAACAAGGAGAGCAGATCTACGGCACCCCTTACCCCTCCTGCTTCCTCCCTAACATTCAGCAGCCCTTCTGTAGGAATGATATACGGCTGGGGCTAGGGGGGATTTTGGAGGGCAGCGAAACAGTGTTAGCACTGAAGATACGCTCATGCCTGAGGAAAAAGAGCCAGGAAGGGATCGCAGTAAAAAGGCAGCAAAATCTTCCTTCGCAGATGCTTCAAGATCCATCAACATCCCGAGAGAGAGAGAGAGAGAGAGAGAGAGAGAGAGAGAGAGAGAGAGAGAGAGAGTGTGTGTGTGGGGGGCAGCGGGTGCTTCTCTCTCCACCAGCCCCTCAAACATGGCTATAGAGCCAAAGGAATGATCCTTCAGCAGCTCCACACAGGTGACGTTCTAGTAGCCTGAACCCCGGGCCAAGCTACGTCATGTACCAGGAAAACCTGGCAAGACACACACGTTCAGCTTCACCTCACATACCAACCACGCTCCTTCCAAGCAGCCGACGGCCCGCCAGGGCCCGCCAATCCCACGAGGTCACAGTGGAGGCAGCTGAAATGGTCAACACAGTCAGGCCTACAAAAACGCCACGCTGGCTGTGTCCTACGCAGCAGCTGGTTTTCCAGGGTGATTAACTGAGCCTTTAAAGAGAGTCAAAGGGGCCTTGTCTACAACATGAATCACTGGCCTGAAAATAACCACTTTAAAGGGAGCGTCCGACGGCTGATTTATTCCCCTGCCTCTCGAACGCAAACAGCCTCCGGAACCGTCACTTTTGGCCTGATTCTGGGCTGTGCTGGGACCACGGACCGCACACTTCACTGGCCAGCGAAAAGCTATGGGCTGGGTGGGAACGGACTGTGCAGCGTAGGGAAAGCCCTGCTCAGCGGTTATGTGGCCACATGGGGAGAGCAAAAATACCCGTACAGCCTAAACGTGAGGGAGACAGCAGTCGGATGGAAGAACGGAGGCATCCGGAAGAGAGCCCAGGGTATACATCTGTGCCCGCATCCCTGACAGCTGAACCCTGCGCACAGGGAGAGTGCTTGAAACAGAACCAAGAGGCCAATGGTGGGATGACAGGAGTTACCAGAGAGAACTTTTTCCTGGGTGTCTGGCTGGTGAGTCTTGCCCACATGCTCAGGGTTCAGCTGATCGCCATATTTGGGGTCGGGAAGGAATTTTCCTGCAGGGTAGATGGGCCAAGGCCCTGGAGGTTTTTCACCTTCCTCTGTAGCATGGGGCAGGGGTCACCTGCGGGAGGATTCTCTGTATCTTGGGGTCTTTAAACCATCGTTGGAGGACTTCAATATCTGAGATATAGGTGAGAGGATTATTCTGGGAGGGGTAGGTGAGATTCTGTGGCCTGCACTGTGCAGGGGGTCAGACTAGATGATCATAATGGTCCCGTCTGACCTTAGAGTCTATGAGGGTATGTCTACACTACCCCGCTCGTTCGAACCCCGTGCTGCGCGGCTACACACGGCACGAACTAGGTAGTTCGAACTAGGCTTCCTAGTTCGAACTACCGTTACTCCTCGTGGGACATTACATTAGGGACATTACATTCCACGAGGAGTAACGGTAGTTCGAACTAGGAAGCCTAGTTCGAACTACCTAGTTCGTGCCGCGTGTAGCCGTGCGGCACGGGGTTCGAACGAGCGGGGATTTAAAAATGGCGGCGCCCGGCTTATGCAAATGAAGTCCGGGAAATTCAAATCCCGGGCTTCATTTGCAAGTGCGGTATGCCTACATTACCCTGCTAGTTCGAACTAGCGGGGTAGTGTAGACATACCCTGAGTCTATGAGAACCCAAACTGCTTCCGGCTACGCTTTTCAACAACCAAACCAACATCAGATCGTGCTGAGGGATTCAGGGAGAAGGGTGTTCTCCTCCGGCATTAAACCATGGCTTTACCTGTGCCTGACTGCAGGTTAAAACAGGTAACCAGGAGGACCTAGGTAATTATAGGCAAACAAACGTGATATCTTGTTGTGAGGCAATTACACGTTGGGCTGATAAAGGAAGTGGTGTTGATGTAACATACTAAGGCCTTGTCTACACTACTGCAGTAAGTCAACCTGAGTGACATTACTCTAGCTAGGTGAACACTCGCCCAGTGCGTTTGTGTGCTGCTGTGGGGGTGAAGGGGAGGGTGACCACTGCCGCCGCTCAGCACCAAGCCACGTCCTCGGGGCCTGGTGCCAAGGAGGGAGAGACTGTGGCCATGGCGGGAAGGGACAGGACTTGAGAGGCAATAACAGACACACTCATACTCCCCAGCCTGCAGAGTCACTGGCCAGATTGCGCAATCGCCCTGGGCGGGGATGGCCCGTGGGCTGGGAGTTTGGGACCTCCTGATCAAAATTAAATGCCTTTCTTAAAGAGAGACTCTAGGAATTACATTAGGGATGTGCCCTGGCCTGGGCTGGCGACGAGGTCAGAGTAGATGCTCACAGCGGTTCCTTCTGGTCTTGGAATCTAGGAATCAAACCATGTCCCAAGACGAGAAGAACAAGGCTGGAGAACCATATAGGAGAAGCTGAAACCCTGGTGAGATCCCATTTAAACTAGCATTTTAAAGCATGGTTCAGTATGTCCCAGGGCCATATAGTAACTGGGCTCCCAAGCACCACAGATGGACACTAAATGGTTGAATGTTTAACCAAGTTTCCTTGGGCTGGAAACTTCCCGTGACAAACCCTTTGATGGGAATTCCAATCCTGTTTAGCTTCAGTGACGAGGAAATTCCCTTCCAAGGGCCTCTCTCCTGATGTTTCCTTAGCTCCATTTCCTTCCAGAGCAAATCATACAATGTCGCACAAACATTTTTGAACCTTAAAAGAAGAGTTGGATCCGCATTTGGGCACGAAGTTGTGAGCCAATTCTTCTTTTTTTTTTTCCCTCAAACAGTTCTGCCTTCCTTAAGAATATGTCATGACAAAATAGTCCATCTCCCAAGACACTGAAAACAGATTGCACAAGGTATTAAAAATAATTTGCCATAGGGAACAATCCCGTACTAGCCAAGGGGGAAATGGGAAGATGAATTAAAAAGTCTCTTCTATTTCTAATTACTATAGTTCTGCAAAAATCCAAACCTGAACCGAATGTTTACTTTCAAAACGAATTTCCTATTAAGCTATAATCACCAGGGCTATGTCTAGACTGGCAAGTTTTTCTGCAAAATCAGCCGCTTTTCCGGAAAAACTTGCCAGCTGTCTACACTGGCCGCTTGAATTTCTGGAAAAGCACTGACTATCTCATGTAAAATAGTGATAGAAATGTAGCCGTGTTAGTCTGAAGCAAAATGCAGGACAATGTAGCACTTTAAAGACTAACAAGATGGTTTATTAGATGATGAGCTTTCGTGGTCTGGCCCACGAAAGCTTGTTAGTCTTTAAAGTGCTACATTGTCCTGCATTTTATCTCATGTAAGATTGTCAGTGCTTTTCCAGAAATACTATGCTGCTCCTGTTCAGGCAAAAGTCTTTTTCTGAAAGACTTTTGTGCAAAAGGGCCAGTGTAGACAGCACAGTAGTGTTTTCCGCAAAAAAGCCCAGGTCGCGAAAATGGCGATCGGGGCTTTTTTGCGGAAAAGCGTGTCTAGATTGGCCACGGACGCTTTTCCACAAAAAGTGCTTTTGCGGAAAAGCATCCTCCCAATCTAGACGCGATTTTCCAAAAATGCTTTTAACAGAAAAGTTTTCCGTTAAAAGCATTTTCGGAAAATCATGCCAGTGTAGACGTAGCCCAGGAGTACAGACCTGTCCCAGGCTTGTAGAATAAAAATCAGATCTGCCTCTTTGTGGGAAGGTCACACAAGTGGCTGCGGATTGTTGTTGCTTCATCTCCCTCTTTTGCTGAAATGTTTTTTTTTCCCTTGTCTCATCATTCCGGTGAGCAAATGCTCCCAGACCAAACATTCCCTGATTCCAGGGCACCGTTTCAAGTTACCGAATTTTCTCCCTGTGAAGAATCCGCTCCTCTGCGTGTGGAACAAAGATAATAAATCAGGTGAGCAGGAAGGCTGCTGCCGCATCGGCCAGCCACAGCAAATGAGTCCTGATGCCGTCTCCGACCGGAGGGGAAGAGCTGGCGAGATTTATTGTGTGGCTGTCTGGTCTGGAGATGTGCTGCATGGGTCTAACTACATTCAAACTGGCAGATGCGGGACAGTTTATTTTTCTCTTTTAAGGAAAAGAACGTGAAATGCATTTACCACGTTGTCTCCGCCCCTGCTGGCTGGAAGGTGCCGGAAAGGTCGTTCCTTTGAGTCTCCGCCACCAATTTTGCAAGGTTTTTCCTACTTGGGCACACCAACAACAAGGCCTGATCTAAACTTGGGAATAGGTCCTATTCAGCAGTTATTGGATCAAGAGCTAATGAGATGAAAGGTCGCTAGGGCATGTCCATTTGTGTATGACGGGGTGTGCCCACTCCACACTGGGGCTGATGGGGTTAACCTGGCTCACCTGGCCGAGGAGGCCCCGCCCCCACAGCCCTACTGGGCATGTGCCAGCGGGAGGCCGGCTATAAAGGCCTGTAGAGCTGCTCAGTCTGAGTTGACCACCCTGGGGGAAGGAGGTGCCGCTGGAGCTCCTGAAGAGGAATGGCCAGTGGACCAAGCAATGGACACCAACCAGCAGGAGGCTGCAGATGGGGCTCCCAGGCCAGAGGGGAACAATGGAGAGGCCTGCCCCAGAGACACTGGTAGGAAGTAGCCCAGGGTGGGGAATAGATCCCAAGAGCTCGGCGTGTCATGGAACGATTCCCCACTGGACTCGTGGTGGTCCCCTGGTGACACAGCCCTGGTGGAGTGTGTGGGTTCAGGTCCCTGTACCACCTCTTCACCATCCCCATGAGGGGGACACACACCTGTGGTTATAGACTGGCTATTAGGCCGCACTGCCCTACGACAGGGCATTGTTCTAGACTCTGGCTGCTAGGCCATGCAGCCTTGAGAGAAAGGGGCGTGGTTACGGACTGCCTGCTGCCCTGTGAGATCGGGACGTTGTTACAGACTTTGGCTGTGAGCTTGCACTGCCTTGAGAAAGGGGCATAGACTCTGGATGCCAGGCCACACTGGCCTGCGGGAGAAGGGCGCTGCTATAGACTTGGGTCACTAAGATGCACTGTCCTGAGAGATGAAGATGTTGTGATGGACTCTGGCTGCTAGGCCACACTGCCCTCCTGGAGAGGGTCACTACGATAGACTCTGAGGAAGGGGCGTTGTTAGGGTCTCTGACTACTAAGTCATGTTACCTGGCAAGGGGGCAGAATGCTACTTGAACAGTCACTGAGGGCCTGACATCGCCCCGTAGGGTGCCGGGCACAACGCCCCGTGACCCCATGGTACAATCACACCTCTGATTGCAGCGTAGACCTCCCCCACAAACCTTAACGAGGTAACCGCAGGATTAGCGCACTTGATGCAAGCCCTGTCTTGCCCTTGCCTGACCACTCAGCAGCCCAGGCGCTAGCATCCCCTCCTGAGCCAGGGCAGTTCACAAGTGCCGACAAGGCCCAAGTAACCTACAAAGACCGTTAGGACCCCAAATCCTCCACAAGCGGACAGAAGAGCCCAAACAACATTGCAACATTCCTCCGCATCCTGTAGCTCCGTTCAGTGCTCCCCATCTCACTCTTGCTTCGGTTTTCCAAAGAAACGTAAAGCCAGTGCGGTTTGTATACACCACCAGGGGAGGCCTGGTGTGACCCCAATGGAAACGGGATGATCTGTTCCTGGGTAGCTGGGATAATACCCTCCTTGCAAACTTTGCACAGCCCTCGGAGAGCACAGCCAATGGACTGAAATAGAACGGCAGATGCTCGGTACCCTAGAGGTAAATAACCTTACAGCTGACACACCTGACTGCAACACAGCTGCCTGGTTGGCCCGACAATTTGTATAAAAGACCAGGGCAATCTGGGATAAAACTGAACAAAAAGCAGCGATCATCGGAGCCACATTCCCCCCTCCCGCAGTGGAGGTGTGAGGACAGTAGAGACCAGTGAGGAGTGCAAAGGACTGGGGGGAGGGGGGAGGATTCAGGGTAGGGGCACATTTCCAGCTCACTTAGTGCCCAGCTTTTCCGCCTGCCCGAGGGAGATTACACGCCATAATCTCTCAGGAGAGCACCTTGGAAATCTTCAGACGAGATCCATCATCATTAGTCTATGCTCTTCAACTGAGAAAAGTTGGGAAGTGTAAGGGAGCCGGCATTGCTGGGATTCACGCTGCACCCCTGGATGGATAAACACGAGAGACCATGGCACCTCTCTGATGCCATTAGCCCTCCCAAAACTGACTGGCAGGAGAGAAAATTGGGACGCCCGAAGGAAATAATTTGAGCTCTGAAGCAAAGCAGCATCGAAAACATTCTGCAGCTTTTAAGGGCACTTCCTCCATCACTGGGACGTTCTCCAAACATCACTGCAAAACAGACAGGAACACGAGAGAGCAGACATGTACCAAGGAGTGACCTGCATGTGTGAGAAGGTCGCCGCCTCATGATTTTTTGTGGAGAGGAAGGACTTGGTTGAAACCACACTTTGGACACCCATGCTCAAGCCTAAAGCACAGACGGTGCCAGGAAGACAGGTGCCACGTTACGGAACGTGCTGGCCAGCAAGGTTGTCGTCATTCATTACATAAAATACACTGGCGTGTTCTGAGGTAAAAATATCACAGCAAACGGCCCATCTCACGGGAGGTACCCTCGTCTAGACCCTTCATTTATTGTGATGGTCAAACCTTCCATCAATGCCGATCAGCATTGCCAGGCCCCTGGGCAATGTGGGGGCAGGCAGCCCCCAGCGCCGCCCAGACAGGATAGAACCACCCTCTCCCGCTCACTGGCCTTCAGAGCTAGTCAGAGCGCACGGTGCGGGGCTTGTCACTGTGCCATCCAGCACTCCCGCAGCAATTCGAAAGGGCCCGGGGCTCCAGTCGCAGCAGCGGTAGCTGGGAGTCCTGGGCTCTTTAGAATTACCATGCCCCGGGATATTTGCCCCCTTCCTCCCCTCCCCCCATTGTGGAAAAAAAAACCCACACCGTGGTATCACCTGACGCTACCACACAAGAGCAGAAAAATCACATCTGGTTTTGCAAGGGCTTGAGTGCCCCTCCGAAAATTGCTAACTTGGGAACCATAAAAAACATGCCTGGACACTTACAGCGGCAGCACCTGGACGCGAAGGATAAAACTCTACTTCTGCACATTGACAACATTTTCAAGAAGAGAGGGAATGTAAAATTCAGAGCTGGACTAGGAAAGGGAGCGAACATTGCGCTGGTGGAAAACGCTCACATTCAGTCGGCAAACTCACCTCCAGATGGATTTGAAACTGTCTGGGGGCCTGAAGAAGCCACGTGTGCGGACGCTCTGGCCCAGCAAGCCAGAAAACGTTGCCCTGCTGCATCTAACGACCACGCAGCTCTGACAACCGGCATTATCGACGAGGTTCGGGTTTCAAATTCACGTAAGAGTAAAAGTCTCTCGACGGGAGGATAAGAATACTGTCTGGATTCGGGCTGTGTATGTACGTTTAGGAGCAATCACGACCTGATTCGCGGGTGCTGTTGCATCCGACATTATTTCTGCCCCAGGTGGGTCGGTGCAGTAATTTCCCAGAGGGGATGGGATGAGTGAGGAAACCATGGGCAGTGGGTGGTGTAGGCAAGGAAAGGCACTGTCTTCCCAAAACTGCCTGCACGCTCTGGCTGCCAGGGACAGCTGGGGCTGCAGTGCAACAGCCTGGCTCCCCCGTAGGAGGGGGAGGCTGGAACCACAGTATGACAGCCCGGCTCCCTAGCTGCCAGGAAGGATTGGGCTGGGAGTAGGCAGGGCTTGGCTCTAGGGGCGGGGTCTTGGGCTGAAGGGGCGGGGCTGGAACTGGGCAGGGCTTGGCTCTCGGGGCGGGGCCTTGGGCTGAAGGGGCGGGGCTGGAACTGGGCAGGGCTTGGCTCTAGGGGCGGGGCCTTGGGATGAAGGGGCGGGGCTGGAACTTGCCTTCCCCAGCTGGGCCTTCACCCACCACCATGAAGGAAACAGGGAACGAGAGAGAGAGGACCGTATGCAGAGATCAAACCAAAATGTAGGAGGGAAAATATGTTTCTTGTGAGATCCTTCATACCCCAGATTGCTCTGGCAGAGATAATGCAACCTGGACAAGGCTTAAAAGCAGCAGGATAAGGGACAAACAAAGGAGAGACTGAAAAAGAAGAAGCCACAGAAAGCCGTGATACTGACGTGCTTTTAACGGAAGCCTTTGAAAAGCAAGTTGCCTGTATGTCAACATCGGCCGTCGTCTTCCACTTTTCAGATTCTTCACTTCAACTCAGACGGAAGAGGAACAAGGAGAATTTGTAATAAGAAATCAAAAATATGCCCACCAATGAGGGGCACTCAAGTGGCACAATGTCTAGCTTGGGAAAACGTCTCTCTTGAAATCCCATGGAGTGAGAGTGTCTAATTACAAACTTTCAGTGGGAGAAAAAAAGTCTGTTAGAAAACATTAGCATCAAGCTAAGATGCTGCATTGGCATGTTGCCCATTAGCCAATTTATCTTACATATAAATAGCATCATTAACCTATGTGGTATACACTGCGTACCAGCAGGATGGCTTTCCGCTGCAAAACAAATAAATCTTTAAAAGTTTAAAACCTATTTACCGAATTGCTGCTTTATAAATCATCCCGGCCATCAAGGCTACTTTATTAACGCCTTTCTGGTGGCACTCAGGCAAAAGGCAGAGAGCTGTAAACAGTTTGGGATAATAAATATTCCCCAATATGCAGCAACTGTCTTTTCAGCAGGTAATGAAACATATGACGTGCCTAATCTAGGACGGAAGGCGATTTCATGCTGGTTTATTCCCAGTCTGGACTTCCAGGTGTTTTCAGCTCTCGCGTTGGCTGTGAGGTGGTCCCATCTTGGATGAGAAGCTGGATGTGAGTCAACAGTGTGCCCTGATAGCCGAGAATGCGAATGGCATATTGGGGTGCATTAGGAGGAGCATTGCCAGCAGATCCAGAGAAGTGATTATTCCCCTTTATTCAGCTCCGGTGAGGCCACACTTGGGGTATGTCTAGACTACATGGCTCCGTCGACGGAGACATGTAAACTAGTTTACCCGGCATAGGCAAAGAAGCGGGGATTTAAATAATCCCCACTTCATTAAAATAAACATGGCCGCCGCGCTGTGCCGACAATCAGCTAATCCAGCACAATGAGGCAGTCTAGCCGCGGATCGGTCGACAAGGGAAGCCTTTCACGAGACATAAGGAAGTGGTCGACAAAGGCTTCCTTGAAGGGAAGTTCCAAAGAGGATGGAGAGAGGCTGTTCTCAGTAGTGACGGATGCAGAACGAGGAGCAATGGTCTCAAGTTACAGTGGGAGAGGTCTAGGTTGAATATTAGGAAAAACTATTTCCCTAGGAGGGTGGAATGGGTTATCTAGGGTGGGGGTGGAATCTCAATTTTAGTTTGCATTAACATCACAAGTGCTTTTTATTTAGCCTATTGTGAAACGAGACAAATATTTCATTTCCCTCCAGAAGACCTCTGAGTACCCCCAGTTGAAAACCACTGGGGTAGAGAGACTTGCTTGGTGGCAAAGGACGAATCAGAGCTCCGAATTCGCTGATTCTCAGCGTGGTGTGTCTGTTATTTTCCAACTCTGCTCTCTCAAACACACACTCCTTCAGAGAGAGCATGTTGAACAGGACTGCCCCTTGAAAAGAAAACAACTGCTCGAGGGATTTTCATCACAGGGGTGATTTCCACCTACAGAAGTTCAACTCTCCTTGGGACTAATTTACACACAGTCTTCACAGAGTGGATGTGAGGGACAGGCGGCCTCCTGGTTGAAAGAGGTCGGATGGCACAGGATGCCACTCTAAAGGCTCTACATCACCTCAGCCTTTACCTGCGCGACAAACCCTCTTCGCCCCAGACGTGTGGGTTTACTTTTGCACAGCACCAACGCAACGCTGTACCTCTTGAAACGCTAGTGTCGATACCATCTCTCCCCGCAGCCACACACAAAGTGAGGGCCTAAAGTCAGAACCCAGCACGAAGGAGGACCCAGCGCCAAACCATTTTATTTTAAAATTCATTTGTAGTTTATAAGTCTATGCTCATATCCTAAGAACTCAAGACGGGTCACACTGGTCAGACCAAAGGTCTATCCAGCCCAGTGTCCTGTCTGCCCACAGAGGCCAATGCCAGGTGCCCCAGAGGGAAGGAACAGAACAGGGAATCCTAACATGATCCCTCCTCTGTCGCCCATTCCCAGCTTCTGGCAAACAGAGGCCAGGGACACCATTCTTGCTCTAAACAGTATAGATACTCAAAAGCAGCACGGCACATTGTATTAGGGAGTAGACATGAGACTCAATGAGAATACAGATTCTATGGATGTTACAAGTTGCAGAGAGAAAAATTGTTCTCCTTAGCCTCTGAGGACAGGACAAGAAGCAATGGGCTTAAACTGCAGCGAGGGAGGTTTAGGTTAGGGATGTGAAGGACTAGTCGACTGTCCGATTAGCAAATGCTTTTTGGATAGTCGACAGGCTGGTCAACTAGTCCCTTCTGCCCCCCTTGCTGCCTCTATCAGAAAGAGGCAGCAAGTAAGGGGGGAAGAAGAGGGGGTACTTCAAAGTGGCAGCGCCATGTGAAGCCTGAGATCAGCTGGGGGACTCCCCCGCTGACCCCGGATTCCGTGCGGTGCTGCCGCTTTGAAACACCACCCAGCGTCAGGCTCCTCGCGGCATTTCGAAGCGGCAGTGCCACGTGGACCCTGGGATCCGCACTCCCCCACTGACCCCGGGCTCCATGCGGCACTTTTGCCTTTGAAGTGGCTGTTGCTACACTTTAAAGGCAGAGGCGCCCTATCGACTATTCGAATAGCTAATGCAAAACGCATCGACTATTCGATTAGTCAATTACCAGTTACTTGTCCAACCTAAACTAAGAATGTTATTAGGAAAAACTTCTGAACTATCAGGGTGGCGAAACACTGGACTAAATTGCCTAGGGAGGTGGTGGAATCTCCATCACTGGAGAGATTTAAGAGCAGGTTGGACAGACATCTATCAGGGATAATCTAGATGGTGCTTGGTCCTGCCATGAGGGCAGGGGACTGGACTTGATGACCTCTTGAGGTCCCTTCCAGTTCTATAATTCTGTGGTTCCACAGCCATCCATATCCATGTGCCAAGGAATCCAAAAGACCCCTGAGGACACTGGGCATCCTACAGAAGAAGGATAATTAATAGAAGAGCTAGTCTGAGCACCTGGGTAACACAGGTCAGAGAACTTCACCCAGTAAATGCTACCTGGAACCTACCAGTGCCCTGGAACAGCAGCAAGCAGGTTTTGCAGAGGCTAGATGTGCACCAGCATCGGAAGGAACAGCCAAAGGACCAGGGAAAATTGAAACGTTGCCTTAAAAACGTGTTCTTTCCCAGCAAGAACCATCCATTTTGGCTAAGGGGGGGCCACCGTAATGAGAGCAAAGGGCATTTCCTCTGGTGGAATGCTCCCTCTTTTGCGGCTTCTACTCCTTTTAACTGGGGGCTGGAATGCACCAATTACAACATTGAATGGCTTGCCGGTTGGTTTCCTTTCCGGCACCTCCATCAATACATCCCTTGTACTCAAGACCACCAGCCCTGACATTCACTCTCAGACTGTGCAATGTGCAGTGAAGCAGGAGGTTGGCAGGAATTTCCTTGGAGAGAAATTCAACCCTATGCAAATAGCTCGGGCCCCATTTCAACACCGCTCCAAGGAGCACAGTCGGATGGAAGTGGTACAAACACTGTGAGCTGGCCCAGTGCACGATTCCGCTCTTTGACGACATAGGCTTTCAAACAAGAGCATCTCTCGGCCTGTCCCCGCCATGTCTCCTCCTTTCAATCTCTACGTGCTTCTAGGGAAGGCCAGTTGTTCTGGACTCACTGGATTGGGACGGAAGGAGGACTGGTTCAGGACTTCTCGTAAGTGCGGCCGTTGATTTCCACGGAAGCGCGTGGGCGTTCCTCTGGAAAGGGAACACAAGGGTGCTCATTTCGAAGTGACTGCTAGGCGTTCGCCGCCACTGAAAGCCAGCTCTGCTTGGAAGCTCCCGCTACAGCCTCTGCCTTTATATTTTAGTTGATGAGATTTAGCATAAAATAATGCTGGCCCAGCTCTAATTTCAAAAGTTTGCAACTGACAGCTAGTTCACCGTGTGCTGTATGTTTGACTTGCAAATAGCTTCCATGGATAGCAAGGGTGTATTTATTAAACACAGCTAGTGTTGCACTTTATTTAGCTCCTTCTGTTACCACACTGTATAATTCATGAAATTGCCTTATAAAGTGAAGGAGGAATTAAAACGTTGACCAGCCCGTGAACCAGAGTTGACACTTTAATTATTTTAAAAGGGAAGCTGAGAGAAACTGAATCCTGACAAATAACCTAGTGCGAGAGGAGAGATCATCAACGGAGCATGCCTCCATTTCGGAAGACAAGAGATAAATTAACGTCAGCTCAAGAGCGCCACATGCAGAGGAGTGAGTCTCCCAACTGGGTCACGGTCCTGAGGAGCGACGGGAAACATTTGACATAAAATCTCCTTGTCGAATCACAAGGTAAGAGGCCTGGGCCTTCGTATTCCCAAAGAGTGGGCTTTCACTTTCCCTTCATATTCCCAAAGAAACGGTTCTTCCCAAAAGGCCTTGGACCAGAGAAATGATCTTAAAGCCCTTGTGTGGAATACAACTGCTCCCCCCGACCATCCGATCTGGTGATGCAGCTGTACAATGTGTGGAGGGAAGTGGGAAAGTGATGAAGCAAATCATAGGTAAGGAAATTCCCCCCATCCCTCCTCTCCAGTACCCCGACTGGCTGCACAGCAAGTCAATGACATGTTTACCTATCCTGGAGAACACAGTTGTTGTAACACTACATTTTCTCTGATAATGTTGCTCTTATTAGTTTCTTTACCCACAACAGATGTCCACATGTTAAGGGAAGTCCACATGTCATTAGCCAAAGAGTGAATCAACATCAGAGGTGGAATTAACATTGAGGAATCCCTGGATCCAAGGCCCATGTTTAGGCCATGGACAATACTGCCTCTCGCTCCTCAGTGAAACAGAATCATTTTGTTTCAGGCCAAACCAATTCAACAAACCACAGACACTTCCTATCACTGTCATAATAGAGCAGGGCTGGTCGGAAAATGGAATTTCCATTTCATCAAGATTTCAAAATGTGTTTTCATTCCAAAAAAGACTGAAAAGGCAAAACTGTGAAAATTTCCCCTGGAACAAATATTGCCAAAAGGTTAGATTTTGAGACATCAAAACATTTTGTCAAGGCAAAAATTGTTTGTTTCGATATGTCCTATATACGTCTTAGAATGGACGAAGGGCATCGCTTCTGTTTTATTCCACCTTTCCAAGTTTTTGCCTCACGCTGTAACAAACCAAAAACTCGTGACTGTTTTACACATTGCAGAATGGTGCGGAAATGTTTGTGTACAGAAAAAAAAGCTTACGTTTTCAATTTGAGTCTCTCTCTGCCTCGCTCTCAATCTCTGAGACACAAGGCGGGTGCAGGATTCAGGGTAGGGCGTGGGGGCTTAGGGCAGGGGTGGGGATGCAGGAGTCAGGGCAGCGGGCTGTGGGGGGGTTCATCATGGGGGCAGATGATGGGAGGCTCAGGGCAGAGGAGATGCAGGAGTCAGGGCAGGGGCTGGATGGGAGATCAGGGCAGTGGTGGGAGATGCAGGAGTCAGGGCAAGGGTTTGGGGGCTCAGATCAGGGGGCTGTGAGGTCAGGGGGGCTCATCTGCATTGTGCTGGGCTGGCACCAGTGGCTCCCTGGGGTACCCATGGAGATGGTGGCTGTGCTGCCTGCCCCTTTGTCTAGTCCAGGGGAAAAGGGTAAGGAAACAGAGGCTGGGCTCCCCGGTGGTGGGCCAGGAGGGGATTGTGCAGTGGCTGCGCCCGTGATCACTCTGCAATGTAACTGTACATCCTAGCAGCCCCTCCCTTTCCATAGTGTGGAAAACAATCCCATTCCAGGCACAGCCCATTGTCCTGGCACAACCAACCCCTGGCCTTGCTGTAAGTTAGGATACGAGGAAGCTACCTACTAAATGTGGTGGTCCTAGCTCTGACTGTTTAGGAGCAGCCTAGCTCATGAACCGACTGACTCCCAGACAGACAGACAGCTGCACATTTCTAAAATATACAGATAAACTAGAAGATGTATCCGCATCGCTCAGGTTCTTAACTCAAATAAGTTTTGTTTATCTTCATTTAACTCATTGTTCTGGGATGAGGCCAGGGATGACAAATGCTCTGAAGTATGTAACAGACACACAAACTCCCTGAAATAAATAATAGACACATGTCCCTTTCTCCACCCCTGCCCCCTACTGACCAAATGGGGTTATAGCTGGCCTGGTCCCCATCTCTGGCCCCATGGTGTCTTCCCCCTCCCCTCACCGCCCATGGTCATTCTACACTAGAACTCCCTCCTACCAGACCCCCCCTCTTTCCGTTTTATGAGAAAGAATCCCATTCCAGGCACATCCCATTGTCCTGACACAAAGCAAGGTCAGAGTTTGGTTAAGTTATGAGAAGAGGAAGCTGCATACTGAGTGTGATGGTCCTAGCTCTTACCGGTTTAGGAGGAATTCTTGAACACACAAACTCACAGACGGACAGACAGATGCACATTTCTAAAATATATAGTAAGATAAGATATAATAAAGAATATTAATTTAATATAAAATTCAAAATAAAATTAATCAGAATGATACCAAAACAAAATGGTTTTGCTTTTCCTGGAAGGAAACATGGACATTAACTAAATGAAATGGAAAAACTTAAAAAGCAACCATTAGTCTAGTATCACCTTAGGGTGTGTGTCTAGACTACAGGGTTTTGTCAACAAAAGTGGATTTTTGTCGACAAAACTATACGTGTGTCTATACTGTCGCTGAGTTCTGTTGACAGAAGGCGTTATTGCATCTATACTGTCTTTTGCATCTACACTGTCATGTCAACAAAGCAGCTTGCTTTGTCGACAGAACTGGATGTAGTCTAGACGCTCCAGCTGTGTCTACACTGGGCCACTTATTCCGGAAAAGCAGCCGCATTGTTCCATTATAATGTAGTAGTTGTGTTTATCATTAGGTTTAGAATGTCAGAACTAGTATACTAGTTCTGACATTCTAAACCTAATGATAAACACAACTACTACACCAAGCAGATATGCTCTGCAGATTACTAGGGACAGATATGTTAAGTAGACCTGGGCAAATATTTTATGACAAAAAAAATTGGTGAATTCAGCTCATTCTCTTTGCAAAAGTGCTGAGAGCAGACTAATTTTTCTCAAATTGATCAGTTATTCAAAGTTCTTTGCTGTTAGGCTTTTGTGACTACTTCTTGGTATTTGATTCTGAGCTGCGCATTGTGAGTTTTCGTCATAAGATATTCTAGCTGAGTTTGTTTAGCTTTGAATCACAGAATACTAGAATGGGAAGGGACCTTAAGAGATCATCAAGTCCAGTCTCCTGCCCTCATGGCAGGACCAAGCACCATCTAGACCAGCCCTGACAGGTGTCTGTCCAACCTGCTCTTAAATATCTCCAGGGATGGAGATTCCACAACCTCCCTAGGCAACTTATTCCAGTGTTTCACCACCCTGACAGTTAGGAAGTTTTTTCTAATGTCCAACCTAAACTTCCCTTACTGCAGTTTAAGCCCATTGCTTCTTGTCCTATCCTCAGAGGTCAAGGAGAACAATTTTTCTTCCTCCTCCTAGTGACACCCTTTTAAAGTACTTGATTAGGTACTTTAATTGGAGATCAGGGGTGCATGGTATGTTACTGTTCCGTGACTGGATGAACATAACTCAAAGATTCATGTTTGCTGTGTGAATGTTCCAATTTACACATTCGTAATTTGCTTTCTGAAATTACTCTCTGATATCGGCTTCATTCAGTAGAATATTTGGGAACAACAAATAAAAATAAGATGTAAACTCTGCTGAACTTAATTTGTTTGAAAATATGAATGAACATTTGTGCATTAAGCTCTGGCAATGGCTAAGCAGTTTTGACATTATTTACTAAGTCTGTTTCTACATAGTAATTTTTGTGACTTTGATTGCCCTTCAGTTAGCCTGTTGAAATTCACAGAGAGTGTGGAGATGGGTCAGGTAATTCATTTTACCTGTAAAGTTTCTCTTATAAAAAGAAACACTTCTGCGTGTATCAGAGAATTAAAAACTTCATTAAAAGCTGCTGACAACTGCTGACTGCATTCACACTGGGAGGAAAAATACCACCGCTAACACGTTCATTTCTTTTTTTCTAATAAGCTTGGTAAATACGATTCAGTCAGCATAATCAGATGCGGTAAGTACAGACTCCATCCCATAGGAAACCCAGGTTGCCATAAATAAACGGTCTCTAAGTGCCCTAGCGAAGGGAATGGAGCATTGTGGGTGTTAACATCACACTTGGTGTTTACTGCTGCCTAGGTTCGTTTCCTTTTAGCTATTCACGGCACCCCATGCCTGTAATAACTGGTATTTTGACAGCTGCTTCCCTGTAATCGAACCAGGGCTGTCAGGGAAATTTGTAGCTATTTGCTTCGCAGGGTTTCTTCATTCCACTCTGCAAGTGCCAGCCCCCACGGCAGGGTTATTGATGATAGGTGCTAATCACAGAACAGATTCCCCACATAAATCAGGAGGCCGTCAAAAATAAAGTTGCTTCACACTGAGGTAATTTCCCCCCCTCCCACATGTCCACAGAAGAGAACCACAAACTTTTCTTCTCGCTATTAATAAACCCATATGGGAGGGCGATGGTGTTAGGCTGAGGGTCACATTTTACACTGCAGCTCGTGCCGCTTGGGCGGTATAGGTGTTGATTTGTGGAGCATCACAGGTTTGTGACAAGCGTCTCCTATAGCTGAGGTCAAGCAGTGGATGTTACATATTGTAAGCGACAGCTTAAAGTACCTCACGGGTGCGACCCCTTGTCCCTCTGACCTTTAGGGAACTGAAAATGGAAGGCAGTTCCCTCTCCGCCAGCCTGCCAGGCCTCCTCTGTGTAAACCAAGGTAGCCCCAATTCAACGTCAGATGAGACAAATTCAGCCGTGAGCTGTAGGGGGTTGTGGGCTGAGGTTTTGTTTTTGCTGGTTTCAGATGTCAGCGCAGCCGCTTTCTAACTGCCCCGAAATGTCAGCGAGGTGGATGTGGGCTGGGTAGGGCCTAGCACTCCAGGCGTAGAACAAGTAAACAACCGTGAGCAGCAGGAACTCATGTAACAAAGCACAGCCCCTTCATTTTCAGAGCATTTCGTTTTCCAAGCGGCATATGCCCCAGTACCACGTACGGACAGGAATGAGAAGTCTATGGAGAAATTCCAAGCCCAGAAGACAAGGGGGGAAGAGTACTGTATTTAATATGAGGATCCTTTTTGTCAGTTATCGGTTCGTTTCCAAACCACCATCGCCACCAGAACCTTCATGGGTGCTGTGAGCAGAGGCATCCTGCCTGAACTGGTCTTATCTGCACTGGGAGATGGGTGTGTTTGTAACTCATGTGAAATCCTAGAGCAGACAAGGCAGTAGAGATTTTAATATGTGTTACCAGCACGAGGTACACCCTAGCACGGAGACTAAGACCGCTAACTTGTTAAAGCTACAATTTACTTGAGTCTACACGAGGGCTATGTCTACACTATGGCTGTGTCTAGACTGGCAAGTTTTTCCGCAAAAGCAGAAAACTTGCCAGCTGTCTACACTGGCTGCTTGAATTTCCATAAGAACACTGACTTCCTACTGTAAGAAATCAGTGCTTCTTGTGGAAATACTATGCTGCTCCCGTTCGGGCAAAAGTCCTTTTGCGCAAAGCTTTTGCACAAAAAGGCCAGTGTAGACAGCTCAGATTTGTTTTGCGCAAAAAAGCCCTGATCGCGAAAATGGCGATCGGGGCTTTTTTGAGCAAAAGCGCATCTAGATTGGCACAGACGCTTTTCTGCAAAAAGTGCTTTTACAGAAAAGCGTCCGTGCCAATCTAGACGCTCTTTTCCACAAATGCTTTTAACGGAAAACTTTTCCGTTAAAAGCATTTGCAGAAAATCATGCCAGTCTAGACGTAGCCTATGAGTTTTTCCACAAGAGACAATGCAAATGAAGCGTGGATTAGCATTTTCTTGCACTTCATTTGCATGCTCTCCTTCGTTTCATTTTTGTGCTAGGGGGTTTTGCACTAAAACAGGCAGTGTGGCCATTTTGCACAAAAAAGCCCTTTTCCCGCAAGATCCTTATGCCTCAGGCCAGGCTGACACACATCAGCTGGAAATAAGTGTATCCTGCAACCATGTACCTAGCTTTGGGGACAGAAGTTGTGTGTTCTGCCGCAGGACACCTCTCAAACACCAAATTCTCTTTTGACACCAGCTACCCTTTGCAGTTGACACACTAGATTTCATGGTTCCAGCTCCTTCTCCCTTACACCTTTTGCTAGTTTAGCTCTACGGCAGGATTCCCCAGCTCTTTAACCCGCCTTGAACAGGTGGCATGGCTTGTGATGGCTAACTTACACATTTATAAGCTGCTAAGTCTGCTGCCTGGATTCTGGTACCTAAAATATCCTCCCTGGTCACATTACAGAAGCGGAACATAAAGACATGCGTGACTGGTACTGAAAGAGAGCCGCAGCGATGAATGCTGCTCCTGAACAAAGATTACATCTTTAACGCTGGCAAAGAGAGCATCAGTGTGAGTTATCAGACACGGAAGCACAGGTACAGCTGTCTGCTCCTAAGCTCTCCTTTTCAACAATTCTCGGGAATTTCCTTGTTTGTGCTGTATCCTCAGATTTCCCTTTCCCGCCGCCTATCCCCACGTTTAAAAAATATATAAAATAAACATTTCACATTTGTAGGGGGGACCAAAAGCACTGGCGAAGCCAGGACTCATTCATTAGATGAGTTTTTCTTCCATCTGTTGTACATTCCCTGAGGTTGCACTTTTGAAGGCAGAGTGTCCTCTCAGAATGGAGATGCAGGTTGACCCTCTGTAGTCCGGCACTCTCTGGTCTGACCTCACCCATTGTCTGGCAGGATATTAGTTCGCCGAATATCCACGTACCATGGGTGTGGCCAAGTTTCCACAGTTCCATAAAGTTTGTTTACAGCCTCCAGTCCTGGCTCTCAGTGTTGTGTGCTGTGATTTAGCTCTAATTTACCCCTCAATGTCTTCTAAGAGCCCAGCAAGCAGTGGCAGTGTTGGTGATGCTGCTAGACAATATCGACCTCCCATGGTTTGGCTAATTCTCTGGTTTGGCACCGGTCAAGTCCCGAGGGAGCCAGACTAGAGAGGTTCAACCTGTTTTAGGTTTTTCAGCACAGCACAATCAAATGCAAGGATATCTTTACATCAGAACAAGAAAGTAATGTCAATCACACCAGTAATAGTCAAAAGCTAAAGTGAGAGTCAAAACCCCAACTACACTCATAACTAAACCAGTTCTTCTTAAACATACAGTCACTACATCGCAGGCCTTCAAAGCTTGCTCATTCGCTGCCAGAATCCTGTTCTTCACTCTTTGAGAACACAAAGAGGTGGGGCTGATGGGGGGAGTTGGGGGCCACGGGGTTGGCCGGGAGGAAGGGGGGGTGGGAAGCAGAGCTGGGGGGGGATCAAGGGCCAGGGGGGCTGGACGGGAGGAGGGGGGCTGGAGGAAGGGGGGCATGAAGCAGAGCTTGCAGGGGGGAGGGGGTGCAGCCACTGGCCGCAGCTGGAGTCCAACAGGTCGCACTCCCGGCAGGCATTCTCTTTAGTTGCTGGCAGAAGCCAGGCAGAGGCGGGAGTCACTCCCCCCACCCAGCTTCTGCACACAACCAGAGGCTCCCAGCTGGGAGGCGGGACCGTGATTGGCGCTGGGCCGTTGGTGTCCGATGCCTCCTGCACTATTTTCCTTCCATCTTTCCCTGTCCAGTGCGGAGTGGCTTCGTTTCTGTAGACTAGCTCCACACCAATCTACTATATAATCTACCCATTCTCTGTGGGGTCTGCCTCTCCTATTTGGACCATCCATTTTTTATGCCGAATACCAGGGTCTTAACTTTTCATTCTGCAGATATGTCCGAATAGCTATGACTTCCATTGTATAACCTTCTTCAGTAGGTTCTCTTTCGGCTGTATCTTCCTATATAATTCCTCCTTGGTGACCTTCTGCATTCATCCTATTCTCAGGATCTTTCTATAACAACTCCTCTCGAATGCCAACATCCTTCTCTTCGAATCTTTCATTATCACCCATGTCTCACATCCGTACAACATGCTGCTGAATACACACGCTTTCAAGATGCTCGGCTTCGTTCCTAAGCTAATTGCTTTACTTTTCCAGGTCTTATACCACAGTAAAAGGAAATCTGGGTTCAAGTGCAGTGCCAGGGAGAAAAGTAGAAGAGAAACGAGGGTTTTTTGACAAAAAATTCAGATCCCAAACTATTTGTCTATTCAAGGAGATTTCAGCCAGGCCTTTCAATCCACAGCAAAAAATGGATTTGCTCTGGAATTTCTGAACTGAAACATTTTGACTTCCCATTTCAGACCCATGTTTCATTTTGGATTTTAACTTGTGATTTTATACAAAAAAATGGTTTTTTTAAGTGGGAAAAAAAGCAAAATATATTGGGCTTAACAAAATGTTTAATTTTACCCCAAATGCATTTCATTGTGGTATTCATTTTTTCACATTGCTGAGAAATTTGAAACATTGTCAGTTTGGTTTGACCCAAAGCAATTTTTTTTCCCCCTGATTTTTCTGTTCAGCCACCAAACCAGAAACATAAGAACATAAGAGTGGCCAGAATTTTATGAGGAGTATTTTCACAAGGATTATTCCCCATTTTTCCAGCCCTCCTCCACTGGACACCTTCTTTTCCTTTCCCCTCAACTCTCGTGACCCATCTTGCTCTTCTCCATGCGTAGGCAACCTCAGTTTCTGACAGGCACACCATGACTCCCCCAAGCATTGCAAGTAACTTCCTCTCCTCCAGCTGGGGTCCTGCCTGCTCAGAAGGACTGCCAGTCTCTGCTGGGCTTGTTTAGAGGCACCCATGGGCCTCTAAACCCAGATATTGCACACCCAGAGGCGACTCCAACTGGCCAGAGAGGGAATTGAACCCCTGCACATGAGGCTGTATGTTTTACACATAGCAAATGTGAAAACTCAACATAGCCATACACAAACCAGGCTTCAACACCTCTGAGAAGCACCATAGAGGAAGAAATATTAGTCTGTATCTGCAAAAACAACAAGGAGTCTGGGCACTTTAAAAACCAACAGGGGGTTTGGACACAGGCTTTGGTGGGTTTCTTCCCAGGCAAGCTTAGGCCTAGCTGAATCTATTAGTCTTTACCATGCTCCAGGACTCCGTGTCGTTTCTGAGAAGCAGTGATTAATGGCAACCTAGGCAACAAGCAGAAGTTCCAAGTGCAAATCTCTGGTAATTAATATCAATTACAGCAGCGACAGACGGTCCTGTGATGACGGAGAGGCCAAGCCAATCGGCACAGAGCTCATGCGCGGTAACTAGAGCCTTCGGAAAGGGAAATTGTCACTGGCCAGTGTGAAGGTTCATAGATCAGCTCTTGCTATCACCCCCTGGGTTGTGCAAAGGCCCAGGAGGTCCTACAATTGGACACCCGACATCTGGGGGCAGCCTAAGCTTAGAGCCGTTTGTCCCAGTTAATCTAGTCCACTCACGCAATGCTTCCCCAACGGCCATGGGTGGTGGGGAGCGTACACAAGGGAAGGCTGCCTTCCCAAAACTCCCTTCAGGCTCTGGCCACCAGGAAGGCTGGAGACATGGCATGGCAGCCCTGCTCCCTAGCCACCAGGGAGGACTGTGGCTGGGACCAGAACATGGGAGCCCCGTTCCTCCAGGTGGCCAAGAAAGATCGGGCTGCGGATGGGTGGAGCTTGGCTGCAGGGGCGGGGCCTCAGGCAGAGGGGCGGGGCTGTGGCTTGCCTTCCCAAGCTGCGCCTTCACCTGCCATCCATGCCACCAGCCAATCTCACCACCAGCACCGTTCGGTCGACATACGAGGTGCTGAGCTCAAGAAAGCAGACGTGTCATTTTAATGCTGTCAGAGAACATGCCTGTCTGAATTGCAGCCATCCAGTGAGTATTGTAAGACAGTCCCCATTTCCCCTGCTGCCTTGGTCCCCTGCTTGCAGGGGCTCTCAAAATGCACGCCACGATTCCCGCCAACAGCCCCGCTCATTCCGACTGGCCAGCTGATTGGGCTTAGCACCTCCTGCCGTCCCTATGGAAACTCTCAAGGGAACCTGTCCAGGTCAGTCTTGTGGAGGGACACCGGACTCTCTCAAGGGGCTGAGATATGTGCTGTCTGCCAGGGATGAGCAGAGAAGTTCGCGGGTGTGGGGGGATGGGGAAATTGTTACTTCACACTACCCCAGGGACAGAAGTCACCCATCCTGTTGCCCCGTCCTGCTCTCCGGTCACTGCGTGATTGTTGCTGACAGTTTCTGTTCCAGAGGTTCTGCCAGCCTCATCGTAAATGTCACCAAATATTGTGATCCGTCTCCTGGGGGAGAGCACGGCCGTCTCGCCGAGCTCGCTGCGAGCCAGTTTACCCGATACTGAAGTCACTCAGTTCATCTGACTGGAGGTAAGAGTGGATCTGTTTAAAACGATCAGCCATGTGAGGTCTCCCGTAGGCAGAGAAAATTGGCGGGGCCATCCCTCGCGAGGGCGCCTTGGTCTCGCCGAGCTGTCATCTCCACTGACTTCTCATTTTCCCTCTCCTCCCGTGCCAATGTCACCGCTGTTCAAATGTGCTGACATCAGCCCGCCCCCTTTCCTGTCACACCGTCGGCTCCCGAGACTTGTGTTGACACCGTTTCCCCTTCGTTTGTCTCTGCCCCCCTCTCATCCTTGCGAGGACATGTCTTGACAAGGAAAGCATTTCCCAGGCTTCTTTCTGCACGTCAAAGGACCGGGCACCCCTGCAAGGCGGGGATGGAGCCAATCTGGGAGAGCGTGTCAGGGAGTAAATCACCAAGCTCAGAGGAAGCCAGGCTGGTAGTTCACCGCCAGAGATCACCTGACAGCCCTGCCGTGTGTCAGAAAGGCTTTTCCCAGGGTAACTCTGAGGTCAGGACCAGTAGCATGACTCACCATGATTCAGGGTGGAGTCGGGCCCTGCAGGGAGATGGAACAAGTGATAATGAGACATGGGAGTGCCAGGGAAAGCAAACGGGAGCCCTAGGGTGGAGAGATCATGGCATGAGATGGGTTCCCAGCACACACCTTGCTCCAGACTGTGTGTGTACACACACTCACTGGTTTGAAATTCCCTTTCCTCATGGTATCCAGGACGTCTCCACCCAGACCACGAACCCTGACAAACCAATATGTGTCTTGCCAATATTTACCGATGGCTCTCTCGGGGGATGCAGCAGCAAACCCACAATCTTTCACAGCTTCTCTCATCACTAACACTTCCTCTCTTTTTGCCACCCATCCCACTTCCTAAAACTGTCCCCAATGACCCCTCCTCTGCCAGCTCCCTTAACCAGTGTCTGGCTGAAGCCACCATACAACGTGCCCTATGGCAGCCTCCGAAAGGCATCGTGGAAATGTCATCGGCGGGCCCACCCTGGCCACAAAGGCTGTGTCTACACTGCCTCGCAAATTGCGTATCTTATTTCAATCATTTCAAAATAGCTCAGTTTGTCAATTGGCGCTGTCTACACAGTACCAAATTTTGAAATAACCCGCTATTCTGAAACTTCCTTTACTCCTCATGGAATGAGGTTTACAGGGACGTCGGAATAGCGAGCCCATGATATGTCGAAATAACGGGCTTGCTGTGAAGACGCGGGATAGCTATTTCGGGATATTCCAGTATCCCGAGATAGCATTGCCGTGCAGACGTAGCCAAAGAGAACAAGGGGGAAACCAGTGATATTTTACTAGCCCATTTAAAAAAATGACTTCTCACTGGCTGCAGGAAGAGTAGAATTTCCTAATGCTGACCAATGGCATTCTACAAATAAAAGACAAGGAGGAGCCATGGCCGACAGGAAAGGTGGGAACAGACCCGCCAGCAGACAGTAAAGTGGATTTAGCAGATTTCAGAAGGTGCATGTACGAGCCACACAATTAGGCCCCAATGCTGCAATTAGGTTCACGGAGGCTGAGCTGTGCAGACTTCCCTGTTGATTTCACCGGGACTCTGCGTTGGCACCAGGGTCAACTCTCACACATCCAGTGGCAGGATCAAAACCATAGTGGGGAATAGATGAGGGGGAAACCCACCTACATCCCTGAGGACTGAACTGGATTCAACAAGATTTAAAAAAGGAGCCAGGGTAGTCTGTGACTTTAAAAACAACATGTAGCCCTGTGGCACATTAGAGACTAACCCACATATAGAGAATCACGAGCTTTTGCGAGCAAAACCCACTTCCTCATCCACTCCAGTCCATGTAAGTAGTGGGTTTTGCCCATAAAAGCCCTCGATTTTCTGTATTTTGGTGAGGCTCTGCGGTGTCACAGGACGACTTGTGGTTTTCAGCTGGATTCGTTTGCATATCATTCTTTTTCCAGAATGTGGTGGTAACCAGAGCAGATAGAAAAATCTTTTGCAGACACTGAACCATGTTGTCTGAATGTTGATGCAAAGGTTTCTGAAGCCCACAGCGGACTCTCTGGGAAGAGAGAGAATCGAAAACCGGATTGTTTCAAACCGAGGTCTCGGCACAATCCCGCTTTGCATAAATGCTTGGAAGGTTTGGGGTTTCTTCCACTGTGGAGTGAAAACAAATGTCTAAACCTTGAAATGTATCATAAAGTAGGGGTGTTGTCCTCTGGCCAACTCTCGTAATACCTCAGAAACCACATGCGTCGATCCTGCCGTGCCCAAAGCCAGCGCTTTACTGGCTGAGTCAAGGCTGTGACTAGGTGTGCATTTACCTCACTCTGACGTTCCACCTCAAAATGGAATTATTTTACAGTTTACTTATTGGGCTAACAAGGGTTTTCTGGCTTGGCGGAGTGTGACTCTCTGGTTCCCAAAGCCTCCCTTGCTTTTCCTTTGCATAGGCTTCCTGGTGCGACACAAGCTTGTGGCAAGTTAATCCCAGCCCTGAGATCCCTTCGCGCCGACCATGAACAGATATGACATAATACGGCGTGCAGAAACCCCTCTCACCTCCTTCTCTCAATTACCTCTCTCTGCCCCGCCCTCCAAAGGAAAAACAATGATTTGGAAGCAAAAGGGCAAGGAAGATCCAGCATCCATGAAAGTGAAAATATCTTCCCAGCTGGCAGGCGTGCGGTCTGTTACATGTGATGTCTAACTTAGTCTCGATGCACGATTTTGTGCCGTACGTGTCAACGGGACTGAATGCACACAGACAGGTTACTTGATTTTTTTTTTAAATCTATTCTCTGTTCCGATCAAGAGTAAAACTTTCAGCACACACACGCCTACGCGCCCTCCCCACTCGATGACAAGCCAATTAGCGGTGGTAGAAAAATGACGTTCTTATAGGGCTCTAACCCCTCGTACAATGACACCGTATTGTGTTCAGACAACTGCAGTCTAGCCAGAAATTATCATACCTACTTCCTCCTTTTCAAGATTAACCAGTAATTTAGCTTTTGGAATGAAAAAGAAACCAACCTGTGGAGGGGGAAAAATCATCGTGAGTGAGAAGGAACTAAAAAAATGTGCAAAACAAAACGAAAATGACACTGCTGCTTTCCCATCACATCATTAGCAAGATATTTTATCATGCAATTCATCTGCCTGCCTACCTGCTTCCCAAACCACAATGTTCCCCTCAGAGTTCTGTTCCTCTTTTGCAATGAACCATAAATTACATGCTGACAGCTTTAATTTGTGCAAAGTATGCTTGGTTGCTTCTGGCACAAGCAGCCGGCTGCTAT
The DNA here is from genome assembly GCF_052426305.1 of Pelodiscus sinensis. NCBI lineage: Eukaryota > Metazoa > Chordata > Testudines > Trionychidae > Pelodiscus > Pelodiscus sinensis. The sequence goes on along the minus strand of NC_143065.1, from coordinate 44,540,292 downwards.
AATAAGGTCAATATATATTCATTGTCGCATTGCTTGATGTGCCAGATAACACAAAAATGCAGAAATGTGGTAGTTTCTTTGGGGCTACAAAGTGGGAATGATAGAAAGCTAAGAAGGCTGCATCTCATCAGGGCATCACAAGCAGTTGGCTCATCATTTATGCATGGCATGAGCAACGTTATGATTTAACTAATCATCATCAGTTATTCATCCCATTGCTGTCAAGGGACCATGCAACACTTTCATTTCTTGCCAGTTCTGGGTAATTTATATCCCCGGATTGTTCAAGGGTGGGTGTTTTTGGGAGGGTGGTTTTGTGGTTGACCATTAAGCAGGTAAACTCTAATGTGTCCTTTCAAGCATAACGTTGGTGATGTACAACTCAACCTCTAAAGCATAGCTTGCGGAGGCAAAGGCGATCCTTGTGTACTTACTGAAAGCAAACCAGACACAGGCGGGTGTTCTTGTGGAAAGCTGCCGTCCGAATGAGCACAAAAATACCATGAGGAAAATCTGGCGATTTGGATACACTAAATCTAACTGGCTTATACACAAGAGGTGGCCAATTTTGAGGGGAGTTCAGAGTGGCTGCGGGTTGTATTAACGCCGCATCTTTTTCTTCATATGGCTGATACGGAGAAATTGGAAAGGGTCCAGAGAAGAGCAACAAGAATGATTCAAGGTCTAGAAAACATGAGCTTTGAGGGAAGACTGAAGGAATTGGACTTGTTTAGTTTGGAAAAGAGAAGAGGGGACATGATAGCTGTTTTCAAGCATCTATAAGGGTGTCAAGGAGGAGGGAGAAAAATTGTTCTCCTTGGCCTCTGAGGACAGGACAAGCAGCAATGGGCTTAAATTGCAGCAAGGGAGGTATAGGTTGGACACTAGGGAAAACTTCCTACCTGTCAGGGTGAATAAATTGCCCAGGGAGGTTGTGGAATCTCCATCACTGGAGATATTTCAGAGCAGGTTGGACAGACACCTGTCAGAGATAGTCTAGTTGGTGCGTGGTCCTGCCATGAGGGCGGGGGACTGGACTCGATAACCTCTCAAGCTCCCTGCCAATTCTCCTGTTCTAGGAGCCTGTGTGGGTGTAGAACGGCAGCTGTAATTTTTCATTTAGGTGGTGAAGCCAAATAACTAAGCCAGGAATAGCGGCGTGCGGCGCTGTAATGCCTCCTTCGTATTTGTGATTCGGGTGCTGAGTCTTGCTATGTCCTAGGGTCAGACTAGCCCGGCCCCTCTCCCGAGATCAGAGACGAGTGCGCGATCCATAGGTGGCCAGACCAGGAGCAACAACTGTGAGCATCCACTCCAGTCTGCTGCGTAGAGTGAATCTCGCCAGACAATTCCCGCCTCAGGCCCACAGCGTTCTGGGGATGCCAGAGCAGAGAAAGGGTCCTGTCTTGAAACAGAGATATCCAATCCCACCATCCTTCCGTAGGTAGTAGCAATGGCCCTCCCCCAGGCATCGCCCTGGGCAAGGGGGCACGTGATCCCCCCAAAAGCTGAGAACAGGAGGGAAAAGGGGACAGAACCTCTGGACGGCCCAGAGGGACTAGCAGCTCCCCCCAGCAGTGGCAGGGAAGCGACCACCCCACACGCTCATCAGCGGGAAGTGGAGCAACATGGCTGGCAGCTGGAGGAATGGGGCGGGCTGCAGCCTCAGTGCTCTGCTTACCCGGTGCCCACCACTGCCGGTGATTGCTGGGGGCTGACCTCTGCCATTGGCAACACACCCCCGCTAGTCACCTGAGCAACGCCGCTGGGGGAGGGTTGGAAGAGAAGAGGTGGGGCTGGGCAGGGAGAGGTGTAGCCTGGGGTGGAGGAAGAGTTTTCCTGGCCTTCCCCCAGGATGTGGGTGGTGCGGGGAGGAGTCACATATGCCGGGCCGGCCACACAGCAGATGGCCCTGTGTCTCTCCTCCCCAGTCAGCCCTGATTGTTCGCCCTTAGAAACTTGCCCCGTATTGAGAGTATGGATTTATCTAGCTTCAGTTTCCAGCTACAGGATCTCGTTCAGTCTCTGTGTGAGGCAAGAAGCCTTCTCCTCAGGAAGGCCATTACAGATCCTGAGCAATGCGCCCCGTCACCCTCCCGCCAATGAGCTACATAGACTGACCTGCTTTCGTGCCGCAGAGCAACGCAGGTAAGTGCCTCTTGGGAAGGCAGCTGGACTCAGAAAATGCCTGGCCTGCACGCAGCTCCCAGCCCGCGGGTTTGCAGCGGCACACAAAACTGCACCTTGTCCAACAGAGCCTGGGCGCCAAGCCCAACGGTGCCAAGTGGAGCTTTCGCCTTTTCAACTGCTTTTTAAACACCGCTTAACGACCCAGGAGGAGCGTGGGGCCTGGAGAAAGGAACCGAGGCAGCGTAGGAAAACATTGGCAGGGCTGGAGCTGGCCAGAAGGACGACGTGTTTTCATATCACAACCTCATGCGCTAGCCCACCGCACGACACAGGTGGAAACGCAAGCGAGAGGGCCGTTGAGCGGCCAATGTTCCCAATGTATCACAATTACAGCAACATCTGTGCTAACCTGCTTGATGCCAAGCCACCGCAAACATGTGCTGGGCCCAGCAGCCCTAGACACGCTTAATCTCTTGCCAGGCTGGGGGGGGGGGGGGGGGGGGCTGGTCCAATTTTAAATGGGGGGGGAGAATGGTGCTTGCCACCAGCTGCATGGAACCCGTCTGCTGACAGTCTTGAGCAAGAACCACGCCCCTTGTCCACAAGGGAGCCATAATGCCAGAGGGCAGGTGTGGGGAACTTAGACCCGGGGACCAGATGCGGCCCCTGGCTTGCCCGAATCTGGCCCCTGAGGCTCAGGGCCATCTCCAGGGCTGGCCCACAACATTTTGGCACCTGAGGCGGGGAGCTCAAATGACTCCCCCATGCCCCCTTTTCTCCTGCCTGCCTGTTATGTCTCTTGTGCCCTCCTTCCTCCAGCCCAGCACTCCACCATCTCTGTGCATCTAGAGTAGAGAGAATACATCTGCACCAGCAGCAGACACAATTTTCGACACTCTGGGTCCTAGTGGACCCCCCCCACACACACACACACACAGTCTGGCACCTGAGGCGGCTGCTTCAGTTCGCCTCATGGTAGAGCCAGCCCTGGCCACCCCCCCAGAGCTGGGGAGCACTGACACTCCAGCCCTCACCACCACCCCACTGCAGGGCTGGAGCACAAAATATCGATTAGCCCACTAGCCGGGCCCCCTTAGGCTCTGGTGTGTGAGGAGAATTTCTCCTCAGCTGGGGACCATCTCTGTGAGGAAACAAAAGACAGGACTGTGCAGCACTTTAAAGACTAACAAGATGGTTTATTAGGTGATGAGCTTTTGGGGCCAGGCCCACTTCCTCAGATCAAACTGTGGAAGAAAATTGGCACGACCCTATCTACCAAAGGGATATAATCAAAAAAAAAGTGAACACGCATAAAATAGACCAATCAGATTTTAGAACAGAGGGAGGATGGTGGGGGGGAGGTTAGTGTCTATGAGATAATGATATTAGAGGTGATAATTGGGGACGCTATCTTTGTAATGGGTGAGATAATTAGCATCTTTGTTAAGGCCCATCCGTAAAGTGTCAAATTGAAGCATGAATGACAGTTCAGAGGCTTCTCTTCGAAGTCTCGTGTTAAAATCTCTTTGAAGCAGGATGCAGGTAGTCGGGTCATTGAGACCATGCCCATTCTGGCTGAAATGGACCACGAAAGCTCACCATCTTGTTAGTCTTCACAGTGCTGCATAGTCCTGTTTTTGTTTCAGCAGGACCCGACTAACACGGCTGCATCTCTATTATTATCTCTGGCTACGTCTACACTGGCATGATTTTCCAGAAATGCTTTTAACGGAAAAGTTTTCCGTTAAAAGCATTTGCGGAAAAGAGCGTCTAGATTGGCACGGATGCTTTTCCGCAAAACCACTTTTTGCGGAAAAGCGTCCGTGGCCAATCTAGACGTGCTTTTGCGCAAAAAAGCCCCGATCGCCATTTTTGCGATCGGGGCTTTTTTGCGGAAAACAGTACTGTGCTGTCTACACTGGCCCTTTTGCGCAAAACTTTTGCGCAAAAGGGACTTTTGCCCGAACTGGAGCAGCATAGTGTTTCCGCAAAAAGCACTGATTTCTTACAGTAGGAAGTCAGTGCTTTTGCAGAAATTCAAGCGGCCAGTGTAGACAGCTGGCAAGTTTTTCCGGAAAAGTAGCTGATTTTCCAGAAAAACTGGCCAGTCTGGACACAGCCTCTGTGAGGATTTGTTCTGGTTTTGATGGTTTTTGCTTCGCACTTGTGTGCTGCCCCTGACTGATTTTTCAGTGGGCCCCAACCCAAACCATGTTCCCCACCCTGGTGTAGGCCGCTACTGAGAAGTTACAGGACTGAGTTTCAGTCAGAAAGTGCACACGTCCAGTCCTCCCATCCTCCGCTCTTCTCTTTAGCTTCTGTTGCATGTTCCTCTTCTTCCAGTGTGCTGGGAGCTCTGGGTGCAGCTCTCCCCCCAGTCCCAAGTGGGAGACATTTCCGTGTTGGAAGAGGAAAAATCCTTGTACACGTACCCCTTAATTACCTAGTGGGGTCATGGGGAGGCTTAATTAACTAACATCTGTGAAACCCGTTGACATTCCCTGGAGGAAAGGTGCTACAACAGGGAATGGAACTATACTTAAAGTGAGGGTTCAGCAGAGGGTGAAGGTAATTGTGATTGTCATGGCACTGGTAGATTTGGCACGATCAGACTCCATTTTAGAATCAGAGAACACTAGGACTGGAAGGGACCTTGAGAGGTCATCAAGTCCAGTCCCCTGCCGTCATGGAAGAACCAAGCACCAGCTAGATCAGAGGTGGGGAACCTCAGGCCTGGGGGATGGATGTGGCCCCCAGCTTGCCTGGATCCAGCCCTCGAGGCTCAGCCCCCCCCCCTTCCAGCATCGGGGAGCCCACATTGGTGCTCCAGCCCGTGCTGTCATCCCACCGCAGCGAGGGAGCACACAAAATCTACTACCTGGGCCCCCTTAGGCTCTGGGCAATGAGGAGAATATGGAGAGTGTCTCTCCTTCTCAGTCAGCAGCCACATCAGCGAGAGTTTGTTTTGCTTTGCTTCTCACTTGTGTGTGTGGCCCCCGACTGATTTTTTGGTGGGTCAGCAGCCCTGACCCAAAAATGTTCCCTACCCCTGATTGACAGGTGTCTGTCTAACCTGCTCTTAAATCTCTCCAGTGATGGAGATTCCACAACCTCCCCCGGCAATTTATTCCACTGTTTAACCACCCTGACAGGAAGTTTTTCCTAACGTCCAACCTAAACCTCCCTTGCTGCAGTATAAGCCCATTGCTACTTGTCCTATCCTCAGAGACCAAGAAGAACAATTTTTCTCCCTCCTCCTTGTAACACCCTTTTAGGTACTTGACACCCTTTTAAGTACTGGGTTTAGGTTTTAGCTCATCGACGACGGGTTTTTAATATTGGCTCCTCAAATGTTTCCTTGGCATAAACTGAACAAAACAAACATTTAAAAATAAATCCCATGATACTCTGTTCTTATGGCCGTTCTCCTAAAACACATATTTAAGAAACAGATTAGATACAGCCTTTCTCCAAGATCATAAGTATTTAAAAAGCAATAAGGCTTAATAACCTTCTCTTCGTAAGGTGGTTGGGGATGATAAATGGTAGGTAATTTCATGGCCGGAGTTTCAATTTCCGAAACGATGAGCATTATTCCCCAAGCTCCACTTCCGAGGCAGAGTCTTTTTGGCAGTCTTTCTTGTTGCGTCCTTAGTCTCTGCTTTTGAATTCACTTTGAGAGTCAGGTGCGGAATGAGATCCCCAGAAGCCCATCAGCCCTTGCAAGTTTATATTCTGCACTCTCAGGTTCCACCTTCTGTCGGGGAACCATGGTTTTTTTATTCTTTGTGTCTTCTGCATACAAATGCCCGTCTTCACATGCAGCCTCGCATCTTCACACACAGTGAGAGCAATGCTTGCCCTTCCCCATTTTTAAAGCTTCAGTCCTCCAACCAGAGAGCAGAGACACCACCATGTGACTTTGCTGACCAATCGCGCCTCTTCAATAACAAAGAGCGAACAGTCAAAGATGCTGGAGTGCCCGTTTCCAAACACCCACTCGGCTGAAGGTGGTTGCCATTGGTGTCCAAAATAGGACAGAAAGAAGTCTCTTGTCTGAGGTGATGAGAGAGAAAACAAAGGAGGATTCTGTGAGGCTCTTCCACAGGAGTCTTTTCACAGGCACTTCAGTCTGTCCGTCCTTCACAAGAAGGCCACTTGCAGATTGAGAGTTCAGTGTGAAAGGGGAGCCACTACACCGATGCTGGAGGCCTCTCTTCAGGCGTGGCACCTCATGCAAAACATGAGCCTCCTCAGGGCTACTGCTGTGGCCAGTGCCACCAACAAGAGGGTTGGTGTATCTATCTATCCCCCCTGCCATATGTGCCAGGGTGTAGGGGGAACAACGGGGCATCCCCTCTGTGCTGTTTCTCATTCAACACGCAGGAATGTTGCAAATATGGCTTCCAACATAAATAACCATGGTACATTAGACTCCATTTGTAACAGCACCCATTGTACCTAGAAAGACACGCCAGCCACACACAAGAAGAGGCATTCATAAGAACATAAGAACGGCCGTACCGGGTCAGACCAAAGGTCCATCTAGACCAGTGTCCTGTCTTCCAACAGTGGCCAATGCCAGGTGCCCCAGAACAGGGATCTCTCCTCTCTCACCCATTCCCAGTCTCTGACAAACAGAGGCGAGGGACACCATTCCTAACCATCCTGGCTAATAAGTATGAATGGACCTATCCTCCATGAATTTATCTAGTTCTTTTTTGAACCCTGTTAAAGTTCTGGCCTTCAAAACATCCTCTGGCAAGGAGTTCCACAGGTCGGCTGTGTGTTGTATGAAGAAATACTGCCTTTTGTTTGTTTTAAACCTGCTACCGTCTCATGCCCAAGCCAGGAGAGGATGAAAGGATGCTGAGGGAAAAAAAGCAGGAATCTGTTCTCACCAAAAAGACACGAGCCCTTGTATTGTCGACGTGCTGTGCAAACATTCACTAATCCTCATGGGACTCCACTGAAGCAAAGTGTTCAACCCCATTTTACAGATGGGAAGTGGAGTCACAGACGGTGAACTCATGCAGTGAGTCAGCGCCAGGAGCTAAGGCCAGAAAGCTCAGGAACGGCTGACAGAGGCCCGGGTCCCAGGGCTACCTCACATGGCCCATTTGCTGATGGGCAGTTACTCATTTGGCCCAGGGAAATGCTGAGTGTGCAAGGGTGCACTCACACACGGTGTGCTTAGTAAACAAGGAGGCCTGTGGAAATTTGGCATCCACTCTTGGCAAGCCACAAGCTCACCACTTTGCCCCCCACAGCAGTTTGCGGGTGTGACTCATATGCCAAGCCCAGTAGAGTAACTCCGTCCAAACTAAAAGCCACCTTGCTCAGAACTGGCCCCACCAACTTCACAGACTTAAGACCTTGTAGGCTGGCCAGGCACTATTCCCCCTTTGCCCGTACTTGACTCAGAAAGCTCTGGCTTGCCTACAAAAGAGGACAGAAGATGTTCTGCAGCGTCTACAACAGCCCCTGCCAGCTGGCGATCCGGTGCCTCGTCAGAACCCCAGCAATGGATTATTGAAACACATTAGCATGCTCTCCTCTTGACACATACCAAGGGAATGTGTCACGGCACCACCTCTCAGATGATGTACTCACAGAATATATCAAAGCCCCATCATTCTGATTATATTCTAATACAATACATCAAAACGCCACTGTCCCGAAGATGTACTATTATCATACATCAAAGAACCAGAGTCCTGCTGACGCGCTATTACCGGCCGCGCGCTTGTCTAACTGGGGGTACGTTGGGCTGCGCGTGCCCACCCTGAAGGTGGTCATAAAATTAAGTTTCGTCTTGCAAATGACTGTCTCCAGGCACATCTATACGGATGTAGGAATAGATCAAATTCCAGGAGGGGGGAGGGTTGGGAGTCCACGAAGGGCATGTGATAAGACTTTATTAGTTTTCAGGGAGGTGTTCCCTGGCTGCAGGAGGGCAGCCATTTGTAAAGGACTTTTGATGGAGCGCGTGGGCAGAAATATTGTGATCTCTTTTTTCTGTGGTTAATATACTTGTCCCAGACCTAGAGCCGGGGTCTCCAACCTTTCTAAGCACAAGATCACTTTTTGAACTCCCAGCAATCCAGGACCTACCTCCAACCCAAATACCCCGGCCCCGCCTCCTTTGTGCCCCTTCTCTGAGGCCCCGCCCCTGCTCACTCAATCCTCCCCGTCTTCCCTCCCTTTCACCAGGCTGGGGCAGAGGGTTGGGGAGCAGGCTCTGGTCTTGGATTAAGGGATCTGGCATGTGAGAAGGGCTCCGAGCTGAGCCTGGAGCAGGGAGTTGGGGTTCAGGAGACAGGCTCTGTAAGGGAGTTTCAGTCCAGGTGGCTCAGGGCTGGGGCAGAGGTTTGGGGTGCAGGAGGGGATTTATGACTGGGGCAGGAAAGTGGAGCTGGCTCTAGCTGGGCACTAGGTGGCTCCTCAGTGGTGGTGCAGGGGGGCTAAGGCAGGATCACCCCTGTACCACTCCCAAAAGCAGCCAGCAAACTCCACAGAACAGATGTGGGAGGCACAACAGAGCTTGGGATGGAGGGAGATAGAATACAGGGTGGGAGAGGGGGCACCCTGACATCAGCACCCTCCTCTCCCTCCCCTGCTCTGTACCACAAGCAGGAGGCTCCTGAGGGGCAGCTCCAAGGCAAAGGGCAGGAGGTGAGCAGCAGCAGGGAGACGAGCAGCTGAACTGCAGGCACTTGACAGCCGCCTGGCCAAACCAGCCGGGATCACCTGTCAGAGGCTCCAAGATCGACTGGTAGATCCGGATCTACTGGTTGGTGACCCCTGAGCTAGAGGAACTACAGCTCACTGGCTGGATGCCCAGAAGGGGTGTGTGTGTGTGTGTGTGTGTGTGTGTGTGTGCGCGCGCGTGCGCGCATATGTATGTGTGTGCGATGCTCAGAAAGGGTGTATGATGCCCAGAAGGGGTGTGTGTGTGCGATGCTCAGAAAGGGTGTGTGTGTGTGTGTGTGTGTGTGTGTGATGCTCAGAAAGGGTGTGTGATGCCCAGAAGGGGTGTGTGTGTGTGTGTGTGTGTGTGTGTGTGTGTGTGTGATGCTCAGAAGGGGTGTGTGTGTGTGTGTGTGTGTGTGTGTGTGCGTGTGTGTGTGTGATGCTCAGAAAGGGTGTGTGATGCCCAGAAGAGGGGTGTGTGTGTGTGTGTGTGCGCGTGATGCCCAGAAGGGGTGTGCACGTGTGTGTGTGCGCGCGCGCGCACACGCGCGATGCTCAGAAGGGGTGTGTGTGTGTTTATGTGATGCTCAGAAGGGGTGTGTGTGTGTGTGATGCTCAGAAGGGGTGTGTGATGCCCAGAAGGGAGGGGGTGTGTGTGTGTGTGTGTGTGTGTGTGTGATGCCCAGAAGGGGTGTGTGTGTGTGTGTGTGTGTGTGTGTGTGTGTGTGTGTGTGTGTGTGATGCTCAGAAGGGGTGTGTGTGTGTGTGTGTGTGTGTGTGTGTGTGTGTGTGTGTGTGAGAGAGATGCTCAGAAGGGGTGTGTGTGTGTGTGTGTTTGTGCGTGTGTGTGTGATGCCCAGAAGGGGTGTGTGTGTGCGCGTGATGCCCAGAAGGGGTGTGCACATGTGTGTGTGTGTGTGCGCGCACGCGCGATGCTCAGAAGGGGGGTGTGTGTGATGCGTGTGTGTGATGCTCAGAAGGGTGTGTGTGTGTGTGTTTATGTGATGCTCAGAAGGGGTGTGTGTGTGTGTGATGCTCAGAAGGGGTGTGTGATGCCCAGAAGGGAGGGTGTGTGTGTGTGTGTGTGTGTGTGTGTGTGTGTGTGTGTGATGCTCAGAAGGGGTGTGTGTGTGTGTGTGTGATGCTCAGAAGGGGTGTGTGTGTGTGTGTGTGTGTGTGTGTGTGTGTGTGTGAGAGAGATGCTCAGAAGGGGTGTGTGTGTGTGTGTGTGTTTGTGCGTGTGTGTGTGTGTGATGCTCAGAAAGGGTGTGTGATGCCCAGAAGGGGTGTGTGTGTGTGTGTGCGCGTGATGCCCAGAAGGGGTGTGCACGTGTGTGTGTGTGCGCGCACGCGCGATGCTCAGAAGGGGCGTGTGTGTGATGCTCAGAAGGGGGTGTGTGTGTGTGTTTATGTGATGCTCAGAAGGGGTGTGTGTGTGTGTGATGCTCAGAAGGGGTGTGTGATGCCCAGAAGGGAGGGAGGGTGTGTGTGTGTGTGTGTGTGTGTGTGTGTGTGTGTGTGTGTGTGTGTGTGTGAGAGAGAGAGAGAGATGCTCAGAAGGGGTGAGTGTGTGTGATGCTCAGGTGTGTGTGATGCTCAGAAGGGGTGTGTGTGTGTGTGTGAGAGAGAGAGAGAGATGCTCAGAAGGGGTGTGTGTGTGTGTGTGAGATGCTCAGAAGGGGTGTGTGTGTGTGTGTGTGTGTGTGTGTGAGAGAGAGAAGCTCAGAAGGGGTGTGTGGGTGTGGGTGTTTCTTACCAGCCCTGGAGGGAAGATGGCCAGAACCAGCCCGCGAGACAGTTTCATTCATGGGGCGAGCCCCACAGCCCATCAGTCCCTGCACCCCGTCCGGGAGAGCTGCCTGCAGAGTTGCATGCGGCTGGGCTGGGCCAGGCCAGGCCAGAGGAAGCAGGACAGACTGGGCGGTGGGAGGGAGAGAAGGGGTCTGAGCAGCGGGGAGGAACGCCTGCTCCACAGCTCCAGAACAGAGGTGGACTTTGGACCTGAGGAGAACGGTGGCCCACAGAGCCAGGCTCCGCCCCAGTCCGGCCTTCACAGCCAGGCGTGAGTCACTGCCGAGGATTATCCTTCAAGTGAGCGTCACCTGGGACATCGGTTTTCTGCCATGCGCAGCAGAGCCGATGGAAACAGAGCATGGGGAGGAGGCAGGGGAGAGGGAGGCGGGGCCTCCAGAGCCGGATAGTCCTTGGGGGGTTGTTTCGCTTTGGGGGAAGATCCTGGCGAGCGCCGTATTTCATATGACTCCAGGATCAGCACAAAGCAGGACCTGGGTGTCTTTTCAGACCCTCCCCTGCTCATTCTGGCTGCCCACCAATGGCCAGAAGCCTTTGCTGTGTTATATACGAGGCCGGAGGAGCAGTATTTCTTCCGGGGAAGGGTTTTGGTCCACGGCGAGGCAGTGGGAGCCCACAGAATGTTCTCTCTAGCCCCGTGGGTAGAGCATCACCACTGTGGCTTTGCTGCCCGTGGAGAACGAGGAGAGGAGGAATGAGAGAGAGGGTTGGAGAAAGAATTCTGACCTGGGGAAGATTTAGCCAAGCACTTCCCTTTCAAATTAACGAGCTGCTCAACTCCTTGCATCAGCCTTAGAGCCCCGCTTACCCATGCTGTTCCCGTTCCCCCTGCCCCAAACACAGAAACACTATTCCCGGACCAATGCTCATGGTTACCATCAACTAGTTTATTATCTGCCACTAATGGAAATACTAATTACTAATTAGCATTACTAATCCCACACACTCAAAAATAAAGGCATCTACCACAGCCTCTCCCCCTATGAAACTGGCTTAAAAATCATGAGATTTTGCAGTTTCTTATTTTTTTTCATTTGCCATCTTGTTTCTGAGCTTTGAAGGGAGGGGGGTACTCAGGTAATACTGACAAGGTTTTCTCTGCCAACATGCAGGTACAGGTTGAACTTCTCCAGTCCAGCAACATCCATGGTCCAGCATGATTTCAATTAGCCCGATGTCCATTTATCTCGGGGGTGGCCAAATTTCCTGCAATCCTATTGTGACGGTGCGTTGGGGTTTCCCCGATCCTGCACCCCCGTAGCAGCCAGAACAGTCTCCACCAGCCAGTAGACTAGAGAGGGGTTTATTGATTTTCCAGAATACAGCACAACACATACGTGATGTGGCGACCGGGGGCAGGGCCACGATGGCTCAGGCCCTAGGGTTAGGGTCCATCACCCCTACCCCGCAGCTTAGCCCGTTCTCTCCATGCTTTCCAGACAGCAACTGCCTCCCCCCAGCCAGGTGCTGGTCTCCGCCTTCCTCCCTTTGTCTCTCTCCCTGGAAGGCTGAGCCTGGGTGTCTGGGTTAATCCACATTTGGGTGAGTCGGTGGGAATCACATCCCAGTGCAGGGGGACCCCGAGTTACAGAGCAGACAGCCCCCCACTGCGCCACACCCATGAAGTTTGTTTACAGCCACCAGTCCTGGCTCTCTGTGTTCTGTGCGGTTCTTTAGTTCTACTCTACCCCTCATTGTCTTCTCAGAGCCCCACAAGCAGTGGAAGTGTTGGTGATGCTGCTAGACAATACTGACATCCTGTAGGTTGGCAAATTCTCTGGTTTGGCACCAGTCAGGTCCCCAGGGTGCCAGACTAGAGAGGTTCAACCTTTAGTAACTTTCATTAAAACAAGAAACTGAGATGCTCATCAGATCTTGGAACTCCAGGAGCGCGGGGTTTGGAGTTAAACACCAAATATTTTGATGCTCACAGTAAAATTGGGAGAATTAGCAACACTTCTAGTAACAGAGCATCCTTCTCTGTTCCAAAACACCTTCCTAATTCTCAGGGCGGTTAAGTGAGGGAATAAATTGCCGAGGGGGGTTGTGGAATCTCCACCACTGGAGATATTTAAGAGCAGGTTGGACAGACACCCTGGCCCAAGGTGGGAATTTGGCCCTTCCTAGCACCTTTGCACAGTGACTTGCTCATCGGGAATAGCGTGTGGTGGGCGAAAACCCGAGGAGCAACAATTAGAAATAAAATACAAGTGACTGGTCATTTAGGGCCTTCTCGGAAGCCTGCACCATCCACGCACCGGACTTGGTGAATCTCTCCTGGCACAAGGGAGTTAAGTCTGTAAAATGTATTTTGTCCTGCTCCCTGCAGCAAGAGAGGGGTCAGAACGTCCGTGTGGAATTTCAAACAGGCATAGGCAGGTGCCTAATTTGCTCTCATGCCTTTCTGACAGGGGCTTGTGCGAGCCTTGCCCTTGCGCTCCCTGCGGGCGGTCTGTCTCTTCTCATTGACTTCGCCGGATGGTTGGCCTTGAACCCCAGAGGTCAGTGTCTCAGCAGGCAGCTGCCGGCAATAGCAGGTGTAACCCTGCGCTCTCTCGCCTCTGCGGCGCCAGGTAGCCGGGTGCAACTCGTCCGGTTTCGGAGCCGTGGAGATGGATACTCGCGATGGCAGAATGACCGACTGGGCGTTGCCCAGCCCAATGTAATCACGTCCATTAGCATTCCAATTGGCTTTTTTCATGGAGATGCTTTGCCTCGTTCTGTTCAGGTCACCCCCTTATTTTCGCCCCGCACTGCTTCCCCCGTAGTGATGAAGGGATTCGTTCGGGGACCCGCTTGCGCAGAGATCATGGGCAGCCACGACGGGCCTCGTCTCGCGGCTCCATGCTCTTCAGGCCAGACACGTGACGCGGCGCGAGGCGCCCCTCTGCGCTTCTGCTCCCTAACGCCCAGAGACCGCCCGACAGCTTCCTCGGCCATGGAGCCCCAAAGTGCCGGCTCACCGGCGGGGCCTCGTGCAAAAGGGGCTCAGTGCCCCCTGAAGCACACCACATCCCCAGCCTACCCTTAGAGCTGCCCGGAGCACGCTGCAGTAGCGGCAGCAGGAGCCCTGGGCCCTTTAGAATCACTGGGCCCAAGGCAGTTGCCCCTTTGCTGCCCCTGCCAACGGGCCTGGTGTCTGTGTAGCTGCCTCAGCTTCGCCTCCCTGCAGGCCCTGAAGCAAACAGGGAATGCAGCTGAGACCAGAAGGTGGCAGCAAGCGGACAGCTCTGTCCCGGGAGATGGAAAAGAGCATTACGGGGAGGGGAGGCGTCCTTTCCAAAAGGGATCCCGGGGGAGGGGAGTGTAGAGAGGGATAGGCCTAGAGGAGAGAGCAGGCGGGTGCGTGGTGAAGGAAAGGGTTAGCCTAGGAGAATCGGGCCAGTTTCCCAGAAGCCAAGGGGAATACTGCATTCGGGGATGTCCCTTTATAGAATCATAGAATCATAGGACTGGAAGGGACCTCGAGAGGTCATCGAGTCCAGCTCCCCGCCCTCAAGGCAGGACCAAGCTCCGTCTACACCATCCCTGACAGATGTCTATCTAACCTGTTCTTAAATATCTCCAGAGAGGGAGATTCCACCACCTCCCTTGGCAATTTATTCCAATATTTGACCACCCTGACAGTTAGGAATTTTTTCCTAATGTCCAATCTAAACCTCCCCTGCTGCACTTTAAGCCCATTACTCCTTGTCCTGTCCTCAGAAACCAAGAGGAACAAATTTTCTCCTTCCTCCTTGTGACACCCTTTTAGATATTTGAAAACCGCTATCATGTCCCCCTTTAATCTTCTTTTTTCCAAACTAAACAAGCCCAGTTCATGAAGCCTGGCTTCATAGGTCATGTTCTCTAGACCTTTAATCATTCTTGTCGCTCTTCTCTGTACCCTTTCCAATTTCTCTACATCTTTCTTGAAATGTGGCGCCCAGAACTGGACACATATGGACACTTCCTCATTGGAAGACGCTGCTGGCCATCAGCAGGAGCACTGTATCACTCTAAATCAGGTCTGCCTGCTCTCATGAACGCACAGTAAAACCTCAGGCTCCATAGGCATGCAAAGCAAAACATGGTGGTTCATCAGCCCTCTATTCGTTATAACCTGCAGGATCATGCTGAAGGCTCCTCACCCACATTGCTCAATTCTGAGGAGTTACCCAAAGTCTTCGAGTTACCAAATACACACTTGTCTAACTGCCACGAACATCGAATAGGCCTGTGATACTGTAGAGACTAAGAAAAATATATAGACTCGCTCCATCAGATGAATTGGGAGTGGAAATAACAGAAACCGAGAGATCTATATAACAACAGAAGAAGTACCTGTCAATTATAGTACCTGTGTTAAGGCTAATTAAGTGGGCTGGATGTGTCTCATTCATAGCTTTTGATGTGAAAATGTGGGTGTTAAAGGCAAGAGAAAAATGGCTCTGTAATGCGCCAACCAGTTCACATGTTAAGGCAAACACCAGTTACTTCTATAGGATTAGAAATTGGCATGGTTTGATTTTGCAGACGAGGGCAAATCCAGGTGGGTTAAAAGTTGGCTGCAGCTTTTCAACCCCTCTTTGTCTGAGCTACTATTAGTAACAACAACATTGTCCTTATCTGACTCCAAAAGGATGGTTGGAAAACCTCAGATGTGCCACCGTTCCCACTTACAACGTATCCTCAGCCCAAACCTGCATGTGTTCAGTTGATGACGACCAGTCCATAGGACGGTAATTAGTGCACTGTAAGAACTTGTCAAATATCGCCCTCTACTGGATGGAATCAGAACTGCTTAACTGTGTATCCTAGGCTCTGTAGGAGAGTCTCCAGTGGAGATTTCTCCTTCATGGAACAGTGTAATCCCAACACGATCCCTGCCAGCACCATGACATTCTGATTAGTGAATGACCATCCTGGGAAACTCTGGAAGTCAGACTAGAATGATTCCACAAGTCCTGCCTGATTGCACAGCCTATGAATCAATGGATTTGTTACAATTGCTGGCTCTTGAATAAGGACCTCATAGTGCTTTGCACATGTGTGGGGCCAGCTAGGGAGTGAGAGGTTAAAAATGCATTCCTGCTGACCTCTGTCACAGCTGCTCTGATCTGTGCCCCAGAGAGAAGACTTCCAGGGAAGGACGTATCAGTGTGACACGGTTACAGTGAACTAGCCACACCCACAGATTGAATTTACTAGGATAAACAATAAAACCAGACCCCTTTTGGGTGGGGCTGGGCAGGGAATTGGAATTCTTTTTCACAAACACAAGCACACAAGAGACGCACAGCACTTTCCTCGAACGGCCCCTTGCACTGTTTATTTTAATGTATCTTTGGGGAAACGGCCTGGGTGAGCAGTCGTTGATATTTAATCAGTTTCATATTTACTCGCAGAGCCATTGAGCAAACAGCCCGCTATGAGTACATTAAACAAACACTGGCTATAAAGTCAGCTTAAACTCAAAGGATAATTACAAGAGTCAAAATCTACCCTTGCCATCAAGATAGGCAGTCAAGGACAGGCTCTGGCGCATGACAGAAACATAAGTTAACTTTGAAAGATAATCATGTGAGCTACAATTAAAAGTCTCAGACTTTGACAGTTACCGAAAACCCGAAATGAAAACAGCCTGAGGCAAACAAAGAGAAGGCTTGGCACTCCTGATGAAATTCAAACCTAAACATACAAATGAAACGCACCTCGAGAAGCAGGGTGGGATTTTAATAACATAATGTCTTTCATTCACTTGAAAATAATTGACACACAATAATAACAATAAAAAAAAAGCCATTCTACCAGCACAGGCAATGGGAAAACCCTCTGAGTGGCTGTGTAAATCAAAGCCTTTCATGTCGGCTGTCTTCTTTTTTTTTTTTCTTTTTTGCAATGACCTGACAGAAAAAAGCCTGGAGGAAAATAGCTGGTTTCAAGAGATGTTAACAGACAAAAGAGACTGCGAGCCCAGCCCGGCCCCTTCGGAACGCTGAGCAAGGCCAACGCTTATTCTAGCAAGAATTCATTACCGCGAACAAATAAAAATAATCATCCTAATTAATGTAGAAAAATATTATCCTGCAGCTAGCGCCAAGGAAAGCTGGTTTATTAGATGCACCATTTTCGTGGCCTAAAAACAAGGAGCCATGAAAAGTCCCAACACATTGAAAGCAGGAGGAAGGGGTACTCAAGAGGGCTCCCCGCGCCTGCCCAAGTTATTGGAGGTAAAAGACGCCATTGGAAAGAACATGCAGGAGCACGGTCGACAACGTGGGGAATAGAGCACGACCCACCATTTGAGCTGCTATTGTGAAGTATCTAGCACCAAAACTGCTTTCAATGCAGATTTCAATGCCATTTGCGAGCCTACATAACACAAGCCAGGAAATTTCACCCAGGGATTTCTCAGTCGAGCCCAGTAGCTTCTGACCATCTCTTCTAGACGGACATCCAGCC
This sequence comes from Pelodiscus sinensis, assembly GCF_052426305.1. Taxonomy (NCBI): domain Eukaryota; kingdom Metazoa; phylum Chordata; order Testudines; family Trionychidae; genus Pelodiscus; species Pelodiscus sinensis. The sequence goes on along the minus strand of NC_143065.1, from coordinate 44,523,213 downwards.
TTGGTTTAAAGACTTCAAGGGATGAAAATATGAGCCTGCCGCATGGCTAGTTACCATATCCCACACAGGAAGAGTGAATTATGGAACCAAACACAAAACCCTCCAACCCTATTTAGATATTTCCATGGAGAAGTGTTAAGTTGGGCTGTGGTCAGGTCAAAGGAGATCCTGGATCCAACAGTAAAGATGACCCTGGAACAACCAGTCCTTTGGCATTTCATCAACCTACTCAGTGAAATTAGGTGTCAGCACAGCACCCTTGTGTCTACAGGATGAATATCTCTAGTCCTGCACTCTCTGGTCTGGCAACATCCATGGTCCGGCATGATTTTACTTAGCGGGATGTCCATTTCTCATGGGCGTGGCCAAGTTTCCTGCAGTCTCGAAGCATTTGTTTACAGCCACCAGTCCCGGCTCTCAGTGTTCTGTGCTGTTATGTAGCCCTAATTTACCCCTCAATGTCTTCTCCGAGCCCAGGAAGTAGTAGAAATGTTGTTGATGCTGCTAGACAATACTGACCTCTTGGCAAATCGGCAAATGTTCGGGTTCTGCACCGGTCAGGTCCCCATAGTGCTGGACTAGAGATGGTCGACCTGTACTAGGCATTTTCATCAGAAAACCCAAAAACTCCGCAGGACCAACCACAGAAGTAGCCCATGTTTTTACATGGGCTACTAATGGAAACCTTGCCTGGGTGAAATGCGGGCTCTGTTTAGATACAAAGCCAGATGAAACTCACCCTTCCCCATGGAGAAAACAAATGATGCTTGACCTTAGTTTGGGGGTTCTTGTGAACCAAAAGGCTCAAGTGAGGCTCAACTCAGCAAGGCCCAAACCCACTTCCCTGAACCAACATCTAAACAGAGAACTCGTGAGCATCCTTCTTGCAGAAGTCGCCATGAGACAGTGCAAGCAAGCGCTACTCGAGGTAGATTATCCAACCGAACCCTTCTCACAGGGACATGATGTGCTTCTTGGGAATGTCATTACTTTTTTTGGCTTCTTCAGACATTTGGAAAAGAGGTCGGAGAGGAGGTGTGGAAAGGCACTCATCAGCGTATTCAAGCTGTCCTTGGATGTTAACAGCCTTGCTGCAAAGCAGCTTGTCAAAACCGACGTGCACCAAGCGATGTCACAGACCACACACATGAAGGCACATGCCACTTTATCAAGATGTGCACTAGCTGAAATTAGAGAGCTACTAGCATTGCAAAATGCAAGTGTGAGAGCTCCATCCGCAGTCCCCATTTTAAGCACAGGGAACCAAAAACGATCTCTCCCTCCACTGCTCCTTTAACAGATTTATTTGCTTCACAGCCACCTGCCCTGATCGGGGTCGAGTGGGGCAGAGAGGCCACTATAAGCAAGGGGAGGGGCTTGACTCTTTCAGAACTTTCAAAGCTCCAAAACTAAACTGCCACATTTTCAGGAACGCTCCGTTCCTACCCCAACCCCCTGCGTCTGCCCCCTCCAACAATTCCAGAGCTGGGCACAATTTTGTTCAAATTCAAAATCAGGGGAAGCTTTTCACATTGTTTTCCCCAGCTAGCTCTAATTTCACCTCTGATGCTGGCTCACAGCCGGTCTAGGTCAGCATGAAAAAAATCTGTAACCATCTGGTGCACGGTTGATGGCTTAGGTGAGACAACCAGGCCGGTTCTCAGCCCGATTCCCACTGGACAGTTTCCTCATTATAAACACAGTGGCAATAGGCACTAATTGGCACACTGGTTGGCAGTCTGAAGAGAAAGGGAAAAGCCCAAGCTATTACTACTTCCCACAAAGCATCAGGGTGAAACAGAGTTTCCTGTGAGGCTGGAAAACAAATGCCTTTTAAAATAAAAACCGATAAACTGACAAACACATGCCTTTTCTCAGTTATAAATCGCAGTGCCGTGCTAATGGCTCCGGCAATGGGCGTTCAAAGGAAAGAAGTAACCCAATTATAAAGTTTGTTAGATGTATTGTCATTTAATCACAGCCTTCTCAAAGCTGCGATGAGTAAGATCAATAGGTTTCACATGCCTGACGCATTTTTTCCACCCCGCATCTATTCTAGGCCGGACACATTGTGTTCTACTTCTTTCCCCATCACACAGGGTGAGGACACCTCCCCGCAAAGCTGGCAATATTGTGATTAGCATAACGAGGGCAGGGGATTATCCTGTACTTCCTTTTGGGGGTCTGTTGGAGCAGAGAGTGAGGGGGAAAAGGTGTCAAAAGCTGCTGGCAGGTTTTGCAAATATTAAGGTAATGAAACAATGAGGAGAGGGTAAATTATTAAACGTTCATCTTCTGCATTTCTGATCTTTTATTCTTTTTATTTAATGCGTAATTAAAATATAGAGGAGTTATTTTATCCCCATGAAGGCAATGGGCCAAATTTATCCCTGGTTCAGCTGGAAATTTACCCGGGAGGAGTTAATATGGGCCAGTTTGCCTCCCTTGTCCTAATTCGCAGAATGCAAAATCAGACGGGTTTGATTTTTAGACATTTCAGGGCTACATTGTCTGGGGTGGCACGTACCCACCCTGGCCCAGCGCACCCCAGGTAATAAATCAGGCTTCACAAAGGTACCAACCCTTCCTAGTGCCAGGAGATTTAATCTGCTATTGGCCCCTATCAGTATCCAAGAACTTCGTCCTTTTCCCCTCCCCGCGGTGGTGACCCAGGACTGGGGGAAAAGGGATCAAGGCTCCGCCCACTCCTCTCCACTCACTTGGAGGCAGAGTAACAGATGCACAGGGCCCAGTTAACAAGGGTGGGCGGAGCTAAGACCCTTGCAGAGACACAAGGAAGATGCTTTCTCCCTTCCACAGGTGAACAGTTCAGGCTGTGATCCGGGCCAAAGTGATAGTGGGCTGGAAGAGGCGGGGCTTTGGGCAGAAGGGGCGGGGCCAGAGCAGCCAGGCCTCAGCGCTGCCTAGAACACACCACACCAGCCCTCCCCCTCCAGCACTCAAAGCTGCAAGGAGCACCCAGAAAGGCATTAATTCAAAGGCGTCGGAGTTCAGCTGCAGTAGCAGCAGTGGTAGCTGGCAGCCCTGGGCCCATTTGAAATGCCGGGCCTCAGTGAAATTGCCCCCTTGCCTCACCCCACCCCGTCAGCCGGCCTGGCCTCCTTAAAACCTCCCCAAACCCTTTCAAGACAGTTTCTAAAAATTAGGATGGCTAGCCTCAAGCATTTACAAAGTGTCGCTCAGGCTCCAGACCATGAGGTCTCTTAAAAAGATGTATTGTGATTTATAACATTGGGGGGTTCGCTTTGCTTTTTGGCATTTGAGCCAGTTAGGGATCACATCCAAGATTTTCTCTGCAACTGTGAGGGTGAGAAGCTGACTTTTGTTTTTACATGAAACCTGAGCCTCTTTTGGCTTCACATGACTCCAGGAGCTGAAGCTGCCAGAAACACCAACTATCCTAATAAAACCACGAGAGTTGGCAGCACTGGGAAGGAGGGCTGGGTTTCTCAGACTCAACTATTATTTTTCAGTAGCTCTTTAACAAGGTTTTGTGGCTTTTCTGCATTTCCATTTTCCGTCCAAACCTCTGGGTGAGTCGCTACTGACCTCAGTCAAACACCTGCTGAAATGGCAGCCGAAATTGGCAGCCTGCTACAGGCTCTGTCTACACTTCCAGCTGGCTCACTCTAAACAGAGCACGTAGCCACTCCGCAAATCCAACAGGCACACGCTCTGTGTGCTACTGTGGAGAGCTCAGGGACACAGCCAGAGAGATCACACCGTTGAGGCCCATACTTCAAAGCCCAAGACTTAAAGGCTAACAAGAAGACATTCTATAAATACATTAGAAGCAAGAGGAAGACCAAGGACCGGGTAGACCCATTTCTCAGTGAAGAGGGAGAAACAGTAACAGGAAATTGTCAAATGGCAGAGGTGCTTAGCAACATCTTTGTTTTGGTTCTTGTCAAGATTGATGGTGATGGGATGCCTAACATAGTGAAAGTTAGTGGGAAGGGAGTGGGTTTAGAAGTTAAAACAAAAAAAGAACAAGTTAAAAATTACTGGGAAAAGTTAGACGTCTTCAAGTCACCAGGGCCTGATGAAATGCACCCTTCAATACTCAAAGAGCTGGTACAGGAAGAATCTGAGCCTTTAGCGATCATCTTTGAAAAATCATGGCAGTTGGGAGAGATTCCAGAAGACTGGAAAAGGGCAAATCTAGGGCCCATCTATAAAAATGGAAATAAGAACAACCCAGGAAACTACAGACCAGTTAGTTTAATTTCTGAGCCAGGGAAGGTAATGGAGCAACTAATTAAGGAATTCATCTGTAAACATCTGGAAGATAAGGTGATAGATAACAGCCAGCATGGATTTGTAAAAATAAATCATGTCAAACCAATCTGAAAGCATTCCTTGATAGGATATCAAGTCTTGTGTATAAGGGAGAAGCAGTGGACAGGGTATACCTAGACTTTAGTATGGCATTTGACACAGTCTCACATGACCTTCTTATCAATAAACACTAGGGAAATACAACCTAAAAGGGGCTACTATAAGGTGGGGTGCATAACTGGCTGAATAACTGTTCTCAGAGAGTAGTTATTAATGGTTCACAATTCTGCTGGAAGGGCATAACAAGAGGGGTTCTGCAGGGTCTGTTTTGGGACCAGTTCTGTTCAATATCTTCATCAATGATTTAGATGATGGCATAGAGAGTAGGCTTATTAAATTTGCAGACGATACCGAGATGGGGTATCTTGCAAGAACTTTGAAGGATAGGGTCAAAATTCAGAATGATCTGGACAAACTAGAGAAACGGTCTGAGGTAAATAGGATGAAACTTAATAAGGACAAATGGAAAGTGCTCCAGCTAGGAAGGAACAATCCGTTTCACACAGACAGAATGGAAAGTGACCATCTAGGAAGGAGTACGGCAGAAAGTGATTTAGGCGTCGTAATGGACCACAAGCTAAATGTGAGTCAACAGTGTGACATGGCTGCAAAAAAAGCAAACGTGATTCTGGGCGGCATTAACAGGAGTGTGATGAGCAAGACGCGAGAAGTCGTTCTTCCGCTCTACTCTGCGCTGATTAGGCCTCACTTGGAGTATTGTGTCCAGTGGATGCCACTGCCTGGCCAACATGCGCCAAAGGAGGAGCCAAGTGAACAAACACCCGCCAGACTGGGTCAGATCAAAGGTCCATCCAGCCCACTGTCCTGTCTGCCGAGAGTGGCCACTGCCAGGAGCCCCAGAGGGAGTGAACAGAACAGGGAGTCATCAAGTGATCCCTCCCCTATTGCCAATTCCCAGCCCCTGACAAACAAAGGCCGGGGACACCATCCCTACCCATCCTGGCTATTAGCCATTGATGGACCTAACCTCCATGAAACACACAATGGAGAATCTGATCTTCCATTGCCGCTGAGCCGGGATGTCGGAACGCGAGAGGAGTGCTCTGTCATTCTCCCTGGGCATGACTCACCTCGACGGCAGATGGCTACATGATAACCCTTAGCCTGCGGGAGCTCCGCTTTCTCGGTGCAACAATTGGAGCTGCCTCTTCCCTAGCGGGAGGGTGCCAACTCAGGGTTTTATGTTTGTTTGAAAAGGGCGAGCGTTGGGTGAGCTCGAACGGCTGCCACCGAGCCTTGGGTTGGCCCCTGTCCAGGAGAGGCTCTCAACAACCCATTCTTCCAGGCCTGAGGTGGTTACCTGACACTGAGAATCCGAGGCTTCCCAGGGTCACAAGCAAGCCAGGGGAAGCAGCTGAAGGAGGGTGATTTTCTAGGTGACAAGGCTGGCACGGCAGAAGAGCAGGGTATTAAATGCACTCGTAAAGAGAAGGGATTTATCAGGTTACCACGTCTACTGGGAAGCACCGCTTGCTTGCAGCGCACGCGGAACAGCACAGAAACAGCCTCTGTGCATTTCATTGTCTTGCAAAAGCCATTCCCCATGCTACAAGTCCAGAATGTAGATAGACTCCTAGAATCCTAGAACTGGAAGGGACCTTGAGAGCTCATCAAGTCCAGTCTCCTGCCCTCACGGCAGGACCAAGCACCATTTAGACCAGCCCTGACACGTGTCTATCCAACCTGCTCTTAAATATCTCCAGTGATGGAGATTCCACACCCTCCTTAGGCAATTTATTCCAGTGTTTAACCACCCTGATAGGCAGGAAGTTTTTCCTAATGTCCAACCTCACTTGCTGCAATTTAAGCCCATTGATTCTTCTCCCGTCCTCAGAGGCCAAGGAGAACAATTCTTCCCCCTCCTCCTTGTAACACCCTTTTAGATACTTGAAAACTGCTATCACGAAGATGAAGACGATTCTTTGGTGTGCCCCTCCTGGAATGGCTGAAAGGCGACCATGTGTTTCAATCATCTGGATCACAGAGGCTGATGTTCTGGAGCCCCTTCGGGTCTGTGAGGCTGGTCTGGCAATGTACAGAGGACAGAAACGGCCCAAGCAACCCCTTCCAGAACAGCTGGATCAAGGGCTCCCTGCCTGTCCTCTCACAGCCAACGGTAGAGAACACGTCAGCACGGGCTGCACACAGACTGAGGGAAGGGCACAGCCAGAGAAAGCTCACCAGCTATCTTCCGCTTTCCACTGCCCATCAGGAACCACGGGGAGAGCAGCACCAGTTACAGCAGCCCTGAGGCTGCTCAGATTTACACTTGGAAATGGGAAAGCCCCCAGTTATCCACCCCACCCGTTCCTGTGCCAAATACCAGAGCAGCGCAACACACTCCAAGCACCCCACTTCTATAGTAAGCCAATGAAGAAAAATTCAAGCTAGATTTTTGTTCTGGAAATATTCAGTACAGCGATCCTGTCATATAGTCCACCCAGTGGTTCTGGGAGTGAGTAGTAATGAGTAGAAGAGGATGGCATGACTTAGCCAGATGCATTGTTTGTGATATCCGGAGTCCCATGTTCTGTTCTTCCATAGCACTATCAAAAATATGGTGCACCAAGCACTCCAAAATGAGGGGTAATATTCTGAGTTTAATTATCATTTCAACACAACAGGAGTCTGATGGTCCTACCAAGAGACCATGTGCCCGGCAGTAAGAGCTGCATTTTCCGCACCGATTGTTATTACCTTTAATACAACGCAGACGTGGAGCAGGCGTGCTAAGTGAAAATTAATGGCAAGTTCTTATAACCATATTAGGAGCCATCTTAGTTCATTTGAAATCAGTTAACAGGAAAACAATATGAAAGCCATCTTGTGTGCTTGGAATATAAATATTGGCCTAGTTCTTTGCCAGAGCAGCAGGAAAGATTATGAGGCACTGGCATGTGAGCCTTACATAAACATGCTTGCAAAGAGCTGAGGTTAGACGGGTTAAACTTATTGGTCAATTTTTCCATTTCCCTAATCAAAAAGTCATTAAATATTAAGCAGATGTCGGCGTCTAACCGGTTTCAGAGAACGCTTTACCACAGAAAAGATGGTAACTGTAAACTTCTTATGGACATGCCTGTAAACAAGCAGCTAATTGCTGGAAGCTGCTAGTTGAAGCACTTATTTCTTTGGATTTTTTAAAATGTCAGAATGGGTGCATGCCTCTCTTCAAAGCTGGCTGCTGAGCATATTCTGATTGATGCAGAGAACCTCGGTGAATCACACCCGGTGAAAGTAGTCCAAGGTTTTCTGGAAATCTAAGTCCACTGTGTCCACCGGCTTCCCCCCTCCTTTTTAGCCCTAAATGTATTTTTCACAAAGAATTCGGTTTTAATTTAAAAGCGGTTTTTCCACTGAAAAAAGCATTTCATCCGGCTCTATTTGTTAACCTTACAGACCAAAGAAGAGGTCAGGCAGGACAGAAAAGTTTTCACTGCCGTTGCCCCTGCACTATCACTAGCGTTTTCCAAGCAGTCTGCCTGACACTTTTGCAATTCTACATTTTCCAAGGAGGGGAATGAAATACCCTCCAGGTATTCAGATCACGGAAACAACACTGAAAATGTCGCATTTATTAATCAAGAAGATGGACTAACTTATGCCATCAGCTGTTTGAGCTAGACACACAAGACCATCTTCCCCCATACACAGAATACCTCTGCTACGTAGGGCACCTGAAAATTTGGGGCACCGCTGAGTTTTAATGTCCACCCATCACCTTCTTCCACTCTCTGTTTTCTGGCTGCTGCAGCCTGGTGAATCTTCATCCAGAGAGGAGCTAGTTAATTTGAAAGTGAAAGAGCCTTCTAGCAAGCCTATTCGCAGATCATTGAGCCTTGGAAAGATTCATTCAAGTGGTAATGAATCCATTTCACAGGTAGTTTCTGAACTTACAAGTGATGCATTCAGGACTTGAGTTTAAAATAAGCTTTAAAAATATTTCATTAGCGTGTTCCTGAAGATTATGAAATCACATCTGTAAAAACTCATTGTTGTCAACGTGGGCTGCCATCGGGCATAGGAGCACCAGTTGAATAGCGCCGTAGGCCCCATAAATCGTAAGGATGGCCCTGTAGACACACACACTTCCTTGCATGCCATTTGAGCAGTGGTCCGACAGCTGCAACCTCTGCCACTTTTTACCTGCTGCCACACGCTTTTACCCACCGCCGTGAGGGTGCTTTCTAAAAAAACACCCCCGGAAGTCCAACGTATCCCATTGCTATGATGGCGGGGTTACAGCAGGTCCAGGTCTGTGGCAAAGCCGCAGCAACGCTTTGGAGGTGTTTTCTGAGAAGCCTGTCATCAGCCAAAGGGCAGAGCACAAGAGACGTCTGGAAGAAAAAGATCGGTTCTTATCTTTGTCCCGGTAGCAGGAATTGGGCTTAGGTGTGTCAATCCTTGTGTGTCAAGATGTGAACATGGCACTTAGAGAGAAGCAAACAGGCATCAGGTGAGACTTACCAGATACAGATTCAGTGACTTAGGTAGATGACAAATCTGTGTTTGCCTGTTGGCCCGCAGAAGCAGTGGGGGAGGTCTAGGTTGGATATTAGGAAAAACTCTTTCCCTAGGCAGATGGGGAAGCGCTGGGCTGGGTTCCCTAGGGAGGGGGTGGAATCTCCATCCCTAGAGGTGTTTAAGTCCCGGCTTGACACAGTCCTGGCTGGGATTCTTGAGTTGGGATTGGTCCTGCTTTGGGCAGGGGGCTGGACTCTGACTCCTGAGGTCTCTGCCCGCCCTGGGATTCCATGATTCCAAACTTCACTCTGCTCTTTGCTTCTCTTTCCCACCTCTCCTGGTAAGATTTTTGGCCACTGATCCAAGGCAGGTAGGCCCTCCAACCTGATCAGAACCCCTGCAAGTCTGTGCAGGAAGGTGGAAAGACCCACACATGAAGATCTGACCATGGGGTCAGGGCCACCGCGTGACGTGCAGATGTCCAGTGGTGAGTGTATCACACTCCGAATTCAATACGAAAAAACAGCACTCCAGGGTCTATACACACGTTGGCGTCTGACCCTCGAGTACTCGTATAGCCAAAATAAGAAATACCCATAGCACTCATGTCAATGTCAGAGTGGAAGAGACTAGAAAGCTGCAGGCTAAATATCCCTGGTCCTGCAGGATCAAATCCCTTAGCTCTTCAAGAGGCAAAGAACCCTTCCCGGAAAAAGATACAGCCAGAATTACCTACGGTATGTTCATGGTTTTGTTTTTTTTGTTTTTTTCTCTCTCTGAGCAACTAACTGATCATCTGGAAACTATTAGCTACTTTCAGAGTCTTTCCCTGGATTTTTTTTTCCAACTCACACAGCCCGGTCCTGGTTAGATCTGTCTCTTTCCCAGGGTTGTGACCTGCAGCTCGTTCGGACAGCTCACAGTTCTTGGATTCTTTGGAGGATTTTGTTAGACATAACTGGCAAAGTTGTTTGTAGATGGGGTTAGCGATACTGGGAAAATGCATTCCTGTGGGCCATGGGGATGTTAGTACATCTGTCTCGGCTGATTATTTTTCTGTTTGCCTGGAGAAAAACCCTGAGGACTTTCTTGTTTTTCTTGGACCCACGAGAGTCTGAAATGCAGGGGGTTTATTGTCCAGAAAATGACAATGGGTTTACAACCAATAAAACAGTCTTTGAAGCTATTGATGCGGGAGCACCCTTGAGGCTAATGTCTGAAAACGCAGAAGGACTTCCCCCGGGGTTAAGCGTGCATGTAAAGAATTGCTCCTTGCTGGGACTCGAAATCAACCACATGGCTCAATCACAGCAGAAACAGGACTCAAGCGAGGGCTCTCTCTGTTAGCCAAGAGTAGGACCATCATCTCCAGTGTCTTCTCACGCCTCCATCCATGGATGGGGACTTGTTGCTGGGTGACCTGGACTGATACCGTGACGGTTAGAAGGTGCTGGTATCCAAGCCTCTCCCTGGGATTAAAACCAAAAGGAGCAACGAGGAGGAGGAAGAGAAACAGGGCGATTTCGGCCCCCCTGGGAGCTCTGTAGACCTTCTGCTGCCTTGGCCAAAGGGAAAGTCCAGCTGCCAGATCTCCACAGCCCCAGACTGAGTCTTGCTTGCAGGAGAGGCACCCAGATGGTGCAGTTACAAGCTGGAGGGGGGTAGCTCCTCTCTGTGAAATCAGATCTAGCGTCCGGATGCCTCTCTGCAGCCCGTTTGTAATGATCCCGCTTGCTCCGTCACTGGCCACGCGGCCCCCACCAGACACATGACCAGGGTGTGCACTCAGACTTCCACTGCCCCTTCTCCCCCTCCCACAGTCTGCTACTCCTGTCTCTTCCCTGCTGCCATGTCAGTGGGGACCAGACAGTGCTCTGGCACAGCCCGCAGCAGGAACGGCTGCTCAGCCATGCTTCTGTCACAGCCTGCGCCCAGGAATGGCCTCCTTCCCCTAGCTCGGCGATGGGCCTGACACAAGGCAAAGAGGCAATGCGGCCTAGTGGATAAAGCATCTGACTTCAACTCAGGGGATGTAGGCTCTGTGGCCAGCTTGGCTTGCTAGGTGACAGCGGGCACAGCCTTTCCCTGCTCTCTGCCTCAGTTCCCCCATCTGTAAAATGGAATTCATGATCCCGCCCTCCTTGGTAAAGCACGACGAGATCCACTGATGGAAAGCGCTAGCACCCTCATAATAACCAAGCACTCCCATCCCGCTAACGGGCAAAACACGATCTTTCACAAGGACAATGTCTGGACGGCTCCTTTCAGGTCATCCTGGGTTGAAGCTCGAGGACCGGTTTTGTGTGATGGGATGCCCAAGGAACCTGAAAGCTAATGCACATTGCTCAGAATTGCCATCGCCATCAACTGACAGGTCATCTCTTCCCAAACAACCCCGCAGAAACTTTTGCAAAGACCTCTTCGAAGACGGCGCAGCAGAAGGATCACCAGTGACGCAGCTGGTGCAGAATTCATTCCAGCGTATTGGCTAATTAAGGATTTACACGACATCTTTCTAGCGCCCACTGGCTAGAGAGACGCTAGAAGAGCAGGGATTCCGATGAATTCCTTAGAGACGAAAAACAAGCAGCAAAATGATTCGGGAGAGGACACACGGTGGGCCAGTGAACTTGTATCCGAGCTGTTTCTGAGGGTGTGATTCATACACTGCCACACAGCGAAGGAAGAAGCAAAAACACAGCATGGTATCTCTGCTGCCCAGCTTCTAAGGAGGAATCATACACTCATAGGACACACGAGCTGGGAGGGATCTCAAGAGGTCATCAAGTCCAGTCCCCTGCCCTCACGGCAGGACCAAGCACCGCCTAGACCATCCCTGACAGGTGTCTGTCCAACCTGCTCTTACATATCTCCAGTGATGGAGATTCGACAACCTCCCTGGGCAATTTATTCCAGTGTGTAACCACCGTGACAGGTAGGAATTGTGTTTCCTAATGTCCAACCTTAAACCTCCCTTGCTGCAGTTTAAGCCCATTGCTTCTTGTCCTGTCCTCAGAGGCCAAGGAGAACAATTTTTCTCCCTCCTCCTTATAACACCCTTTCTGTTGACACAAGCCCATTCTCTTCCAGGGCACATGTGACGTTTTGACTTACAGCCGCCATGCGTGCTCCTCCTTTCCTCTCTGGGTAGGATTTCTCTCTCCCCCATCTCCCATCCCTGCAGCAGGCAGAATTTCACTCCGCTCTGCTGGCAGCTCCTGCTCATGGCTTGTCGGGGGCAGGAAAGACCCTTTTATAGTTGCAGGTTTTTATTGCTGCTGCAGAGTGCACTGTAAACCCTATTTCTGGTACTCACTGTCCGAGGCGTGGGCAATAAGTTAGCCCCTGGCAGGCCACCAGCGCTCTGTTTACCTGTGTCTCCCCACGGGTATGGCCACTTCAAGCGTCCATTCACTGTTCATCGCTGTTCCTGGCCAATGGGAGCTGCGGGAAGCCACGTCCTGGTCTGCGACACTTCCCACGGCTCCCATTGGCCAGGAACAGCGATCCACGGTGGATGGGTGCTTCAAGCAGCCATCCCTGTGGAGGGACAGGTAAATAAAGCACCGGCGGCCCAGCAGGCGCTAATCCTGGCGAACCCCGTCCAGCCTGCAGGCCAGTTATTGCTGCACGGGTCACGTCAACGTTCATTCACAACACGCTCATCAGAAGCGGTTCTCAACCTCTCCCCCTGCAACGTGGGTTGAAATTTTCATGAGGCCACCAGGGCTGGCTTAGCATTATTGGGGCCCCAAAACCCCACTGCCTGGAGCCAAAGACCGAGCCGAAGGGCTTCAGCTTGGGCCTCCCCACCTGGGGCCGTGTAGTAATTTGCTGTCAGAAGGAGGTCGTGGTGCAATGAAATCTGAGAATCCCTGGACTAAACATACTGCACCCGCGTTGTTACACTAACACCAGAGCACCGCGTTTAACCGAGAAGGCCCAGCCACACTGGCCTGAAGAATCCATCCTCTGTATCCAGCCCTTCCCCCCATTCCTGCTTGACTGGGAACCCTGGCACTTGTTACCTGAAGTTGAACTCTGAACACTGAGGACTCCAAACTCCCATTGGCCTGGATTTTCAGATAAAGAACTAGAGGCTTTGCCTCTCGGACTCCAATTTCTCCTCTTTACCAAGGGACCGGTGATCTGGTGTAGAAGCAAATCTTGACAAGAACATATGACAGAAGTCGGGCTGCTCGGTAGTCATTGATGTCTAACCTTTGAATGAAAAGGTGTTGATGTGGCTAGTAAAAGGCTTCTTCGTTGGCAGGATCGTGCTGCTTGTTGATTGGTGTGGGGTTTTTTAATTATCACCGCACAACAATTGGATGCTTTGTGCATGCAGCTGGGCTGTAGCCAATCAGAACACCAGCTCACCCAACTGTCAGTGGGGTGCTGGAAGTCATGAGTAACTAGTCGCGTCTGGAAATGGGAGTGGAGTAAAAAGGACAATATTCTCTAAAAAACCTACTTGAGTAAAAGTCAAAGTATCACACAAATAAATTACTTGAGTAAAGTCCAAAAATGCCCTTGAGTCGTGTAACGAAGTATTTCTACTTAGTTACTTTCCACCTCTGCTGTTCTGTACTGCAGTTAATGGACCCGCAATATGGACCTCACGCTTGCTGTCTTCCAATTGGCTAGAAATGCCTGGGAGGAGACAAAGATAGTGACTAACGTTATTAGAACTAGAGTTTGAAATCTCCCCAGGGTGGGTCTGGAGACAGATCGGTGCAGAAGGGCAGCGGCAGCGCTGCTAACGAGAAAAGCCTCCTGGTGTCTGAGCCGATGAGACTTTGGTTTTGCACTGCCCGCTGCTCCGTCAGTATATCTCTGCTCAAGTGCCAGAAAAGGCGCATAGACCAACAAACCCCACACAACCCCGCCCCGATGGCGGTCGAAGGAAAAGAAACACTTCCCCCCCGAGGGGCTCACCCTCTGAATATCCTCTGGGCGAGCCAGAATCGAATGGCTGAAATCATTTTGTGAAAATGGCAGTTTACCCAGCAGCAGAAATGCCACTTTCCTTGAACATTTATATTACACTTCCTGTCTCCATAGCATCCAACCATCCCGTGTCCATTGGCAAGTTTACCTCAGGACAGCCTTGTGTCCACATTCACAAACGGGGAACAGAGGCACAGTGTAAGGCCCAGAAAACATTCTGTTCAGAGAGATACTTAAGCTTGTGGCAATGTGACTAGGGTGGTGAGGGCAGGTGGGTATTCAGTCCCTCCCAGATCTCCCCTCCATCTCACTGCCCAGCTGCCTCACCCGGCGTGTGCCCAGCTCCTCATATAAAGCCTTGACAGGTACCACATGATGCTAGGAGGAGTTTTGAGGCTCCTACCACAGCAGGGAGAGCCAATGGGCCAGGAAACCAGGAACATAACACAAGAACTAGGGGGTCACCCAATGAAATAAATAGGCAACGGGTTTAAAACCAAAGGCAGTTTTTCTTCACGCAGTGCACAATCCACCCGTGGAACTCCTTGCCAGAGGATGTTGTGAAGAGCAGGACTTGAACGGGGTTCAGGATAGAGCTAGATAAATTCACGGAGGTTAGGTCCATCAATGGCTAATAGCCAGGATGGGTAGGAATGGTGCCCCTCGCCTCTGTTTGTCAACTGGGGAGGGGTCACTTAAGGATTGCCTGTTCTGTTCACTCCCTTTGGGGCACCTGGCATTGGCCACCGATGGAAGACAGGATAGATGGACCTTTGGTCTGATCCTGCACTGCTGGACAAAGCGAGCTGGTGTGAGCAGGACAAGGGCAAACTCGCTCTCCAACCCCCTGTCACCAGCATGAACCGGGGTGGGCTCACTGCATCAATCCACTCCCCTCTGCCCCGAGCTGGGCTAGATCTGCGCCCAGCCCCCCAAACGATGCAAGCCTCCCCTATGTCATAGGGACAGACGTAAGCACATGCCTCCCTGTATCAGCACCGATGTGAAAACAACAAGGAGTCCAGCAGCCTCCTAAAAACTAACGGATTTATTAAGGCATGAGCTTTTGGGGGCTGCATGAGGTTGGTGGTGGAGGCAGGATGAGAAGCCAGATCTCCTGAGACCTCGTCTAGCCCCCTGAACCCACGCTCATCCTTCCGGGGCCGTTTCTCACGGCGATGCTCACCACACCAATCGCCCTTTCTAATTCTGAGAGACACAAGACGACTAAGGTGGTGTCTGTTATTGAACCAGCTTCTGCTGGCGAGAGACAAGCTTTCCAGCTCCCTGAGCTCTTCTTCTGGCCTGGCAAAGGGGCTCGGAGCCCCACAAGTTGGCATAGATTGTTTAGCACATGTCATGAGCACGCCTTTGGAGGGACTGTTCCAGGCTGAGTGGCCAGTTAAACCTCCTCCGGTCCTGGGAGAAGCGGGAGGCTGAGAGCAGGTTACGAACTGTTGTAATGAGCCGTCAGTTCAGTGCCTCTGTTCAGACCGGGAGTTTTAGAGTCCAGCAAAGTTTGGGATGTAAGCTTTCGGGCTCCTTTTCAGAAAGCTTTTGTGCAGGTTTCCTGCGAAGAGAAGGCCTGAGGGGCCAGACCCGGAGCGAACGCTCGGAGGAAGCGTGCCCCTGCCGGCGGCAGAGTGCTTTTGTCATTTGCCGTTTTCTCACCCGATCCTGCAGCCGCTGGCTGGCACAAGCAGGCTCGGCACACGGCCGTTATTTACCTTGCCGTCCATCCGCCTTATTTAATGAGCAACATTAAACAGCAGCTACATGAGTTCTGACCAGACCAAGCCCCTCTGGCCAATATGTGTGTGTTTGAGGGATGCCCTTTTCACATTCAATACATGACGGTGAACGGCACGTCCTCGGCAGAAGCACGACATCCACACCGGTTGTTTGTTCAAGAGGTCCACCTACTGGGTAAACGTTGGCAAGCCAGACCACGCTGTTGACTTTATGCCCACATTAAACAAGCGCCGATACCGGATTTCCCGCTGCAGTGGCAGTCCCGGCCAAAGGATCGGCTCCGTGCGTGGGCAGAAGAGATCCATTGTCCCGAGAACATGACCGACAGTGGTGCAAAGAGAAGCAAAAGGCAGTTCCAAAAGGACGTGGGTCTCTCTAGCCCGGGTCGTAGTATTCGCTTGGTCCATCTTAGAGCCAAAAGTCTGCGGTTAAACAGGGAATGACCCGGCCACCTGTTCTGCCCCGAGCTCTCCACTCCCGCTTGGACCAGCCAGCACCAGACCCAAGGCAAAGGCGACTGTCAGTGGCGTGATGGATGTCGCTCCCAGCCAATCAGCTGTCTGCACCCTTTGCCCAAGATCAGTCTGCCCGTGGCCCGTAGGCGGGTGAGCAGCGGTAGAATCCCACTCATGCACCATTTCAGGCCCAGGCAGAACTGCACTCCGAGGGCTCGGGAGACTGCAATGCACCATAGGACAGCAGCTCACCGCCTTCCTCGGGCAACCCCACCAAATGCACACAGGAAGCAAGTGCCCCATCCATGCCCCCCAGAGCCCAGGCCATCCCCGCTACTGTGGCTGCTGCTGGCTCCCGCCCAGCCTGCCCTCCCACCGTGTGGCTGCTGGCCCTTGCTGCCTCCCTGCCCCGTGGTAGCATCCCTGGAGCTCCAGAGAGTGGGCCATGTGGCTGCAGCTTCCCTCAGCCCCGGAGCCCTGGCGGGCGGTGCAGCCGCATCCTGCCCTCGCTCAGAAGGGCTGCAGAGCTGGCCCAGGGCTGGGGACACGCTGCTTGCACCTCTGAGCAACAAGGCCCTCCCCACAGCCGAGCCGTCAGATTGGCTGGACCGTCAGAGCGTTCCCAGAGCCAGGAGGATCAGTGCGGTGACCCCCAGCCTCTAGCATCACAACGGCTGGGGGAGTAGGGTCTGGGAGACTCCGGCGGAGCACGGGAAAGGCCAGGGGAGGCAGTTTGGGAAGGCAAGGCCTTCCCCTGCCTACGATCCCCGCCGCCCATGGGAAGCAAGCAGCTTTAGCCTGCTCTGCAACGGAGGAACATGGAGGTGCTGCGGTTCACATGTGAGGCCCTGTGCGGTAAGTGTGTACTGAAGTGTTAGTGTAGAAGTAGCGAAGCGTCCTCTGTTATTTAGAGTTTGTAATCTACTTTGCTCTGCTGGTTCTCTTATTACCACGTAAATCCTACTGCTTGTACTTAAGAAAAGAAAAGTGATTTTGTATGGAGCCCAGTGTAAATACTTATTACCTGGGGGAGCGATCAGTATGCACATTCCCCCTTTCACTGTTAAAGGGGCTCACCCACATAATTCATTGGGGTTCTGACCCCATTTGGGGAGATGCACCCCAGGAAGCTGGGCCCACAAGTGCATTTTCCCTGGACTTGAAGAGATTCAGTGTCTGCACTGCTCCTTTGGGGGCACGATTCTCAGCTCTGTGCCTTGGCTGGAGGAGACCAGAGAAGGCCCAGGGAGGTAGCAGTGGCCTTGCCAGCACTCCGGGAAGCCCCCCCCCCCCAGGTTCTCCTGTGACCTCAGCCTGTCACAGGGTTGGACCCTTTTGGGGGTTGGTTTCCAGGGCGCTGTGCCCGGAGCGGAAGGGTAGAGGGTCTTCAAAGACCGTGCCACATAGCAGACTGGGGAACCGCTCTGCAAGAGGATGGTTACCCCAACGCGGGGCCTTACCTGAGGGAGACTAGAGGATCTGGCCCAGCAGGACAGGGTGGGGGGCCCCCAGAGAGCAAGAAGGCGGGTGTCAGTGGCTTGAGCAGCACACCGGGGACTATCCAAGGGGATTCTGTGACCCCACTCCCTTGGTGGCCCCCACTGATTTCTTGGAGGGCAAGGCCTACATGTGAATAGGGTATCGGCTTTCTGGGGCAGGAACCCTCTTGTGCTGTGTCGGCCCAGCGCCGAGGTTGCAGTAAGACAACTAAGAAATACTAGAGTGAAGTTAGGGATTGGAATTGGCTCCCCGTGGGCACCACAGGGGAGGTGAGTTGTCAGAGGGCAGGTAAACGCGGAAGTCAAGTAAAAGTGCGGGGAAGCATCCTAACTCCAGTGGGCTCGCCCCCAACTCCTCAGGGGCCCATGAAGGCATCCGCATGCCGAAAAGGCAAGTGCACGTATGCGCACGAGCACAGACTGGATGCTGGAACATCACCCCATGATTGAAGGAGAATGCGTTTCCTGGTCTGCTGGGCTGTAAATACTTCCCGTGGTATTATGGGCCGGGCTGTAACACACACGGGGAAGGACACAGTCCAGACCATCCAGCGGCGTGTCTCTCCTGGTGCAGGTAGAACCCACCTGCTTACAAGGTCTCCCCTTTCCTGTCTAGCAAGGCAGCGTTTTCTAAAAGGCGCATGATAATTTACAATAAAGACATTGGAACAGTGACATTTACTGCAGCCCCTGTGCTCATTAAAACAGTCTCATTGCCTCATTAATTCCATTTTTCAGAAATTATGTTCATTTTTATGCACTGCGTGAGCTCCTCATGCATTTCACATGCTGCTGTTCCACATTTCAGGAATACGTCTCCAAGATGTTTCCAGATCAGCAGTCTCCCTGCCCTAGAAGCAAAATAATTACCTTTGCCATTGCTAGTTCCTGCTCACCCACTCCAGATAAATAAAAGTAATGTGACTGCATTTGTCATGTGAACCTAATTATCCCAAATGGCATTCGCCGAGGCTAGGCTCGTACAGGAAATGTGCGCCATGCCATCAAGCTTACAGAGTGGAATTTAGTACCAGGCAGTTTTGTACTTTCAAAAGCTCTGCAGAAGCACCGTGCCTAAATTAAGAGGGCGAGATTACTACAAGGCTGTGCCATGACAAACACCCACCAACCTGCGTGTAACTCAAACACCTGCACCATCTGCACACAGGGAACCATTGCTGTCAGCGCAGAGATGTGACAAACCAACCGAGAATGCAACAAGTCACAGCTTCAATGGCTGTGGAAAATTGAACTACACACACAGACACACACCAATTTTCTGTTTAACTACATCGCAGGCTATTAAACCGTCGGGCCAAAGTCAATGAGGCGATACTGGCAAATATGCTGGAGAAAACTTCTGCCTGTTTGCATTTAGTGGGGGAGGTCTGGGTTGGAGATTAGGAAAAACTATTTCACTAGGTGGGTGGGGAAGCGCTGGGATGGGTTCTCTAGGGAGGGGTGGAATCTCCATCCCTAGAGGTGTTTAAGTCTTGGCTTGACAAAGCCCTGGCTGGGTTGATTTAATTGGGATTGGTCCTGCCTTGGGCAGGGGGCTGGACTTGATGACTCCTGAGGTCTCTTCCCGCCCCAGGATTCGATGATTCCTAGCTTGGGACAGAAGAGACAAACTTTAGTCCCGTGGAGGTTTGTGTGGTTACCTCGCCAAGCCTTTGCCGTCTACTTTCCCCCTCTGCTTCTCACCTTGCCCCCCACTTTTCAGAGGTGCTCCCCACGGGGCTGCGTGGAGGCACCGCATCGGCAAACAGGAAAGGCCCTTTTCCATTGGCAACAGGAAAAGGGGTTGGGGATTGCGCCAGTCCAGTTGTACGGGACAACACCGGCCAAAAAGGCAAGACGTGTGGATTCCAGAAACCCCCCAGCTCTTTATTTTGTCTGCAAGTCAGGCTGCTCTGGGAACCGTGTCCTCTCCCCACATGTAGCCCCCCACCAGCCCACTCCTGACTCTTCAAACCACCTGCATTGCCGTGAGAACCTTGCAGCCCATGATGGCCGGAGAAACACGCCTGACTGAATTTGCTCCTTTTCCCTGCCTCCTTGGCCTTCCCGCAACGGCCTCTTCCTGACCTCACCTTCCACACAGCCTTGCCACAGCCAGTGAAAGAGTCTTCTCGGAACCTCCCTCCCTCTGGAACAGCCTCCCTTCCCAGTTCCACCCACGACACCGTACAGCTCTTCTCCCTGGCCTACACCTCCTCACTGCTCCCTGCCCTCGGGTGTCCTGTTTAACGCCCCGCCTGTATTATAGAGCGCTTCAAAGCATCCTGAAAGCAGCCACACAAACGACAGTGGTAAAATGTCCTGGGCCCACCAGCGTCCACTGGGCCCACTTCAGTCCCCGGCTGGGAAGGGGCAAGGGGAAGTCTCTGGAGATGGGAAATGCACTCAGTGCACAGTGTCACTGTAAATCTCCCAGCTCAAGGAAGGAGGCCAGGACCAGAAAGCCCTTATTGCTCATAAGAACGGACGTACTGGGTCAGACCAAACGTCCATCTACCCCAGTCTCCTGTCTTTCCACCGTGGCCAACACCAGGTGCCCCAGAGGGAGTGAACAGAACAGGGAAGTATCAAGTTATCCCTCTCCTCTCATCCATCCCTAGCTTCTGGGAAACAGAAGCTAGGGACACCGTTCCTACCCAATGGCTATTAGCCAGGATGATGGACCTGTCCCCCATAAATTAAGTTAGCTCGTTCTTGAACCCTGTTAAAGTCCTGGTCTTCACAACATCCTCTGGCAAGGAGTTCCACAGGTTGACTGTACGCTGCATGAAGAAAAAGGTCTATTTGCTTTCTCGAGACTCTGCCAGCTTGGCATCCCATTCAAATTGAACAACAGCTCATGGAAAGAATTAAGCCACAAATCCAGTCCGCTCCAGAGGCATACATTGAGACACCCAATATTAATGAAGAAGCAGTTTACAGGGTTTATGTTCCCAGGGCTCCTCAAAGCCACAGCCAGCAGGTTGTAAATAGGCATGTGCCGTTTAGAAGGTCACGCAATGCACCATGAAAGCAGCCCGCAATGGAAGAAGAAAGAGGAAAATGTAACGAAGACATGTTTGCTCACAGGCAGCCACGTTCTGAATTTCAGAGGAGGGGCCTGAGGGCCAAGAGAACAATTAAAGTTCAACGGGAGAGAATGAGAAAGCCCAGAATTGCTCCTCCAAAGGGTAATACATAGGTGCATACGGTCGATCACTTCCATGCCTGCCCAGGGCTGGGCCGGCAGATTCCCACACTCAAAGACCCAAAGGCAAGGGACACAGGAGAGCCCCACGTCCCTACAGTAACCCTCTAGCATTCTAGAGGCAGCGCTGTTGGCCAAAGATAGACCGCCTGGAAGAAACTGACTTTTTTCCCCTTTCGAAGTGCCCTGTTTGGCAGCCGAGCACACAAATACTCATAGCTACGCAAATAGCAACTCTTTATTTGCTGTGTTTGCTCAGCTAATATTGACTTGCCAGCCTAACACTGCTGCTATTGAGTTTGGCTGTTCACAATAATGTTTGACTAGCATTAGAACAGCAGGGTGATAACAGCGTGCGCAACAGGAAAAGCAATCCATCACCCCTGCGTGGGATAGTGCCATGATGACAATGTAAAAAAAAAAACCACCCCCCCCCCAAAAAAAACCACAACCCCGTCTGCTTATTCAGTCAAGTACGACTTGATTAGAATGCTCCCTGTGCCTCTCCTGGCGAGTTCAAACAAGCCAAGGTTACAGTGTTATTGTGTACTCATGCAAAGCAAACACTCTGGGATGGAGCAACAAAGAGGTAACATTGCAGCTTGTCATATCTGGGCGGGGCCTAGACCTCACTGTGTTTCTGGCAACGGGTCATGAACATTCCCTGGAGAGAATCCAAACGACATATGGCCCGTCTCAGTGCCCCAGCCTGCTGGGAAGTTGAGCCTCAGTTCTGGAGAGTGGAAACCAAGAAGAGCGGCGTCTCACTGTAACAGCGCACCAGCCTCATGGTCCACGCTGGGGCGGTCACGCCCACTAAACCACGTCCAACAGTCTACTAACGTTCAAGAGCTGCGGTGCACCTGCTGGCGCTTCAGGCTTCAGCCCACGGCGGGACGGTGACGCTAGGAATTCCTGCCCTGCTGCTGCTGAACTCCAAGCACCAGCAGATGTAGCTCATGGGCAGGGCCGGCTTTAGCAAGCGTGGGGCCCGATTCACTGGGGCGAGGCCGCGCACCCGGGGCCCCGCACGCCCGGGAGTGGGGCCCTCTTAGGTGCGGGGCCCCCCTCTTGAGTGCAGGGCCTGGTTCCAGGGAAACAGCCAAATCAGCCTAAAGCCAGCCCTGCCCATGGGGCTAAAGCCCTGAGACCCTCCTCTGTTCTCGGCGGCAGCCAGAGGCAATACGAGGGGAGGAGTTTACGTGAACATCAGAATGACCACAACTGGGTCACACCAAAGGTCCATCCAGCTCAGTGTCCTGTCTGCCCACAGTGGCCAGTGCTGGATGCCCCAGAGGGAGCGAACAGAACAGGGACTCATCACGTGACCTTTCCCCTGTCACCAATGTTCAGCATCTGCAAACAGAGGCTAGGGACATCATCCCTGCCCATCCTTGCTCATAGCCATTGATGGACCTAACCTCCATGAATGTATCTAGCTCTTTTTTGAACCCTGGTAAAGTCCTGGACTTCACACCATCCTCTGGCAAGGAGTTCCACAGGTTGACTGTACCTTACATGAAAAAAAAACCCTTCCTTTTGTTTGTTTTCACTCTGCTACCTATTAATTTCATTGGGTGACCCATAGTTATTATGTTCTGGGAACAAGTCAATAACTTTTCCTTATTCACTTTCTCCACCCCACTCATGATTGTATAGACCTCTGTCCTATCCCCCCTTGGTCTCCTCTTTTCTAAGCTGACAAGTCCCAGTCTTTTTAATCTCTCTTCCTATGGGACCCATTCCAAACCCCTCATCGTTTTTGTTGCCCTTTTCTGAACCTTTCCCAGTGCCAAGATACATGGGGTCACATGCCCCAGGTTTCTGCCTGGATTTGCTGCCCATCGATCACATCGTACCAGCAGGCCCCTGGCCAGCACAGCGGCTGCTGGAACTGGCAAGGGGGGAGCTGCGGCCCTGGGGAGAGGCAGTGGCAAACAGCCGGGAGCTTCAGGGAGAACTGGTGAGGGGAAGGAGGGACACGCCTGCGGAAAGCGAACCTTTCAGTTGTGCCACCCACGCACCAGCTATCTCTGGCATAAGTCCCTAGCCCCACGGCTCTGCCAAAGGGCAGCATCCCACGCTCGCCCCTGCCACCAGGCTGGTAGGTAGCGAATGGAGCGAGGGGGTCTGGAGGGCTCGGCAAGCCACACTGTACCCACAGAAGGGCCGCTTGGGCTCACATGTCACAGGCTGGCCGTCCCTGGTATAAGCCACTGTGACGGGGGGCGGTCACAGATGACTCCTCGGGGATGTCTCCCGGGGCGCTGCCACGGCCGCTGCCACTCGCCTTCCGGCTCTCTGGGGCTCCTCACCGCCCGGACCTGCTGGGCCAGCTCCCTGGTCTCCCCCAGCCCAGGCCCCGAGCCGAGGTCCCTGCCCCCACCCAGAAGCAGCACCGACACTGAACCACTTCAGGTCCAAGGAGAGTGCAGTTTAGGGCCCAGCCTCCTGAGAGAGCCCTGCCCAGATGGGGTCAGACCCCAAAGAATTAGGTGAGCCCCCCTTAGCAATGAAAGGGGGAATGTGCACATTGGTTCCCCCCTCCCCCCAGGTAACAATCACTTACACTGGGTGTGATAGAAAATACAAATGGTTTTATTAAGTGGAAGCCGTAGGGTTTAAGTAGTAATAAGTGGAAGTCGGCAGAGCAAAGTAAGTTACAAATCGAAAGAAACAAAACCGCTTGGCTAATTCTACACTGAAACCTCAGTGCAAACAATCAGACTCACCCCAAACCCTCTTTTCCAGCTGCCCCTCCAAACCAAGGCTGTCTTCCACCCCCTGGGGTCCCTGGCCCCTTCCTTCAGGTGCAGCCCAGCCAAAAGACCCAGACCGCTCCTCTCCTATTCCTTTTGTTAAGGAGTTGAGGCCCCTCCCTACCAACCACTGCTCAGATTTAAGGACAAAAGATTGTTTAACAGCCGCTCATCTAGAAGTCGCAGGTAACACCCTCTACGTCTCCCATTCACACATTGGAAACTCACAAAGTATTCCCCACTCCATGACTATGTCTACACTCACGGCTTCTTGCGCAAGTAATATGCAAATGAGGCTAAGCGTGGAATATCGCTGAGCCTCATTTGCATACCTAATGAGCCACCATTTTTTTCAGAAGAGGCTCTTGCGCCAGAAGGAGCTGTCTACACTGCCCCTTCTTGCGCAAGAAAAACCCTCTTGCGCAATGCCGTTCTTCCTGTCAAGTAATAGGTGTAACGGCCTTGCGCAAGAGGGCTTTTCTTGTGCAAGAAGGGGCAGTGTAGATGCTCCTTCTTGCGCAAGAGCCTCTTCTGAAAAAAGGTGGCTCATTAGGTATGCAAATGAGGCTCGGTGATATTCCACGCTTAGCCTCATTTGCATATTACTCCCGCAAGAAGCCGCGAGTGTAGACCTAGCCCAAGTGTCTAATTTCACACACACAAATGATACATACAACAGAGTAAGATCAACAGAACCAGCTGATCATGACATGAAGATCGATGGGTTACATGAAATAATTCGCTCAAACCATCTTTGAGTTATGTATATTCATGTCCATGAGTCCATTTCGAAAAGCATGGGGGATGGGGACTCCGTCATAGCCACGTCTTTAGAAGTGGGATGAACGAGATGAGCAGCCGTGTGAAGCGCTCTTGAGAGATGTGGAAAATACAAAGCCCAGAGGAGAATCAGTAAGTCATGGGGCTATTGGGTGAAGGGCAGCAGGCTAACCATGATCTTTGCAAGGCATTCATGGTCAGTAGTGGGAAAACATTGTCACCCTTCAATTTCAATGTATACTGGATTTTTTACGGGGCTTCCTACTAAGCAGATACACGCATGGAAGGATCCTAAGATGCACTTAATCCAATCAGTCTTTATAGATCAAGAATCAATGTTTCTGCCCTGTATTTATAAGAAAATATATCGGCTGGAGGTTCTCTTTGCACTGGTCTCTCTTCCTTCGGTGACTGTTCTTAATTTAGTCCTCAGTTAAGAACTCCCTTTATAAACACATTTTGTTTCCCTTCCAGATTGCACAACCAGACGGATGGCTTTGTTTACCTGCCACCTACATCCAGTCACTTACACAATGGGTCTGTACATAGCAGAGCTCCACAAATGCAAAGAGCAATCCATTTCCTCTCCCGCAGCAATCTGTGTTCCGCGAGTTAACACAACCCGTCAGACACAACAAGCCGGGATACCGCTCCTGCAGGGTGTCACGCTCTGTGAGACAGCAAAGCATGTCAGGCAGAGCAGAGGAAATTCCATCCCACAAGAAATTCCAACGTTTATTTTCATCCCAAATCAGGATAAAAGCTGAAATTTCATTTCCCCCCCTCCCCAGAAAATCCTAAAAATGTACATTTAGAAATGTGAAAATGTCTAATTTCAGCTTTTTCAATCCAAAGCTGAAATATTTCAACATTTCTAAATCAGTCAAAATTATTCATTTCGGTTTATTGATCTGGCCAGAAACTCTCTGTTTCCAGACAGTTTAATAATACATTAAATGGCATTTTCCTCAGGTGGCACATTGCCCTATGGGATTTGTAGTTCAGGAATTTGAGACTGCCATTCTCCCTTATGAACCAGACTCCCAGGACAGACTACATTACCCATAATACACCTTGCAGCTTTGCGAGAGGAAATGCAAATTGCCTTATGCGATAAGGAGTCATGTGAGTAAATGAGAATCTTTGTTTTCATCTTTTAAAACTACCTTTCTGGCCCTCTTCCTTATGCAGAAAAGCTCAGAGATCAAGTCAAAACAGCAAGTAGTCCTGTGGCACTTTAGAGACTAACAAGAGTGAGTGAGTGTGTGTGTGTGTGTGTGTGCGCGCGCGCGTGGACGATCTCCAGTGGGAGACCTGGTGATGCAAGTAGTTCAGAGTAGCAAAGAGAAATGCCCACACTGCAATTTCAGGGACGCTGCTGTCATGCTAATTACCTCTCCAGTCTCCCAGCACCAAAATTAAAGGATATTATCCCTGTTTATAAACCTGGACTTTGACTTGGATTTTTAAAGCCCTTTCCGGATCGTCATCAAAGCCTCACTCCGTGGACAGTAACTGAGGCGCTGGCGTGCTCATTGCTTCCTATTTCAGTAAAAAGCAGCTTCCGCACACTTACCCCCTTAACTTGAGGAATCTAATAATGTGGGGAACAAACCGCTCTGGCAGAAAGGCCTCTCTCAGCCCTCGCCTGCACAGCAGCAGCGGACGCACCCACGCTTCTGTGGGAAAGCAAGACCTGGAGCAGCGCAAGATCTGTGTTTTAGCAGTGTGAGCCAGAAGGGAGCCCGATGGACCAAAGGGTCCCGAGAACCACCCACAGAGAAATTCCCGGACACTTGGCACTTTACTCTACTCTAGGAGCTATGAGCATCCTAAAAACCCTTCTCACCACCTACTGCCCCCAAAGGAGAGCTCTGGCTATGCCATTTGCAGAGGAAGAAGCAGGGATGTTTTGGGTGCTGGCAGAGAACGCTGGCTGGGTGGTTATGACATTGGCCGGGATTTCAGAACACTGGGATTCGATTCCTAGTGCTGTTACTGGCTTCCTGGGAGCTCTTGGGGAAATGAGCGCGTCTCTCTGAACTGCAGTTCTCCATCAACAGCACGGGGATAGTAGCACTGCCTTTCCCCTTCCGTCGGTCTCTGTGGATGTACAGTGCCTAGGGCAATGGGATATCACTTTCAGTTAGAGCTAGAAGGAGAAAAAGGAGGAGGAACTGAAGAAACACAGGAAAAGTTTGGGTCCTCTGACATAAGAACATAAGAATGGCCGTACTGGGTCAGACCAAAGGTCCATCTAGCCCAGTAGCCTGTCTGCTGACAGTGGCCAGCACCAGGTGTCCCAGAGAGGGTGGACCGAAGACAATGATCAAGTGATTTGTCTCCTGCCATCCCTCTCCAGCCTCTGACAAAGAGAGGCCAAGGACACCATTTTATCCCCTGGCTAATAGCCTTTTATGGACCTAACTTCCATGAAATTATCTAGCTTCTCTTTAAACTCTGTTATAGTCCTAGCCTTCACAGCCTCCTCTGGCAAGGAGTTCCACAGGTTGACTACATGCTGTGTGAAGAAGAACTTTCTTTTATTAGTTTTAAACCTGCTACCCATTAATTTCATTTGACGTCTTGTGCCCTGTGAAACTCGTTTAATGGTCTAGGTCTATAGACTTGTCACCAGGGCAGCCTCCTTCCACTCACTGAGACAGATTCTGGCCCATTCAGAAGTCCCACTCTGGGTTAATTATTTCTCCTGAACTGATTGAACCTGTTTGGCACTGCTCGCGGTAGCTCTGAGGGCCTAGGAGGTGAAAAGGACCTTATCACCGTGGGTGGAGGCACATGGACAGAAGGCAAGAAGAGGGAGCACTTGAGAACCAACCGCACGTATAAATACAAAATAGGCAAACACGTTTCCTATCGAAAATTGCTGCGAAAGAATGAAACAAAGCGCTAACCCTTATTAGTCAATGGCCATCCTGGGGCAGTGAAATGAGGCACACATTGTCTGTTTGCTTTGGCTGGCTCACCATCACCAGACACACACCCATACCCCCGTGCTCACAGCCATGAGCACCTGGTGAAATGAACCCCCCGCGGCCAGCCGGCACAAGTACTCACACTAGGGGCTGGAGAGGTATACCGATTTTGGTGCTGGGCTCTTGGCACAGGAGTGAAATTCACCCCAAATGCACAGGTGCCCACGCGAGGTCACTGAGACGCACACGGGGAAAGAGTCAAACAGCGTAAGAAGGCAGCTCTCCGCTTTGGTTTGCTAAGTTACTGTAGATGGGAAATGAAAGAATTTCAGCTTGATCCTCATCGGAGGTGATGTTGCAAAGGGCCACTCCCACCTCTCAGAAAAGATGTGTGAATGGAAACATTTTTGTGGGTGGCCTTGTGTGTCTTTCTCTGGTATGGAAGTCATCCTACTGTGGACCTAGCATCTTTTATATATAAAGGGATGGGTAGACAGGGTCAGATAAAGAATCCCCATTTCACGCACTGGAAAATGCACAAACACACACACACACACACACACACACACACACACACACACACACACACTTACTTCATTCTGCATTAATCGAAGCCTTTCCCGAGGCTAGAAAGCATGGCCAGTTTTCACCCTTTCCAGACCTCCTCCTTCATTCTTCCCACCTCCGAAAACTTGCAGGTCCACTTCTACAAACACCAAAATCCAAATAGTTCAACTAAACTTTTAATAAGTCAAACTATGGAACATCTGCCTACACTACAACTCTGGTCCTTCATGTTCACCCATCACTAATATTCACTACAGTTTTAAATATACCTTATGCAGCCTATTGCTAGGAAAGAGGTGAAGAAATTGGAGAAGGTCCAGTGAAAGCAACAAAAATGATGAAAGGTCTAGAAAACATGAGCTGTGAGGGAAGGCCGAAAGAATTGGGTTTGTTTAGTTTGGAAAAGAGAAGACTGAGAGGGGACTTGATAGCAGTTTTCAAGTATCTAAAAGGGAGTTACAAGGAAGAGGGAGAAAAAATACTCTTCTTAGCATCTGAGGATAGGCCAAGCAGCAATGGGCTTAAATTGCAGCAAGGGAGGTTTAGGTTGGACATTAGGAAAAACTTCTTAACTGTCAGGGTGGTTAAACACTGGAATAAATTGCCTGGGGAGGTTGTGGAATCTCCATCCCTGGAGATATTTTAGAGCAGGTTGGACAGACACCTGTCAGGGATGGTCTAGGTAGTACTTGCTCCTGCCACGAGGGCAGGGGACTGGACTTGATCTCTCAAGGTCCCTTCCAGTTCTAGTGTTCTACAATTCTGTGATTAATTTGTCAAGGTTTGTTGCAGTGCTTGGACAAAGGCCGGGGAAAGCCATGGGAAAATGTAGTGATACGCAAGTTTTATGGCATGAGTTTGGCATGGCTGCATTATTCAGGATCGATGAAACTGCTATTGGGTTACCCACATAATTCCAGACAAGCAGCAAAATGATCTTGGTCTCGCCCTGCGCTGTGACATGTTCTGTGTATGCCACCCCTGGTACTGCAGATATGTCATGGTGTCATTGGCACCACTGTATCCTTCTGCCTGTGAAGACTGGTTTCCATGGTACCATTTGCCTAGCTGTACGGACCTCAGGATGTCTGACGATGAGGTGCGGAGGCTCCATTCTGTCCTTTTCCTACAAAGTGAGCCACAGAGGCTAAGTACTTGGTGAAATAGTGTTGGAATTTCTGTGCTGGGATATTCCATTAAAATAACAAGCTGGCTAAAGTACTGGATTTTATTAGTCCTGCACGGGGTGTGTCAAGCCCTCAGGACTACTAAACCATACACAGCAGCCTATTATGATTATTAGTCCTGCTACCACCTATGCATTTCTATCGAATCCATTAGAAAAGCTCTCGATGATACCCTGTGCTTACATAGCACCTCTCATTTCAGGTTCTCCTGCTGCTTTACAAACATAAAACCAATGCTGGGATGTTTGCCAAAGGCAGAAAAGAAAAGGAAATCCCTCTGTTGCTGACTCTCATCCTTGCCTGCCCCAAAGTCAGTGTTAGCGTGTGAGAAAAACATTTTCATGCCTCTCTCTGCAAGAACCTGACTTCAGGTGGCGTGGCTGCCTGTGGTGGCTCTCACAAGTAGGTTCCACCAATCAGGCCACAGAGGATCTATCCTACAACTGACACTGTTTGACCTCTGGCAAAACGTTTGGCCCAGGGAAGCACGGGAGTGTTGTGGTTCCAAAAATGAGTCCGGCCTAGAAATGAATTTCACGTCCCGTCTCGCCTGGAGTCACTGGGACCCCACCGTTCCAGCCGCGTGGATAAATCCCCTCCGTTCCCCACACCACCGCGGAGTTTGGAAAAGCAGCTCGGGCTGGTGTCCGTGCTGACCACCTCAGCAGAGATGCGTGCGTTAGCTACCAAGGGGATAAGGCCTCGTAACCCCAAAACATCCATTCATTAGGACAGGGTTGGGGAGGAAAAATCAACTCCTCCCTCGTCCACGTAGGGCAATTACAGAGGCTTGCCCCAGCGGGTACTCGTGCGGTACCGACCGCCTGGATATAGAGGGACTGCTAGTTTGCGAGGCTAGCAGTGCACGACATGCATGAATACAGTTTGTAAGCGATATTCAGTATTGCTTAATAGTTTAGAGGAGGAGGAGGGAGTCTCTTCCTGGAATGCCGTGGAGCCTAAAACAGCAAAAAGGGGAATGACCACACCTATAGCCAGGCCTGCTGACAGGGAGGAACCAAATGGGGGAACGCCTCCAGGGCCCGGCGGTTCAATTCCCCACCCGAGCCCCGCACAACGCCCTGCAAAGCCCCGGGGCAGAACGTTCCAGACGGCGCTGGGCGGGGGTCGTGCGGTCCAGGTGGTGCTGAGGGCTGGCCCCACCCCCTCTGCCTGAGGCCCCGCCCCTTCCAGGGGCCTGGTAAGCCTATAGTTCTGCGCTTTACCATTCAGCCCAGTGTGGACTCAGGCACTTCCCTCCTGCCTCTGAAACACATGTAGGCCAGGTGGGTTCTCCCCAGGGGCGTAGCAGCAGGTGTCTGGGACACGCCGTACCCCGAGCTCATCTGTACCGCAGTCGGCAGCACGGCGACAGACTGACGAGCCCTGCTTAGTGCAGCCACTGTGGAGGGCCCGAGGTTCTTAAAAATGAATCTGGAAAGCTTCCCAGATTATACGTCTGCCCATCTAATTGATCCCTCAGAGGATGAGGAGGAACAGGGATGCAAGGGGGGAGGGGATTAGGAGGCTATTACATTCTCTCTCTGTGCCACTGGGGAAGAAATAAGAGGAGCTGCATCCCACACAACTGTCCTCTCATCACCAGTGCTGGGTCTCTTCTCTTTATGGCCCTGCGAGAGGGACCTGCAGTCCCTGCGGGAAGTTCTCAGCCATGCTGCAAGCAGTAAACATTGAGTGTCCCTGCGGGCCGGGTTGACTCATTTCCAGGCCTTTCTTGCTAATAGCGTTGCTGGCTTCTCCTCTCTTTGCTCCCTGTGCTCTGCGGCACCGCCTAACGGAAAAACCCCAGGCGTCCTCCGGGATCTCACTCGGCAGCGTCTCGGAAAGGGCCGTTTTCTAAACTTTGGGCTGGCCCAGAAGCGGGTGGCTCTCTCTAAGCTTGGATTCCGCTTGTGGTTAAAAAAAATCAACGTATTTCCCAGGAGAGAAGACAAAGGGGGTTTCACCCCCGTGCTGCTCTATGGCCAGGGCCGGAGCTGGCTAACGGGGCCTGTTCTTCACAGCCCGGCCGTCGCACCCACAGGGAGCAAAAAGGTATTTCTCCAGGAGGCACGGCAGTGAAGATTTGACATAGAGTGTCTGGGGAGGGGATGCCCCTGGTGCGGCCTCCCCCAGCTCGATGAGGCCCGGCCCTTCTGCCGGTGGACGGGAAAGGGAACGTGAGGGAACACGGAGCCTTCCTCCCCCTTGGGCGCTCTGGCCAAATGCCAAGCAGGGTAGGTGTGCTCATGGGCAGTGCTCAGGGCTGGGAAGCCGGGGACCAGGAGCGGCCCAAGGCCGGCTGCAGCAGCTGGGGCCCTAGGCGGGGCAGTGCGATCGGCGCCCCCGCCTGCCCGGCCGTTAATGGCCGTGACGTCATCATCGGGCGCCTGGGCCAGCGGCGCCCTAGGTAGCTGCCTAGCTCCCCAAGGCTCACGGGCCACCCCTGCCGGGGACTGCTTCCTAGGTTACCAGGGGGAGCTGCAGGGGCAGTGCCGGGGGTGAAAGCAGTGCTCACAGCCTCCTGCCCCAGCTCTGAACCCCCCCACACTAATCCCCAACCCCCCCATCTCTGGCCCCATTCCAGAACCTGCACCCCCACCCCAGGGCGCGCACTCCAACCCCGCCCTCAACCAACAGCCCCTCCCACACACCCAATGCCTCATTTCTGGCCCCACCCCAGAGCCTGCACCCCAAGTTAGAGCCTTCGCCTAGAACCCCTGCCTCAACCAACATCCCCCTCCCCCACTCCGGGCCGGTGGGCACTCGGTATAGGGCACATTCATTTGCTGCAGCTCTGGCATTTGCAGCTGCAGTCACCGGTCCCGCAGCCTCAGTTACGCTTCTTGGCAGAAAAGTAATCCGTGCACAAACAGGCGCTCCTAGGCTGCGCGCCCAGCCTCACGCTGGCCCCCCGGTGTGTGCGGCATCCCTCCGCCGCCCTCCCTCGGCCCCTGTCCTTGCGGAGGGGATGCTGGGAAGGACAAGGACTGCACCACCACAATCTAAACAAAGTGACTTACAGGCCCCTCCGTTTCATGGGTGCCCAGCGAGCCTGGCGCTGTAATGACACAGAAACCCGCCCACGCTGATTGGCTTCCTACCTGCATCCACGTGCAACTCTCTGTAAAGTCCCCTCTGGCTTGGAGATGGCTTCTATCCCCCTTGCCTGCTCCCCCAAGCGGCTAACCTTCCCTGAGAGGCTGTGGCAGACAGTTCCTGTACGTGCATCTCCTGAGGCCCGGTCTGCACACGGAGCCTCCTCGTGCTGGCAGTTCACCAGTTAGCGTGTTACGGACCCTCCAGGGCCTAGCATACGAAGCACAAGTATTTGCTTGTGAAGGCTCTATACGCAACGAGGGGGATGCAGGCCAAGGACTGCCTACTGGGCATAGGGTGAGACAGCGCCTGCTTGCAGAGGTGGGTGGGGTCATCAGACCCAACCAGCCCCGTCTCCTACGTTTGAGAGGGGTCGGAACCACGTGCCTCAGCGGGCGGTGCAAGAGCCTTGCAGTAGGTCGATGCAGGCTGATCCGCCCCCCATTAAGGTCTCTCCATCGTACATAATTATCTCTGCCACGTGGGGACTGGCGTCAGCCCTGAAAGGTGAGCTGTGGTCCCCCCAGCCCCAGAAGCAACGCACAGGACGAAGAGAAGGACGAGATGTTCATGATGCCTGAAGCTGATTGGGATTGAACGGACCTGCCTTCTGTCCTTGCCCACGGGCATCTGTCTGTCTCTAGCGGCCTGGCTGTCTGTCTTTAGTCCAGTCTTTAGCCTCGCTGCCCTTCCTCCCCAGCCCCCGCCCACCTCTGCGCGTTTCCAGTTGACAACCCCCAGAGAAGGAACATTTACGGTTCAGTTGAGGGCCAGCTCCACCACGTTCGCTTGCGCTGAGCAGACCTGTCTGGCCCTAGGACCTCAGTGGGGACCCTGGCTAGTAAGGCATGACTGGACAGAGGGAGAGGAGGCAGAATCTGGCCTTTACGTCCCCTCTTTCTTCTCACTACCAACCCCAGAGACTGTGGACATTCCGTAATGACGACCCTGAGAAGAACAACGGTGCCTGGGACATTTTGGCCTTTGCATCCCCTGTCGGGCTTGTGCGGCCTGGCGGGCTTAGTGAGGCCTTTCATTCTGCAGCCGTTGCGGTCAGCGTCTGAAAAGAGGCTGGCTGGGAGCCAAGTGGCAGAGAGCTGATATTAGCCGGGGTCCCTGAGGCCAGCGTTTTCACTTCCTCACGGCCTATGCAGCGTAATTGGGGAAGTGTTCTTGGATGATCACGGGAACATGCAGTCAACAAGCCCGGTGACAAACCTGCACTTGCTGCAGGAAACCAGGCCAGGACACGGCCAAAGGGGCAGGGCTGTTTTGGCCATGAAAAGAATATGCTTGCTCAGCAGCTACCATTAGCAACAGGGCCCATAAAACAGGAAAGAGATGCCAGTCCATGCCTGAGGCAAGCTTGCCTGTAGACGCTCTGCTGTTTGTCCTGCCAGGGGCGGCCGCACAGACGTGCCCCAGAGTTTCTGTAATGGAGCAGCTTCCCGGCTCCGTCTGCCTGCCCCAGGAGGGAGGACGCTCTCCATGTCGCCAGCAGTTTGAGGGCTTATTCTCGTCCACGACACTAATTCCTGAACCATTCTAAAGCTGTAGAGCCGGGGGGGGGGGGGGGCTAAGCAGTTCTGAAGGAGTAGCCACGCGAGTGGCTACTGTGATCGCGAACTAGCCACATGATTGTGAAAATGTGAATAATTTTGTGAGCCAACTAGCTCAACCGGCCAAATAGCCACATGTGGGCACCACAGCTTTAGTGTCTCCTCTGCCAGCAGAGCAACGCCGCTGTCAGCTTTCTCTTCCCATTCGTTCTTGACGTGAGCAAGGAAACCATGTGACAATCTAGTCGGCGGCAGAGATGGGCTCAGAGTTGCAGTGCAACGCCTACACAGGGACTGTGGGGCACTGCCCAACACGGGTCAAGCACGTGCTTAGACGTGCCGCCGAGATCTAGCTGTTCCCACAGGAGTAATTTGCTTTTCCAAGTGTCCGCAGTTCCTATTGCGTTTGATGGGAACGGAGCATGTGCAGTGTATCTAAAACCAGGCCAGAGGCGTTTTCGTGCGGCTACTGCCACAACGCAACACAGATGTGCAAAACAAAGCAATCCTGCATTGTCTGCAAATGCAGCAAGCCAGCCACAAGTTCCAAGGCCTGACTCTTAGGTGCAGCTACGCTCTGCAGGACAGGAGGCAGTGGAGTCTGGAGAATGGGAGTGGTCTGCTTGGTTTCTGCAGAGGACACTGGATAGATTTATGCAATTAACTCCATTTCAAAGACCTTTATGATCTAATACCCCCGGACCCTTATAAGAACGGCCAGACTGGGTCAGATCAAAGGCCCAGTGTCCTGCCTGCCCACAGTGGCCAATGCCAGGTGTCCTCGAGGGAATGAACAGAACAGATAACCATCAAGTGGTCCAGCTACCTGTCCATCTACCTGTAACCATTGTGGATTCAGCAATGTGGATTCAATAACCTCCCATCTGCACTAAGACATTCTACCTACAAAACTTAGAAGCTGGCACTGCCTCTTCCAAGAGGCCCTCAAGCTACTGGTCTAAGCAGGGGACCATATCAGAGGGGGAGGCATTCTGGAAGGAGAAGTAGCCATGTCAGACCATTGCATGATTTCCAAGGACATCTAGAGGGCTTTATGCAAGTGCAAAAATCAGCGCCAAGTCTGCTTACGACACCCACTGACTTCATTGAGGGTGATGCAGCTGTAACTCAGAGCTGAACTGGGCCCTGTCTATGAAGCGGGCTCTCCCATGTCTTGTGCCATCACACTGAACTCAGCTCCGTGCCTGACGTCTCTCCGACTCACCGACGAGATCCAGCCATCTCTTCAGTGGGATTCAGCGCCAAGAAGAAATGGAGCAGTAACTGGTTGAGCATTTCATCTCTTTCAGTAGGTTTTCCTTCCAGTCGTCACAGCCTTGGGGTGCCATGTTACATGATATCTGCACTGCTGCTTTAGACTAGCCCAGGACCCCTGGGACTCCCTGTTCTCCTACAGCTTCGTATCAACACACCCTTACCCCGATACTGCTAACTTGGCTCCATCTCATGAGGATTCGAATCATATTCTCGTCCGGCCGCCATTTTAAATCCCCCTTAGTCCGAACGAACTGCCCGCGGCTACATGCGGCAGTTTAAAGTTAATCCGAACTAAGTCCTTAGTTCGGATTAACTGTTACTCCTCATTCCACGAGGAGTAACAGTTAATCCGAACTAAGGATTTAGTTCAGATTAACCTTTAACTGCCACATGTAGCCACGGGCAGTTCGTTCAGACGAAGGAGGATTTAAAAATGGCGGCCGGATGGGAACATGCAAATAAAGCCCAGGATATTTAAATCTCAGGCTTCATTTGCAACCCCGGTTCCCTGATTTGCCTACCTAGCTCGAATTAATGAGCTAGTGCAGACATACCCAAAAAGAGCAGTAGTGGAAAAGTTTAGAGATAATAATTCCAAATGCATAAAGATTTCAGAATGTTGGGACTCATTAATGTCAGACCCAAGAAAACCAACAATAGAACACCACTTGTCATCACCTACAACCCCCAACTTAAACCTGTCCAACACATTATCAATAAACTACAGCCTATACTGGAACAGGATACCAAACTCCAAGAGGCTCTGGGAGACAGACCCATAGTCTCCTATAGACAACCACCTAACCTGAAGATGATTCTTACCAACAACCACAGGACATACCACACTAATACCAACCCTGGTACCTTCCCTTGCAACAAACCCCGTTGCCAGCTTTGTCCACATATTCATTCTGCTGATACCATTATTGGACCTAACCAAGTGAGTTATAAGATCAAGAACACATATTCCTGCGCATCCAGAAATATAATTTATGCTATCATGTGCCGAAAGTGTCCGTCCGCTATGTACATTGGACAAACGTCTCAGACACTTCGCCAAAGGATAAATGCCCACAAAACAGATATCAGACAAGATCACAAAGAAAAAACAGTTTCTTGCCATTTCAACCAGAAAGGACACTGTCTCAACGACTTAATTACCTGCATCCTGCTTCAAAGACCTTTTACATCTGCACTTGAAAGGGAATCATCTGAACTGTCATTCATGCTAAAATTAGACACTCTCCGGGGGGGATTGAACAAAGACACCAACTACCTTACCCATTACAAAGATAGCTTCCCCGATTATCACCTCTAATACTATTAGCTCACAGACATCTGCCTTTCCCCACCTCTAATATCATTAACTCACAGATATTTACTTTCCTTCCCCCCCCCCCCGCATCCCCCTTCTGTTCTGAAATGTGATTTGTCCTTTTCATATGTGTTCATTTTTTTTAATTGTATCCTTTGGTATATATGGTTGTGACTATTTTCTTCCACTATTTGATCTGAGGAAGTGGGTCTGGCCCACGAAAGCTCATCACCTAATAAATCATCTTGTTAGTCTTTAAAGTGCTACATAGTCCTGCATTTTGCTTCAGGGACTCATTAAGAAAGGGATAGAATATTAGACAGAAATTATCATGCTGCCTCTACATAAAACCATGGGATGCCCACATCTTGAACATTGTGTGCAGATGTGGTCACCCCATCTCAAAAAAGATATACTAAAATTAGAAAAGGTTCAGAAAAGGGCAACAAAAACTATTAGGGGTATGAAACAACTTTCATATGAGGAGAGATTAATAAAATGGGACATTTCATCTTGCAAAAGAGATGACAAATGGGAGGAAATGATAGAGGGCTATCAAATCATGAATGGGGTGGAGAAAGTAAACATGGAAGAGTTATTTACTCCTCATAATATAAGAGCCAGGAGTCACCAAATGAAATGAATAGGCAGCAGGATTAAAACAAACAAAAGGCAGAATTTCTTCATACAACACATAGTCAATCTGTGGAACTCCTTGCCAGAGGATTTTGTGAAGGCTAAGACTATAACAGGGTTCAAAAAAGAAATAGATAAGTTCCTGGAGGAAAAATCCATCAATGGCTGTTAGGCAGGATGGGCAGCAATGGTGTCTCTAGCCTGTTTATCAAAAGCTGGGAATAGGGGACAGGGGATCGATCACTTGATGATTGTCTGTTCTAATGATTCCTCTCTGGGGCACCTGGCATCGGCCACTGTAGGAAGACACGATACTGGTCTACACGGACCTTTGGTCTCACTCAGTCTGGCTGTTCATATGTGTGAAATAACTTCAAAACACATTGGCCGTGGTAGTGTGGTGAATATGGGCTATTGGCAGGCAGATGCTTTCACTCGCCAACAACTCTACTGCTCTCGTAATTCTATCAGGCTCACCCCCATCACCCCTGGGACAGTGGATTAAATGTCACTGCGTTAGACTAGCGCTTATATCCCATTTTGGCACACGCCTTCCCTATCCTGCAACAGAAACCCAGCTAAGAGTCTTCAAAGGGCTTTTGCAGAACTTATCTCTTAGCAAGTTCCCCAAAGGTCAGACCCCTGTTCCTGCCTTGGAATTTACTAAGGGCCAGATTCTGATGGCCTCATTCAGGGTGAATAGTACATTACTCCACGCATACCTGTAAGGTGCTACTCAGCACAAATAAAAGACGGTGGATCTGCCCGTTGGTCCAGAAAAAAAAATGGAAAAATCTTTCACAAATAAGCAACTAAGTAGCAAAACTGTAAACTTTATTTAAGCTGGTATTTTCTACTCTTTATGGGTCTCTGCCCACTCCCTGTGCAGAAGAACGTAACCAAGAAGGGCCCTTCAAACCACAAAAATCTCACTGTGTTCTTTTCTAGTCAAGTTTCTATACTGTGGTCATCGCTGTGGAATCAGAATCGCACATGTTGCTTTCAAGCTAGTCCCCCCTCAACCAAGTGGATACCCTGTTTATTGTAAATGAACCCCTATCCCAGGAGATCATCTTGGTTACGACAAGCTTGCGGCCCACTTTGACATGAAAGAGGCCACTCATGTGGCCCACTTACTAGCCTAGGTTGCCCATGGCTGCTCTGGAAGATTGCTTGGGCAAGGCATCGACCAAAAGGCATGCAAAACATGCTCAGGAAGGCCAAAGTATGAAGGAAGCAGTTTTATGCTGCTCGTTTTTATCCGCAAAGCATTGCGAGTAAACATCCCACAGGGAGGTGTTGGTGGAAGGCAGAGCTGATCCCTGCACTTTTTGGGAATCCCTCGTAGCTCGGTGAGCTCTCTATGCTGAGGAGTGTCAAAACACAGCAGCCTCTCCAGCCCTCCCTCTGCAGCAACAGCCTGCCTGCTGCTGTGTTCCTAGCCGGGCAGAACAGGAGCAGTCCAATGATTTGCTCGTTGTTCCCCAAGCAGAGCAGCTCACTCAGCTGTCAAACACTTCCGGAAGCTTTGAAAGGGGAGGGGCACATGCCTGCAGGGCAGCAGAGATCACAAAACACTGAGCCCGGCCATCAGGGCAGGCATTGTGGGATGCTGGCAGAAGCCAGTTCTCTCAACAAAACAAACAGCAGAGTCCACACTGGCTCTTTGTCGACAATAAAGGGAGAGGAAAAGACAAAAGTCCCTCACAGGGTTGGAAGTTTATCACCAAAACTGGGTTTTTTTC
Source organism: Pelodiscus sinensis (assembly GCF_052426305.1). NCBI lineage: Eukaryota > Metazoa > Chordata > Testudines > Trionychidae > Pelodiscus > Pelodiscus sinensis. The sequence goes on along the minus strand of NC_143065.1, from coordinate 44,484,644 downwards.
CCGACAAACGTCACATTGCTGTGAAAACACTCTCGCTGTTTTGTCGCCAAATGACAGCTTTTGGTGACAAAAGGTGCCAGTGTATATGAGCCTTTAGCCTGAGCCTCCCCTTGCAGCATCAATTCTGGGCTGGGTCAAAACTAGAAGCGGTGATTTTGTGATTCAAGTTCAGATGCAGCCACAATCTCTCTATAACACCCGCTGTTGCAAAGTTTCTATCCAGAGGGGTGTGGGACGGAGGCAGGGAGGGAAAGGAATCTCACGAGACCAGCTGATCTCACTTGTAGACTTCAACACTATGAAATCTAATCCATGGCCTCAATTCACCCTGAAACTCATACCTGACATTCCACCTTAACCTAGGGACACATTCAAATGCCAGCTTCTTGGGCCAATCTCTGGTGATAGCCCTTCCCCTTATGAAGATATTGTCCAATCAGCTAGCAGGTATTCCTGTCACCTCTTAACCCCCAGAGTACAATTTCAAATTGGTACAGGAATAACACTGGAGTCAAACCTGACTCCCAAACCCTTGCCGTGATAAAGGGGGTAACAGACACCAGTGCTGAAAGATTGATCTCTAATGCCTGTCTCCTGTCACCTCACATGGGTCAGGGGTCACAAAGTTAATGCCACTGTCACATGACTGGGGAGGGGTCAGTATCTAATGGCTGTACTGCCTGCTGTACCGCGTGTCACTAGAAAACGGCTAACGTTTCCCACGGTCCAATTGTTGACCATTTTTTTCTTCAACTTCAATTTTTTCATCAAATCAATTCAACTTTGGATTGAACAGATTCAGACTGGCCACCCAGCTAGAGCACAGACTGAAAATGTTAATGATCAAAAGTGTCAACAGTGATTTAAAAAAAAAAAAATCACACCCAAGATTTTCAACCAGATCTGTGGATAACAATGTGTGTCCCACTTTCAGGCACTCCGAAGGGCAGTGGGCAGATGGCTGCTTCAGGAACTAATTCCTTTCGGGACCCAAAGGTGAGCTAATACTAATTACTTTATTGCACCCATGGGTGGGTGCCAAGCATTTCACAGAAATCATACACAAGACAGGTCCCTTCCATAAGGAGGTTACAATCAGGTGTCAGGCTATGCAGGAAATCAATCTAGATGATTTAATTGGTCCTTCTGGCCTTAGTCTGTAGGAATCCAAATCATGGACAAGGCAGACAAGTCACACACCTACTCTGTTAACATACAGCAGCAAGGAAGAGAGGTTACAGACGTGGGCTTTGGTTTTTCTTCCCTTGGAATTCACAGCAGAGCCTCTCTCAACTTTAGGGGGGGCTGTCCCATGATGTTCAATGATGCAACATTAGCTCTCAGGGCCCTGCCTGGATACAAAATTTGTATTCACGTTGATAGCCACAAAAACGAGCTGCAGATATCCACATCCATATATTCAGATGCTGATAAAGTGTAAAGTGTAAACCCACACATTTGCAAGGTTCTCGATACAAAATGTGTATCTCCATCCATCTCCCCTGAAATGAGTCACGGATATCTGCATCCATATCCACAGATCCGCAGGGCTCTGCTCACTGTATTCCCATCAGATGTTTTTTGTTATCCCACAAACGCCAGCTGCCTGAGAGGTAGTTATTAATAAGAAAGGAAAGCGCTAATGAAATGAGGCAGGAGGGGAAGAATGTGAAACGACAGGTGGGGAGCTTAAACATGTCCTCTTTTCGGCACCGTTCAGCCAATACACGTTTCTCTGACACCCTCCTTCAGCAGGCTGTTGAAAGAGGCAGTCCCTTAAGTTTAGCTCACCGCCACAATGCACCTCGTGATTGTCTGCCATTTCCTGAACCACGGCAGGACACACGCTCACCGAGTGAAACCAGCCCCATGACGTTAAAGGGCGTTTTGCAACTCACGACAACAAGGCAAGCATTTCCTCAAGGCTCACCAAGGCTCCGTTGCTAAAGGTGCCATGATGCGAAAACCTAGCAGTGGTCTCAAACGTTACAACGTAGAAGTGCTGTACAGACGCTAACAAATCCCACAGTGGTAAGGCAGGCTCCCATTTCTACAACCCTGCAGCCAGCGTGGCGAAACACGGAGTCAGCATCAACCTACTCCCATCGGAAACGACAGGTGGGGAGGGAAAAAGTCACAGCATGACATCTGCGCCCGTCCAGACAGGGGGCGTCTCCGATACCGGCAAGGTAGCCACGTTGAGAAACAAGCTGAGTCACTGCCACATCTTGTCTGTTTGCGCACGCAAGCCAGCTTCGTGTCAAAGCTCCAGGAACAAATCAATGAGAGGCTGACCTCCCAAGGCTGTTCCTCGCCGCCAGCACGGGCCTTTCTCCCAGGTGCTGTGTGTGACAGCTTCTGACCCGGCTAACGCTGGATTTTCTCATCACCAAAGACAGTTTTAAGCCACTTCCCTTCACAGGCATCCGCCTCAGGGCCTAGGACTGGAAAGGCCTGCTTGGGTTCACCGAGTCCAGTTCTCTGCTGTCACGGCAACCCCGTTACGGAACTCGCCCAGTGCTGCCTCAGCACAAGTCAGATGGTTTGCCCCAACTCCTCCCATTGGATGGTCAGACACCTTCTTCCAGCCTAAGGGCATGTCTACACAGCAGGGCTACACACAAAATAAGCTACACAACTCGAGCTATGCTAATCGCGTCGCTAACGTCAAATTAGCTTGTTTCGAGTTTTGGCACTGTCTACACAGCATTTATTTTGAGACAGAGCACTCTTTCCCCGACTTCCCTTACTCCTCCTACACTGAGGGTTACAGGAATCGGAGAAAGCAGTCCTCCAGCTCAACATCATTTCCACATTATGTCGAAATAACTGCTTGTGCACAGACGCGGACCATGTTATTTCAGAAAAACTGGCGTTGTTACAAAATAACGCTGCTGGGTAGACATAGCTTAAATGTACACCTGTCGCTCCCCACTCAAGGTGTTTAGAGCATCAGATCCCCACCCAGCCTGTGTGTTGCCAGGCTAAACAAGCCAATCTCCCCTCATCCAACAGTCCCGCCCTGCCCGACATCCCTAGCAAGTCTTCATGGCGCTTATTCCAGCTGAAATCCATCTCTCTTGAGCACAGGTGACCAGAACGGGCCATATGAGTCCAGATTAGTGATTTCAGTTGCTCAGTAATGATAGAGAGTCTTAAAAGTCAGTAGGAAATTCATTCCACTGCAGCACAAACCAAGACGTCAGAGAAGCCGCCCATGTGGATGGCACAATATAGAACTACAGGCCAACGGCGATGGGGGAATCTCCCTGACATTGAAGTCTGGCTACGAACTACCTCAAAGTTCAAGTGCATTCAGGATGCAGGGATGGGGGCCTGTTACTATGTAGGTAAGTGTTTCTACTAGGACTGTCAATTCATCACAGTTAACGCAAGCAATTAGTGCAAAACAAACTAACTCCATTTAAAAAAACAGTCGTGATTAATCAGTTTTAATTGTACTGCTACACAGTAATAGTATACGAATTTAAATGTATTCTAAATGTTTTGGACGGTTTAGATTTTCAAATATATTGATTTCAGTTACATCACAGAACAACAAGTGTCCCACACTCACTTTATATTATTATTTGTAACTACTATATATTTGAGAGAGTTTGTCTGTCTGTCTGTCCAAGAACTCCTCCTAACTGGTAAGAACTCGGGAAAAAAATTATCTCAGCAGGCAGTTAGCTGGCCACAGAATGTCTCTACCTACTGCAGGCAGGTTTATGGTTCCAGGATCAGACTCCTGAGTCCTCTCAAGACCCACATGTATATCCATGGTGGAGGGCATCCTCGAATGCAGGGATCACCAATGACAATGAAGGCAATCAATATTCTAGTATTGTTTAACAGCACACTTAAAATTGCCATTCATCATTACCTTTTTTAGAAAAATCTCATGATGAGTTGCAATTAAAAAAAGCTCATTTGATGGTCTTAACTTCTACCTCGGCAATCACTGAGGTGTTGAGACGCCTTATACTTCTCCAGCATTCTAGCTGGCGTTGCATGTTCCTGATGTTAAGGCTGTAGCACTGCACCGACAGCTGTGCTAGATGGGGTAGGCCTAAAAAGAGTCTGTGCATGCCCCTAGCAACTTAACAACAACCCCCCCCAAAACCCAAACAGCCTTTGAATGGGATGGTGTGTTTCTGCCATGGGGCGGATGGAGTTTTTGAATGCTGATGCCAATGTGAAATAAGAAACCTGTAGGGACTTTGAGGTTGTCTAACATTAAAAGAGAATGGGCGGGGCTAATTTTGCCAAAGACTTCCTACCTTTAGAAAGTGTTTGAGTCCATTTTGCCCCGCCCCAGCTGGCCTTACACACAGCCTACATGCCTAGTTCCCTCAGGGACAGGGGCAGCTGGTATGGTAGACAGGGCAAGGCACAGCCTCCCCAAACCGCTAGCGTGGCCCCGCCCACATTCTGCTCCCAGAATGCCAATAGGCATACTGTTGTAGGCACACTGGGGGAGAAGTGTTGCTGCCCCCAGAACCCACCTTCCCCGTGCTCCAAGGCTAAGGAGGCTGGGGTGCACGCATACCCCCCCACCGTCTCCCCCTTCCCTATGGGAGGACCGTTCTGTTTCGTGCCAACCTTCCATCCCTCTCCTTGTGAAACAAGGACACTCTCCTCCCCAGCAAAACATTGGGGACTGAGGGACTCATATTTGCTGGCTTGCCGAATGGCCCGGGGGGGGGGGGGGGCGCATGGGCTGGCCCCTCGGAGGGCGAGAAGCAAGCTGCAAGGCTTACGTGCGACCTGCACCAGGAAGAGCCCGATTATTGCAAGTCAAACTGCACGGCTCAGCTCACGCATGAGTCCGCCCTGCCCGTTCATTCACCCTTCTCCTCAGGCTCCTGCTCCTTTCTCACGCGAGATTCTTGGCACTGCCTGTGGCAGGATGGACCAGAGATATGGAGAGAAATGCCCCTCGGGGCTGCTGGTTCTAGGCAGCATCAGAAAGTGCTGGGAACCACGGAAAAGAAAGGCCTTAGGGTTAGGGGTGGCAGGAGAATTCTCGGGACTCTTCCAACTCTCAGGACGTATTCCATTCAGCTTCTGGCCGGAGATGGACTCAGTTTTTCTTCCAGCAGAGTGGGTTCACTCTGCTTCCTTTCCTCAATCAGTAAATCAGCCCTTTCTCTCCTCCCAGCCATGCCCGTCTCAATGCTAGTCAGCATCTCCCAGGCGTGGAGCTAGGATTCGAGGGAATGACCATGCTACATTGGCTGTAAGGTAGCCCAACTGGCGCGTGACGTGACGTTTCCTTCCAGGCATTATAACCCTTGTAAATCAGAGAGGGTTTGAGTTCAAGCCAACCAAAAACTCCCCCATGAAGCATGAGCCCCTTCAGCCTGGAGGCCACCAGACTTACAGGTAAATGCAAGGTGCAGTGAGGGAGGTCGAGGTTGGTTATTAGGAAAAGCTATTTCCCTAGGCGGGTGGGGAAATGCTGGGATGGGTTCCCTAGGGAGGGGTGGAATCTCCATCCCTAGAGGTGTGAAAGTCCCAGCTTGACACAGCCCTGGCTGGGATGGTTGAGTTGGGATTGATCCTGCTTTGGGCAGGGGACTGGACTTGGTGACTCTTGAGGGCTCTTCCAGCCCTCAGATTCGATGATGCCTTTTGCTGCAATTCAAGTGGTTTTCATCTATCAAGGGACTTGACTGGTCTGGAGCTCCAGGCCGCAAGTGACACAGTCACTCGCAAACACTTCACATGGCATTGTTGGAAAAGGAGACCATTCGTTTCAGATTCCTAAGTGCAAAATCTTGCCACTCCAAGCACACGACCCGTTCATCAGCCACCAGCGTCTATCCAACAGCCAGGCTGCACTGGCCACAAAACTCACAAACATACTGCTAGTGCCATCTACTGTCTGGCTTCACAACTGCAGCCAAGGACTGCCTCAAACCACGGGAAGACGAGGGCTGTTAAATGTCGGTTAATTGAATAGTCGATTAACCTCATGAATTCTTATTGTTACACGACTATTCTGTAGTCTGCGGGGGTGAGGCCGGCAGCCTCTGTATCGGACACAGCAGCGTGGGGTGCCAGGCGGGAGCTGGTCCGCAAGGGGAGCCCGTTTAAAAACCAGCTCCCCTCACGGATCAGCTGCCTGTCGCCTTGAGCTGCTGCCTCTGATACAGAGGGAGTAGGGTGGGGTGGGAACAGCCCCCATCCAGGGGCAGGGGCATTTGAGCTCCCAGACCCGGCACAAGCCAGGACTGCCTGGCCGCCTAGCTCCTAATACACTTTAAATGCAGGGCTGCAACAGGGGTAGACCCTGGACCGGGCCGAGCCAGGATGGAGCCAGGCTCCTGGCCAGGCTGCTAAAAAATGTACTGGCAAGGGGGGAGAAATGCATGTAGGCCAGGGGTCACCAGCCAGTCGATCGGGATCTCCTGGTCGATCTTGGAGCCTCTGACAGGGGATCCTGACGGGTTTGGCCAAGAGGCTGTCAAGCGCTGGTACTTCAGCTGCCCCTCCCCTCACTGCTGCACATCTCCTGCCCTTTGCCTTGGAGCTTCCTCCCACCCCAGGAGCCTCCTGCTTGTGGTACAGAGCAGGGGAGGGAGAGGAGGGCGCTGATGTCAGGGTGCCCCCTCTCCCACTCTGTATCTTCCGCCACAGAATGGGGGAGGGGGACAATAGGGCCTGGGATGGAGGGAGTTTGCTGGCTGCTTTTGAGAGTGGTGCAGGGCCAGGGTAGGGGTGAGCCTGCCTTAGCCCCCCTGCACCACCTCCCAAGAGCTACCTGTGGTAATCAGTGTCCAGATGGAGCCAGCTCCAAACCCCTGCCCCAGTCATGTGCCCCCCTCTACACCCCAAGCCCCTGCCTAGCCCTGAGCCCCCCCCAGACCCAAACTCCCTTACAGAGCCTGCACCCCAACTCCCTGCCCCAGGCTCAGCTCAGAGCTCCTCTCACACTCCAAATCCCTTAGCTCAAAACCAGAGCCTGCGCCCCAACCTTCTGCCCCAGCCAGGTGAAAGGGAGGGAGGACAGGGGAGGAGGGAGGATGGAGTGAGCAGGGGCGGGGCCTCGGAGAAGGGGCACAAAGGAGGCGGGGCCAGGGTATTTGGGTTGGAGGTAGATCCTGGATTGCACTTAAATGCAAAAAGTGATCTTGTGCTTACAAAGGTTGGAGACCCCTGGAGTAAGGGCTGGGGACAGCAAGTGATGGAGAAGGGAACAGAGAGGGCGGGGCCTCAAGGAAGGGGTGGAGTCTTGGGGAAGGGATGAGGTAGATCTTGGCTTGTCCCGACATTTAAAAAGTGATCTTGGGTGTAAAAAGGTTGGAGACCACTGCCGTAGTCTACAGCATTAACTGATACGCCTTTGCTCATTGGTTAATCGATTAATCAACGACACTTTGCATCCTTAGGTAAGACCTGTGAAGCTTTGAGAACAGTTTGGGCTTCTTAAAAGCAGGCTGTATAGGGTTTCAATCCATACATCTACACTAGACCCTTCCGGCAAATTGAGAGAAGAGAACTTGAACAAATACCATATAAATACATAAATTATTGGCATCTATTATCCGACCCTCTCAATGCTCTTTCCACAAGATTAATTAACCTTCATAACACTCCTGGGAGGAAGGTGCTGTCAGTATTATGCCTATTTGCATAATTGTAAATGGAGGGTTAGGGAGAGTAACTCATTTGCACAAGGTCACGGATAGGGCTCTACCAAATCCACAGCCATGTGTCCCGCTGTGAAATCTGGTCTTTTCTCTGGTTTTACCTTAACGTACGCAGATTGAATGGGGGAGAGCAGCATTCCTTAAACTGGGGGTGCTAACCCAAAAGAGAGTGGCAGGTTATTTTAGGGGGTTCATAGAATCCTAGACTCCTAGGGCTGGCAGAGTCCTCAAGAGTCATCGAGTCCAGTCCTCTGCTCAAAGCAGGACCAACCCCCACTCAACCATCCCAGCCAGGGGGTGCAGCAATGCCACCCTTCTTTCTTCACCGCCTTCAGAGCTGGGTGACTGGAAAGTGAAGCCAGCACAGAAGACGGGAATGGCAGGGACCTGCCACCCTTACTTTTGCACGGCCACCGTCAGAACTGGGGGGCCGTTCACTTCAGCCACTGAACTGAAAAACCTGCTACTCGCACAGCTCTGTTCAGGACTTCTGCGCCGTCTGCAGAAAGATCCCACAAGGGCTAATCCTGCCACGAGGTGCTGGGGGCTGAGAGGAAACTGTAAAAAGAAACGAGGGCAGAGGAAGAGAACGTAGCCAGTGGATCTGGGCACCACGGTTAAGGCCAGGGTCTCCAACCTTTGTAAGCACAAGCTCGCTTTTTGAATGTAAGTGCAATCCAGGATCTACCTCAAACCCAAACACCCCTGCCCCCCCCCGCCTCCTTCATGCCCCTTCTCCGAGTCCCTGCCCCTGCTCACTCCATCCTCCCTCCCTCCCCCATGCTTCCTCCCTTTCATCAGGCAGGGGCAGAGGGCTGGGGCGCAGGCTCTGGTCTTGGGCTAAGGGATTTGGAGTGTGAGAAGGGCTCTGAGCTGAGCCTGGGGCAGGGGTTGGGGTATGGGAGGGGGTTCAGGGTGCAGGCTCTGTAAGGGAGTTTGGGTCTAGGGGGGCTCAGGACTGGGGCAGGGACTTGGGGTGCAGGAGGGGTTACATGACAGGGATTCAGGTTCCAGCTGGACACTGCTTACCACAGGTGGCTCTTAGGAGGTGGTGCAGTGGGGCTAAGGCAAGCTCACCCTTACCCTGGCCCTGCACCACTCAAAAGCAGCCAGCAAACTCCCTCCACCCCAAGCCCTGTGACCCCCCTCTACCTCCATCCATCCTCTGAAGGTAGAATACAGGGTGGGAGAGGGGAACAGCTCCAAGGCAAAGGGCAGGAGATGCCCAGCGGGCGGGGGGGGGGGGGGGGCAGCTGACAGCCTCTTGGCCAAACCAGTGAGGATCACCTGTCACATAGACTCTACGATCTACCGGTAGATCCCCATCGACTGGCTGGCGACCCCTGGGTTAAAGAGTAACTCTAGGGTAAATAACGTTTCAGAGGGGTGGCAGAGTTAGTCTGTAACAGGAAACACGTAAAAAACAAAAAATGGTCTCAAGCATCAGAGGGGTGGCCGTGTGAGTCTGAATCTGAATCTGCAAAAGCGGCGAGGAGTCCTGCGGCACCTTAGAGACTAACCGAAGTGCTGGAGCATAAGCTTTCGTGAGCAAAGACCCACTGATGCATCTGACAAAGTGGGTCTTTGCCCACGAGAGCTTATGATCCAACACTTCGGTTAGTCTATAAGGTGCCACAGGACTCCTCGTTGCTTTAACAAATGGTCTGGTAGCTCTATAAAGACTAACAAACCACGTAGATGGGCTCATGAGCTTTCGTGGGCACCACCCACTTCTTCAGATGACCGGAGTGTTGGAAGTCCAGAACCAAGAATTTAAAAAAAAGGGGGGGGGGGGGGAGGAATTCTAACACTCCAGACATCTGAAGAAGTGGGCGGTGCCCACGAAAGCTCATAATCCCGTCTACGTGGTTTGTTAGTCTTCAAAGTGCTACCAGGCCATTTGTTGTTTTTTCAGTTTTTTCTGGGGTAAATGAAGTTGACGCATCCCGATTTCTTGCTCTTCCTCATTAGTTGCAATAATTGGAGTGTCATTGTAGTAGCTACGTTGCTATTTCCCCTACGCGCCAGGCAATCTCTCTCTGCTGCCTCAGTCATTTTCCCATGCAGAAAGAATCCTTTCACTCCCATTATCTAATATTTAGCAGCCCGTTATCATCAACAAAACATTCTAGCTGAGAATACATATTGATGGCAGAGCCGGCGACTGTGTGCATTCACCACCACAACACTGTTATCGGAGCAGACTAGTGCTCCGTGCACCCTTTAGGCACTTCCTGCTCTGTCGCTGTCTCCAATTAGACTCCTTCTCCTGTGAACATAACTGTTTGATCCCCTGCGTGAGAGTGGTTTACCTGCAAAGAGAGGCTTTTAAAATAATTGAGCCACTTAGCGGAAAGACATATTTGGTTACCAAAGAGAAAAACGGCGGGATCATTATCTGTCCCGGGGATTCCTCTGCCACAACGTGATGAATTAAACATGAAGAGCCCTGCCAGACGCTCTCCGTACAACTTCCAAAAGTGAGATTCCTATGCAAGGCGAGCCCTCGTGCCGTTCTTTGGGGGGCCATCTGGTCTAATAGCTTTTATACAGTCCACGCGGCCAGCGCTGTGCTCAGACATCCAATCCGGGCAAAACAAAAGGGACGACTAGCGAACACACTCAGCGACAGAGCACGGGGGCCGACGAAGGGGCTGGGTAAAAGGAACGTTCTTTCATATCCCTCATCATCATGTCAACCAAGCGTGTCCACCCCGCCAGCCCACGCAGCCCCTGGAGGCAGGGAATTCCGCCACCCGCACGTTACAGGCACTGAACTGAGCCAGAGAGAGGTCGCTTGGGTTGCACAAGAGGCGCCAAGGTGCGGCATCTCTAGTTCTACCGATCTAGTTATTCCCCGCAGACCCCGGGTGGCAAGGATCAGAGGCAAGGGAAGGCACTGCCTTCCCAAACCGCCAGGCATGGCCCCGCCCACACTCCACCTCCAGACCTCCCCCTCTCCCCCCAGCTTCAGTTGTGTGAGGCTGGGGCAGTGTGCCTTCCCATGCTTCAGGGGTGTGGCCACACGCTCCCCCACCCTCCCTAGGCTCCCGGTTTGGGGAGTCTGAGGCCATGTGCTGTCCACCTGCCCCATGCTCTGGGACTGGGGAGGCTCCAAGGGGTTGGAGACCTGCCCCTACAGTGGGTCTTGGCTATTGAAGGGGGAGCCTTGTGCAGAAGGGGCAGGGCTGGGTGCTTGCCTCTCCCAGCCCTACGTCCATCCACGCCATAGTTACCAATACACGAATACTGACACCGATAGTTTCGGGGCTTCCCAAGAGGATTGGATCCAGAATTTCCCCCGTGTTCCATGGAATCATCAAATCATCAAACACTCGTACTGGAAGAGACCTCGAGGGGGATCGAACCCAGTCCCTCACGGCAGGACCAAGCACTGTCTAGCTCATCCCTGATGGAGTCTGGATCTAGGGCTTGACTCTGGTTGTTTCCAATTGAGGCTGTTGATTGTGACCGATCACTTGGTTACAGAATTCAAGTGTTTTCAAGAGCTGTCAACTGACCTGTGTTAACGCCTGTGATTATCGCAGGACAGGATTAACGAGTTAATTTTTTAACGCGTTAATCGCAAGGCGTTAATGCTGCGCTGCCCCTTTGAAGTGCCGCTCCAGCGCTTCAAAGGGGCAGCGCAAGCGGAGCCTGGCACTTCAAAGGGGCTTTGCAACATGGAGCCGGAGATCAGCTGGAGTCCCCGACTGATTCCAGGCTCCTAATGCACTGCCCCTTTAAAGTGCCAAAGACTCCTTTCCCCTTCCTGTTAGCATCCCAGGGGATTCTGCCCATCAGGTCTCTCAGGGAGTCAAAATCTGCTTTTTTTGAAGTCCATGGTGTGTATTTTACTACTCTTTTCTTCCTTTGGTCAGGATCCTGAAATCTACCATCTCATGATCACTGCTTCCCAGGTTGTCACCCACCTTTACTTCCCCTATTAGTTCCTCCCTGTTTGTGAGCAGAAGGTCAAGCTGCGCACGGCCCCTGGTCGGAACCTTCAGCACTTGTCAAGAAGTTATCCCCAACATTCTCCAAAAACTTCCTGGATTGCCTGTGTACTGCCGTATTGGTTTCCCAACAGATGTCAGGGTGATTAAAGTCCCCCACAAGAACCAGGGCCTGCTATCTGGAAGCTTCTCTCAGTTGTCCAAAGAAAGCCTCATCTACTTCATCCACCTGATTCGGTGGCCTGTAGCAGACACCAACCACAACATCACTGCTGTTTGCTCCTTTAAACTTAACCCATAGACTCTCAACAGGTTTTTCTCCCTCTTTATACTGGAGTTCAGAGCAAACGTAGTGCTCTCCTACGTATAGTGCAACTCCTCCTCCTTTTCTCCCCTGCCTGTTCTTCCTGAACTGTCTATACCCTTCCATGACAGCGCTCCAGTCATGCGAGTCATCCCACCAAGTCTCTGTTATCCCAATTAAATCATATTTCTTGGACTGGGCCAGGGCCTCCAGTTCTTCCTGTTTGTTGCCCAGGCTTCTCACATTAGTGTACAAACACTTCAGGTAACCAGTTGATCGCCCTATCTTCTCCATTCGAATCAGGGGTCCTCCTTCCTTGCTCGTTCCTCTCTGCATTTCTTCCTGGTATCCGACTTTCCCACTCCCCTCAGGGTTTTGGTCACCGTCCCCCGACGAACCTAGTTTAAAGCCTTCCTCACTAGGTTTGCAAGCCTGCCCACGGAGATGCTCCTTCCTCTCTTGGTTAGGTGGATCCCATCTCTTCCTAACAATCCTTGTGCCCAGAACAGAGTCCCATGGTCGAAGAAACCAAAGCCCTCTCTGCGACACCACCTGCGCAACCACGCGTTTACGTCCTCAATTCGACGATCCCTGCCCAGTCCTTTCCCTTCAACAGGGAGGATGGACGAGAACACCACTTGCACTCCAAGTTCTTGGATCCTTCTTCCTAGCGCTACATAATCCGCAGTAACCCGTTCAAGGTCGTTCTTGGCCGTATCGTTAGTTCCCATGTGGAGAAGCAGGAAGGGGTAGTTATCCAAAGGTTTGATCAGTTTGATAAGCCTCTCAGTCACATCCTGAATGCGAGCTCCTACTAAGCAGCACACCTCTCGAGATTCCAGGTCCGGACGGCAGAGGGATGGCTCAGTCCCTCTTAGGAGGGAGTCCCCGACCACCACCACCCGTCGTTTTCTTTTGGGGGTGGTGGCCGTGGAACCCCCATCCCTAGGACTACGCATTCCATGCCTTCTAGTAGATGGTGTTCCTTTCCGGTTTCTTCCTTGTGAGGTCCCTTCCAAAGCATTCAGCACTGCAGAGCCTGTGGAGAGAGTCTGAAAGTGATTACTTATCTCTATAGCATTGGGGGATTCCCGTGCTGGCCTTTTTCCCCTTCTAGAAGTTATATGCTGCCAGTTCTCTTCCTGGTCACGTACTGCCCTCTCTGCCAGTTCTCTTCTTGGTCACGTACTGCCATCTCTGTCAGTTCTCTTCCTGGTCACGTACTGCCCTCTCTGGCTCTTCCGCCTGCCGTGCTTGAAGGATCAAACGCTGCCTTCTATCGAGGAAGTCTTCATCCTCTCTGATCAAGCGTAGGGTCGACACTTGGGCCTCCGGTCCTCTAATTTTTTCTTCCAAAATGGCGACCGGCTTGCACTTAGTGCAGATGAAATCCGTTCTTTCTTACAGGAGGAAGACAAACACAGCACGCTCCATGCAGGTAACAACAGCAGACCTATCACCATCCATCGCTGCTGTCCTGTTCGCAAGCTCCTCGGTCACTTGCCCACTGCCCTCAAAGGAGCTCTGCAATAGCAGAGCCGGGGATCAGCTCGAGTCCCCAGCTGATCCCAGGCTCCTAATGCACTTCCCCTTGGAAATGCCACCGTGGCACTTCCAAGGGGCAGCGCTGCACGGAGCCCAGGGTCAGCTGGGGACTCTAGCTGATCCCGGGCTCCATGCAGTGCTGCCCCATTGAAACGCCACTGTGGCGTTTCAAAGGGGAGGTGCATGCGATTAATCACGATTAAATTTTTTAATCGCTTGACAGCCCTAGTATTTTCTAGTTTTATGGAAAAGAAAAAGTCAGCCCTGATGTCTCTCAGCCTAAGCCACCCCGGGGTCACTTCAGGATTGTAGATTGTTTTCTTTTCTTTTAATCTGAATCGAAAATTCATCCGGCGTTCTGTGAATACCCACTGGGGTTTTTTTTCAAGTCAGGTGTTTTCCATTGCCTGATATCATCACAATGTTTGTTCCAACATCACTTGCATAAACATGATCCCACGTAGGAAGGTTAAGGTTCAAGCGTTGAACTCTGCCCCAGCATGTGTGTATGTGTCAACCCAACCTGTAGTTTGTTCCTTTTAATTATACCCTGCTATATTAACAGATAATAGCTGTACATTTAAGCAAATTACCTCAAATAAAAAGGAAGGCAATAATTACACTGTTTGGTTTTGCTCCTTTCATTGCTGGAATTATACTTTCTGTTTGCCCAGAGTTAAACATTAGCAAGAACCTTTATGCACTAATGTCTGCTCGGCTGCCTTTTACTGTTTTAAACCAGCAAGAGTCAGTAAAAGTTTGGGTAAATATTAGATCTGGCAGCGTTTGCTATTTGTATCAGGAAACTGATTGGTGTTATTGATTGACAGATGTGGCCAAATGTTTAGAAAGTCTGTTCTCTATTGGATTCTGCTAGGTGTTTCGGCAAACAGTCCTAATGCAAGGCAAACAGAGCTATTGGAAGAAGTACCAGCGTGCGTTGGCAGAGTACACGGAGGGCTATGCAAACAGCTTACAAGAATGTGGCCACCTTCACATAACCTTTGATGTAGGTATTGATCCCCCTGAAGGCAGCAAAAAGTTTGAACGGGGGCAGATGGGGGGGGGATCAGATACATATATAACAGCATAAGAATGTAAATGTTATTTCTAAGCTGTACTGCCGGGCTAGTAATGGATGTCTGTTTGGAATTTATCTTCTTTCAAATCTCTAAATCCATGCAGCCATAAGAATTAATAACTTTTGGGTAGACTGCCTCCTCAGCGTCTCTCTCCTTCTCTGGTAAGTGCAGCTCCAAGCGGCTTTAAATCTCCTAAGCCAAAGAGAGACATGCAGCAAGCGGAGGCAAAGCCTTCAGATTTTTGCACCAGAGCCGGAGGGAGGGGAATGTGCCGGAACAGCCACATGCACGTTCTCTGCCAACAAAGCAGGCAGGCAGGCAGGCGACGTGAAAGAATGGTGAGATTCCAAAGAGCCTCTCCAAGTGTTATTTAATGTAAATAGTCAGTAGTGGCGGGTGTGCTAGGCAGGGGAAGGCATTGCCTTCAAACCACCAGCATGGCCCCACCCAGACTCCGCCCCCAGATAGGTGTACCGGTAGCAGACCGTTGCTGCCCCCGAGCACCCTCCTTTCTCCCCATGCTCTCGGGCCACGTAATATGCGGGGAGGAGGGGGTAGCTTGTCTCCCGTGGGGGCGGGGCCTGGGAAAAAGGGGCAGGGCCAGAGGTGGAGTTGGGGGCTTGCCTCCCCCGCCCTACTGTCACCCCCCACCCATGTCCTTAGCTGCGCTGTGCACACATGCAAGATGATTGTTTGCGCCGGACTGTTTGCAAGGCAAGGGAACAGGCGGAGACAAGTCTCAGGGGCGGAGCCGCGTGGGTCGGTATCTGTAAAAACTACGAGGAGGCCCCGTGGCACCTTAGCAACAAGCAGGTTTATTTGGACATCGGCTTGCGTGGGTCAAAGCCACCGGCAGGGCCAGCACAAAGGGACTGGGCCAACGCCATGATCCATTTAGTCAGGGGCGGTCACCGCACACCAGTAGCACTGCCAGGGCCCGGTAGGCATCACAGGCAGCCCTCAGCGCTCGGCACCCTCCACTCTTACTGCCAGCCAGGGCTCCGGTGGCAACTGAAAGGGCCGGGGCTCCAAATGCCAGCTCTGGGGCAGGAGGTTGCCCTTGAACAGCCAGGCCCTGAGGGAACTGCGCCTTTGCCCTTTGCCCCCGCTGGGGGGCCTGCTCTCAGCAACAAATCAGTCCCCTAAAAGGCATTACTGCACCCGCCTTGCCTCTGCTCTCTGTGCGCGTGGGGAGGGAGCAGTGCCAGGGGGCTTTGGAGAGGACTGAGGCAGGTTTCTGGGAGGATTTGAGAGACACAAGACACCAGTGATGTCTCAGGAAAAGCAGGGATTCACTCACGGAGACCCCGGAGTAATAAAAATAGCCAGCCGAGCTGTAAGACAAGGCCAAACAGGGCAAGAATAAATAATACTCTAGCTACATTTCTTCCAGTTGCGCATGCACGTGATTTATCTCAGTTCCTGTTGCTCGGACTATTTCACCCATGACATCTAATTGCTACTCGAGATCATAATCCACACAGGGTATATAGAGTTTGATTTTGGGAATCGCAGTCCAAATGACTTGAAATGCCACACCTCTAGCCTAAAGAACAGGCTGCTTCTAGTCACTACAAGCCCACTATTCAAAAATATGCACATGCAATTCTGTGATACAGCAACACACTTAATCTGCCTCCACCGCTGATGGCGTGTATTGCTCAATTGTGCATGCACAAACAACCATTTAATACATCTACAGGCCAGCCGCAGAAGCAATTTCTATAATTGCACGTGCAAAGTAGTTACCCGTACAAATTAAGTGAGCAATTGCATAGGCATTTCTGGGCAGTCAGACCACCAAAATCTAAGCCAAAGTCTAAATCATGTTTTTAATTAGCTGCCCATCTGGCGATGCTTGCAAATAGCAACTCTTTAGAGTGATAGATATGAAACAGACACTGTTGACAGATGGGTTAACCATTACCAGAGAAGAAAAGGGATGGTTTTGTGTCTGTGTATTGACCCTCAATACCCAGTAACCGGAGGCGCATTTGATACCTGAGAAATACCATCTAATAAAAATCACAGTGTACACATTACAAACAGGTATCTGATGAGTCATTACAGCAGTGTGGAGCAGTGATGGACTTAAATGAAGACCTGGTTAATTATTAAACCCAAGGAGCACACATCTCCAATGTGTAAAGCTGTGCATGGGCAAATAGTGCTAAGAGGACGCACAATCTGGATGTCCTCCACATTGCCACTTCCCATCCATTCCCTAGTTCACTGCTCTCCCCTCCCATGCCACACACACAGCAAGATACCGCAGCAACAGGGCTTCCTAGCGTGACCTCAGAGAGCAGTGTAGGCTTTCCAGCTAGAAATCAGACAAAACCGCTGCAAGTCTTTTGATGAGACGGCACCTGTAAAAGGCCTCGGCAACAGAAAAGATCTTAGATTTGAGCGGTGGCAGTGGCCTATAAAGCATGATTTCTTAAAGACCATGTGGATGCTTTCCTGGCTACACCCGGGCTACGTCTACACTGGCATGATTTTGCGCAAATACTTTTAACGCACGAGTTTTTGCGTTAAAGTATCCGTGCAAGAGAGCGTCTACACTGGCATGTGCCTTTGCACAAGAGATGTGCTTTTGCGCAAAAGCATCCGTGCCAGTGTAGACGCTCTCTTGCGCAAGAAAGCTCCGATGGCCATTTTAGCCATCGGGCTTTCTTGTGCAAGAAATTAATGTTGCCTGTCTACGCTGGCCTCTTGTGCAAGAATAGTTGCACAAGAGGGCTTATCCCTGAGCGGGAGCGTCAGAGTATGTGCGCAAGAAGCACTAATTTCCTACATTAGAACGTCAGTGTTCTTGCACAAGTACTCACGGCCACTTTAGACAGGTGGCAAGATTTTGCGCAAAAGCAGGCGCTTTTGCACAAAATCTTGCCAATGTAGAGACAGCCCCGATGTCTGTGATGGGGATATTGTTCACTTGCACATACTTACATCAACACGTTGGCATGCTCCGCCATTGAACAATTAAGCAGGTCAGCACATCTAGGGTGCATCTACGCTGCACCGTTATTTCGAGATAACTAGCGTTATTTCGAAATAACTATGTGAGCGTCTTCACAGCCATTCTGTTGTTTCGAAATAATTTTGAAATAACGGGAGGCTTATTCAGATATCCGTAAACCTCATTCTGCGCGGAATCACCCCTCTTCTGAAATAGCTATTTCGAAATAAGGCATGTGCAGACGCTCCACTGCTGCTGTTTCGAACTAGCCCCTCACCAGGGCCATTCTAAGTTATTCCTCCCCAGTGCCTCCTGGGGCTCTCAATCAAGAGAGCGCAGCCACATTAGGGGAGCCTGCCTTGGATTCATTTTGAGGTTTCCCTGCAGTGCTATTTTGAAATAAACTATTTCCAATAACTATTCCAAAATAGCTTATTTTGAAATAACTGTGCAGTTTAGACGTACCCTTAGAGATGAACCCGTCGTAGAGCTGGAAGGGACCCTGAGCAGTCATCAAGTCCAGTCCCCTGCCCTCATGGCAGGACCAAGTACCATCCCTGACAAATTTGCCCCAGATCCCTAAATGGGCCCCTCAAGGATTGAGTTCACAATGTTAAATAAATAAATTAATGAATGGAGATTGCCTATCTCCTAGAACTGGAAGGGATCTTGAAAGGTCATCAAGTCCAGTCCCCTGCCTTCACAGAAGGACCAAGTACCATCCCTGATGAATTTTTGCCCCCAAATCCCTAAATAGCCTCCACAAGGATTGAACTCACAACCCTGGGTTTAGCAGGCCAATGCTCAAACCATTGAGCTATCCCTTAGCCCATCCCCCACCAGTGCAGGCATTCTACCTACCAGGTGGGTTCCATTAGACTGGTGGGAAGGTATCTCTCTGCTTGAGAGCTCTGCAGGCCTCACGTCTTGGAGCAGCTCTGCCTCCCATGGCACTGAGAGGAAGTGTAACCCCTTCTGGGGGGGAGGGGAGCTATAGTTCCAAAATGGAAAACGGGACACCCATCGCTACTCCCCTTCCCACTATGTGAGGCTGCTGCTGGTCACTAGAACCCTGCCTCCCGCCCTGCAGAGGGCTGGCATCTCCACACACACATTCCTCCACATCACCCCACAATTTTTTGACAAAAGTGGGCATTTTTCCTGTTAGGTCTGATGAAGTCGGCAAGAGCCCTTGGGACACATACCCACTGTTTTGGTTTTTTTCCCCAAGAGTCGGTATGGCCAGGACAAGGCTTTAAAAAAAAAAAAAAAAAAGAGATGGACTAGTCCAAAACAGGACATATGGTCACCCTGGGGAGAAGGTGCTCCTGGAATAGCACGCTGGGCGTCTAGAGGACTCCTTCCAGGCTATAGCAGCAATGCTACAGAGGCTCAGGACTCCATTTCCCAGGGTGCCGTGGGGCCAGGGCAGAACTAAACAGAGTAGCAACACCACCAGAACTGGCCACATGCCAGAACTCCAAGACAAAGGTTTGGGTTTACCTTCGGTTCCGGCTGTGATCGGCGGAGTCAAGCAGAGGGTAGTGTTACTTCTGGGAAGAATGCTTCTAACACCTCCACGTTCCTACCTAAGTGCAGACTGTGAGTCTTTTGGGGATTCCTGAGACATTGGACCATGTCATCTCAGCACACCCCAGAAACCCAGGAGACTGAGGAGAGCCATGGTGATGACTGAGTTGGGGTCAGTCCTGCTTTGGGCAGACGGTTGAACTCAATGACCTTGTGAGGTCTCTTCCAACCGTAGGAGTCTACGATTCTAACTCATCATGAAACATCTTTCCCTGGCTGAGAATTAGACCCCCGCTGCTGCAGTAAAGAGCTCCAACCCCTAACCACTAGACCATCGGGGAACCTGAGCCAAGCGCTTGAAATCAATAGGAAAGTTTCCACTAACTTCAGTAGCAATTGGGTCATATCCAAAGTGACAAATACATAGTGCAATTGAAACTTGTTACTGTTTAACTCTGGGTGACCCTTTCTTGTCATGAAAATGCCATGCAATAGAACTTCCTCAACGTAACAGAAGTTGTAACAGTTATATGGCTTGTTCCTAGCCCATGTTTCATGCCTTCCTTGAAACTCGGTATGTACTCGGTTGGGAAGTGTATGTTCTTGCTGGTGAAACAGGAAAACAAAGTCTACAATGTAATCAAAAAAGCCATTAAATCTGCCATCTCTAAAAAAAACAAAAGATTAACACTATTTCCTTAATGCCAGGTCCTACCTAAATAACACTCAAAGTGTTAGATTGTTTCAGAAATTTCAACGTATGGAACCAACTATAAAGCAAAATGCCCTTGGCAAGTAAAACTGATATAGAATCTGCATCAAGACAAGGAGCTTAGGAAAAGGTGATTCTTTATGGTAACCGCAGATTAATAAATTACTTCTGCCTACATTAAACAATTCACTGGACCCTCCCAGCTAGCCATTGGACTGACAAACAAACGTGCTGTAGGGTGACTATCTCTCCTGATGAAAGCTGATGCCCCGATAAATCTGTTAGTCTCTGAGGTGCCACAGGACTCCTCACTGTTTTTGCAGATACAGACTAGCACGGTGACCCCCCTGAGGCCAGGTCTATACTGGAAGAGAAAAATCAATGCAAGATATGTGAATCATGGAGCTGGAGTCCATGCAACTTGTACCAATTTTCTGGGGTGGCCCCAGAGCAGAAAGTTGATGGGAGCCATCAACTTCCCTTACTCCTTGTGACACTGAAGAGCACCAGTGCGCTCAGCATTCGATTTAGCGGGTCTTTACTAGACCCGCTAAATCAAACCCCAGAGGATCAACCGCCAGAGCATTGCACCTCCAGCAAGCGGAGACATGGCCTGAGACATAACTCTTGACAGGATATCATGCACAACACCTAGATGACGGCTTTCCACATGTGTGGTCTAACTCTTTCAAGGTTGTCTGCTCTTGGTGATTTACTTTGTGGGTGTTTAAAACAAAAGAATAAATGGCGGCCATGATGGATTGGGCCCAGTGCTGGGGTCTGGGAAAAATGTAGGGTCAGGGAAGGGGACCTGTACAGAGAGCAGTAGAAACACACAACATTAGAACGGGGCTTCAAGTAGCATGATTGTTCTAACCCCTCGTTCCAACACACCAAATCAACTGGGTCTTGAGCCTTTCCAAGAGCAAGCATTAATCACGGTTATTTCTCTGCTTGGCAAAGAGATGAGGGTTCATCTTCTCTCGCTTTGAGTGATATCTTGAGACTTGTCATTAACTCTGCTGCAGTGATGGACAACCTCTGCAGCTCCAGGCATTAGAGTGGCAACTTGCCAATAGCCCAGGGGCCGCATACGATTTGCATATATATTTACATAATTCTCCATAGC
Organism: Pelodiscus sinensis; assembly: GCF_052426305.1. Lineage (NCBI taxonomy): Eukaryota > Metazoa > Chordata > Testudines > Trionychidae > Pelodiscus > Pelodiscus sinensis. The sequence goes on along the minus strand of NC_143065.1, from coordinate 44,463,766 downwards.
TTTGTTCCAGTTGAAGCGAATGCAGGTATTAACTTAGATTCCCATGCAATTACCCTTCCCTTATTTGTAAGGGCACAGGATCACTTTCTCTCTTATCCCTGCTGGGTGTAACCCTTGACCACCCAGCCAAAGTGCACCACTTTCAGCTCACGGAAGCCCTTTTTCGAGGGCTTTGTGCTGCTCTCTGCACCACAGGGAATTCCCGCCTCTGGAGAATCAGGAGGAGCATGGCCGTGAGCGGAAGTGACGTGTCAGCCCCAAGAGGGACGGCTGGACCGGAGCTATTTTATTATCTGTAGAGATGAGCTCACAGGTTGTGGGATGCACAGGGTCATTTTAAGGACAAGCAAAGTGGTTGGGAGAAAATAAATTCCAGCCCGTATATTGGACAAGCCAGGAATCTCTGCTGTGGGGGAGTTTGGAAACACGCAGCCAGCAGGTCCCCACCCCACACACACATTCCCTCATCCCCAACACACTATCTGGGTTGAAACTTCCGGTGATGTTTCGTGAGGTCTTGCAATTTCTTCTGGGCTATCTGCTGGCCAAGTCCTGTGATCCTCTAGTATCACTCCCGACAAGACTCCTCAGGGCACTAGGGATGTACGCGACTAGTCGACTATCCGATAAGCAAATGCTTATCGGATAGCCGATGCGACTAGTTGCGTCCTCCCGCACCGGCTGCCTCTATCAGAGGCAGCAAGGGGGGAAGCCAGAGCTGGGGAAGCCGGTTCCTCCAAGCACCATCTCCCCAGGGAGACAGAGGCACAGCAGGAAACAGTGTGAGCGGACACTGCTTTAGGCCCCCTCGCGCCGGTTCCCAGGCGCTTCTGCTTTAGAAATGTACAGGATCCCCCGCGGCTCTTACTCCATTTCAAATGCAGAGCCGTAGCTCAGGTGGCTCCAGAGCCGGCACAAGCCAGAACTGCTCAGTCCCCCCGCCCCGCTTGCAGCTGCACACAGAGGCGCTTATCACCTAATGGAATAGTCGGTACAAATGGTATTGACTCTACGATTAGCCAGATAACGGCATTTTAACATCCTTACCGGGCACCGGAGAACCGATTCAGTTAGAAGAGTGACCCAGCCCTGGAAGCAGATCTCAGACCCCTGGGACGGAGCAGAACCAAAAGACAGAAGCAGCAGCAGCTGGAGAGAGCTAGGCTTTTAGGTGTCCCAGGCAAAGGAGCGTGTTAAATTGGCACGGCCTGGGTGGCGGCGGGGGAGAGAAGAAAACCTAATGAGGCCTGGACCAATTCAAATATGCACCCAATATTTTTGGGACTCCCTTTTCTGATCTCTGCCTCTTTTCTTCTTCGCTACACTTGGCACTGACTGGACACATCTTTCAAGGTTCCGCTTCGGGAATACAAAGCAAGTGGAATGCGAGTGCCCCGCACCTGGGCTCAGAGGCTGGTTAACTTTCAGGTAAACCCTTAGTCATCGGTTGGTCCATCACTCAGATTTCCTTCCCGCTATCCCTCCCCTTTCTGTAAACCCTGTTTCATAAGGGGCTTCCTAAACAGTGCAAAATAGAACATCAGAGCGGCCAGGCTGGGTCAGACCAAAGGTCCATCCAGCCCAGTGCCCCGTCTGCCCACAGTGGCCAATACCAGATGCCCCAGAAGGAGTGAGCAGAACAGGGAATCATCAAGTAATCCCTCCCCTGTCACCCATTCCCAGCTGCTGACAAACAGAAGCTAGGGACACTATGCCTACCCATCCTGGCTAATAGCCATTCATGGACCTAACCTCCATGAACTTATCAAGTTCTTTTTTGGAGTTTATTAAATTCCTGGTCTTCACAAGATCCTCTGGCAAGGAGTTCCACAGGTTGACTGTGTGCTGTGTGAAGAAAAACTTCCTTTTGTTTGTTTTAAACCTGCTGCCTATTCATTTCATTTGGTGACCCCTAGTTCTTACGTTATGGGAACCAGTAAATAATTTCTCCTTATTCACTTTTTCCACACCAGTCATGATTTTATACATCTCTATCATATCCCCCTTAGTCTCTTTTCTAAGCTGTAAAGTCCCAGTCTCTTTAATCTCTCTTCATATGGGACCCATTCCAAACCCCTAATCTTTTTTTAAACCATTAAAGTCCTAGTCTTTGCAACATCCCCTGGCAAGGAGTTCCACAGATTGACTGTGCATTGTGTGAAGAAATACTGCCTTTTATTTGTACCTACAGGGGAACACCATTATATGGGTAGAAAAGAGACATGAAATGGAAGACTGGGTGAAAGCCTGAAGAGATCACACTCAGGTTTGGGGCTGTGTTTTCAGCATGAGATATATTCTGTCTGGGATCAGTGAAGTGAAAGAATCGTGTGCACGCCTGGAGCTGTTCTGTCACACAGCCAACAGACAAAACACACACACGCAGGGCAGCACTCTCCTACACCACCTGCATATGGAATCTAGGATCAGCACAGGACAGTGACAGTATGAATGATCATGAAGACAAACAAAGGCAGCAAGACCGTAGCAAGAGTCCTGTTCGAAAAGGCTCCATTACAGCGCTGCACAGTTGCCGGTTTGAAAAGGACAAACTCAGTTAAAAATATTTTTTAAAAGGAAGGTGGATGAAGAATTTTTGAAGTAAAACAGTGGACGTGGGGGTCTGGACATTCTAAATACCCACTGCCCGAGTTATTTGTATGGCCATCTGGCATGCACAATGGAGAACTTGGCCAAATGAGAGATGTTCTTCCTGTAAAAACAAACAACGGCCAAAAGTAAAGTGAACTGAACCCTAAGAAGGGTCAAAGAATTCTTCTGTGTGTGTCTCTGCCTCAGTCTCCCTTGTCACAGATCTGGGTCTAACAGAGAGTAACTCCCTGCTCAAACTTCCTGTGGGACCTTGGGTAACTCATTTAATGAACACTCTGCCACAATTCCCTGTCTGTGAAATGGGGACAGCACACGCTTGACTCCCAGAAGGATAAAATCCGTTAGTGATTATGAGGCACTCAAGTACTATGCTAATGGTGGGTGGGAGAGGAAGGTATTAATTTACACCGGGGTGGGGAACCTAAGGCCAAGGGGCTGGATGCGGCCCCTGGCTTGCCTGGATCTGGCCCCCAAGACTTGGGGCTCCCCGCCAGCATTGGAGAGCCCATGCTGGCACTCCAGCCCCCCTGCTGTCCCACCATGGGGCTGGAGCACACAAAATCTATTACCCTGGGCTCCCCCAGGCTGTGGTATGCGAGGGGAATGTGGGGAGTATCTTTCTGCTTCTCAGCTGGGGGCCACGTCAATGAGGGGTTGGGTTTTTTTCTGCTTCTCACTTGGGTGCAGCCTCTGACTGATTTTTCTGTGGGTCACCAACCCCCGACCCAGAAAAGGTTCCTCACCCCTGCTTTACACACTCAAAACTCCCAATAAGCCAATGGATGTTTCTCCTGAGGAAAAAGTATTTGCTGTATGGATATTTCCAAGGAACCACAAATCAACACCACCTGACTCACCCAGCAAAATGAAAGGAAATCAGTGCAGAATTCCTGGGTGGGACGTATTTCAGTCAAAGTCTGTTGAGCGTACCAAGCAGAGACATATCATGTGGTTTGGCAAAATGAATGGCGCTAGGAGAAGATGCCAAGTATCAACATTCGCATCCAGTATTGTTCAGAGTAATAAGGGCCTGAAATGCACTTTTGGGGGAGGGGAAAGAAATGAGACGCATTACAAAGGCATTGTAACCGTGCCTGGTAGCAGTGCTGTAGTTAAGGCTGTATTCGTTTTTCAACTATAAACCTAATTTTCAAGGCTTAAGAATAGAACTGAGGAAGTCAGAAAAAAAACGTGCTCCAGTCTGGAAACTGGCATAAATGTTGTTGATTTGGGGTTTGGAAGAAAGTCGTAGGGTAGATTCCTTTCCCAAGTCACGTTAAACTTCCCTCTGACCATTTATTTCGTAACGAGTGACGTTAAGATGATTAAAACACTTGGGGGTGGGGGGGAGAACAACGACGAACGTACCACTCAAGCCTTTAGAAAGTGCAGCCAATTTTCATTGCACATCCTGAAAGTTCTCAGCCTGCTTTCCTTAAGCCTTTCCCCAGCCAAACTTCCATGGGCCTTCCAGTTCTAGTAACAGGACTGTGTTTGGATTATTAGCAGCCTGCTGAATCTGTTTGCTGAGCAGTTTCAGAATGGGAATTGCTCAAGGACCCAGCAAGGCATGAGTCTTTCAGAGTGCTACTTCGGAAGGAGGAGCAACATCAGAGGCAGTCATCAGAAATACTCACCATGGAGGTTTCAAGGAAAAGGTGACCGCACCTCCCCAGTGTGGTGTAAGCTATATGGAGGCCTGCAGCAGTTGCATTACATTCCTCTAGGCTAGCCATGAACTGTGCCGGCAAAAACACCAGGTGTTCTTTATCAGACAGCCTTCATCAGCTGCAGCCCCATGCTTCCTAGTTGAGAACCGAGTGTGGGATAAACAACATGACCTTGGTTCTCAGCTCCATGGGAATGTTGAGTGGCATTGAGCCAGTGCGCACACACTCGGTAAACAGCTAAGGTATAAGATCACTGGGAGTCTCGCCTCTCGTAAGTTTCGCCTGGGACCCCAACCTCAAGGGTACCCGGATTTTTCCCAGCTGGAGCCACATCCACTGCAGCCCTGATGTGAGACCACAGGAACGGGACTCCCCGCAGACTGAAGGAACATAAGCATTTCTAAGTGCCTGTTACTCTTTTATGCATTGCTCTGCCTGCACTTATTGATGTGTCACTTTGCAGTAGCTACGTAAGCATTTGGCAGTATTAACACTCTAACAGTAGTGATGCAGAGAAATTATAAAAGTAGCTATCCCTAACTGACTCTCTGTTGAAGTGAATCCATAATCCTCTTTGTCCTGGCCCTGTGAGTTGACACCCCCCCTTCCACCCGCCCCAAACCAATCTGCACTGCAACCTTGCTTTGCAAGTATGACAAACGGAGGAGCTTTTGCAAAACCAAAGCCAGCCCTGCTAGGGCACCATTGCTCCTCTTGGGCAGACTACTTCGAGGAAGTCTGCTTGCTGCTGAGTTAGATGAGATATCAAGAGATATGGGGTCTATTCCTGGTGCTGTCACAGAAAGTCAAGTCTGCTGGTTCTCTACATAGGCACCACGCAGAGAGCAGTACTCACCAAGCCCCGCCCCCCATCTCCCGAGCCATTGTGTGTTTGAACTGCCTGGAATTACGAGCTCTTTGCTGAAGGAACAGTCAGTTACTCGGTGTCTGTACAGTATTTAGGACAAGGAGACTCTGTGTGGGCTGTAGCTGCTGGCTGCCATTAAAGTAGGAGCATCACATAATGGTGAGGCAGTAACGTGCTCTCTGGTTCCTGGGTAGATGGTTACTATTAAAGTGGAAATTATACAGATTGAACCTCTATAGCCCAGAACTCTCTAGTCCGGAAACATCTGTGGTCCAGCATGATGTTAGTTAGCCGGATGTCCACTTATCATGGGTGTGGCCAAGTTTCCCGCAATCCCGTAAAGGTTGTTTACAGCTCTCAGTCCTGGCTCTCCGTGTTCTGTGCTGTTCTTTAGTTCTAACTTACTCCTAAATGTCTTCTGAGAACCCAGTAAGCAGTGGAAGTGTTGGTAATTCTGCTAGAAAATATTGACCTCTCTGGTTTGGCAAATTCTCTAGTTTGGATCCGAGCAGTTCCCAAAGGTGCCAGACTAGAGAAATTCAACCTGTAGTCCTCTTTTGCCTTGGCTTACAGGAAGTTCACTATACAGATGCATGTACAACCGTGCAACCAATTTACACGCTTAAACCAGGTAATTAGGAGCAAACAGTGAATTGTGGCAATTTTTTCCCCATAGTTTCTTTATTTACATATGCATTTTTGCTTATTGTGTATGCAAATTAAACCAGTAATTATGCATGCATTTTGCTAACATAATTGGAATGATTAATTTTCCTGGAAACTTGTGCCTGTACTGTGATTGGTTGGCTGTTCCTTCTGGGAGTGGAGAACTGTATCATTACTAGCTATGTTTACCAACACACCATGTGGTGATCCTCTGAGTTCAGTGGGGCTTCTCTGGTCTGGCTGAGATCAGAATTCAGTTACAAATGCAGCACTTTTGGAAGGAACGCTGAAGAACACAAGGAATCAAAACAAGACATGCAAGTAACTATGCTACGCAGAGACCCATATAAATGCCACATATCTACACAAATTTACCAGCCAGCCACAATACAGAATATGCCCGAATTAGCTCCACATGCTACTGAAACTCACTGAATAGGAGAGTCGGTTAGTTCTAAGGCTTCATTTTCCTACCAAAGATTGAAATGATCAAAAAAGGCAGGACCTGGAGAAACCTATTTACCCTGCAAATGATGGAACAAGAATGCAACATAGCTACAGACTAATTCACTTTCATCCAGACCCTCAAATTGCTGCTTTTCAACTCCCTTCCAAAAGGTAACTTGTCAACATCCTGTTGTGTCATTGCAACTGACGTAATAAGGTAAAATAAAGGAGCAGGCATGTTCTTCTGTTTTCAGCATTAAGCTGCACTAAAGCTACACTGGGCAGTATTTGCCACCTTAAATTTATAGCATGGTTGCCATAACATAGCAATAATTTATTAACATGTCTAGTCTATGTTTTCAAAGTCCTGCGCAAACATTAATTAACTAGTTCTCCCAACACTCCTGTGAGGGAGGCAAATAAATCTTGTAATCTGTCTTTTACAGGGAAAGAAATAGATGGAGAGAATGGAGCTACTTTCTCCACACAGCGAGTGGGCCGCCGAGATGGGATTAGAACTCAGGAGTTACTACAGGCTTGCCTTCACTTACCCCAAGATCACCACTCAGGAGATCGATCTCCCAGGGTTCGATTTAGCAGGTCTAGTAAGGACCAGCTAAATCAACTACTGATGGTGCCCCCATCAACACCAGCACTCCACTGAGATGCAAAGAGTAAGGAGGCTGATGAGAAAGTGTCTCCCATCGACATCCCACAGTGTGGATGCCGCAGAAATTCAGGGCTACACTAGTCTCGTAGCTAGAGTTGTGTATCTTAGTTCGACTTTCTCTGGTAATGTAGACCTGGCCTATGTTACTGCCCTACTTCCTTTTTACTTCACCAGCCCAACCAGGCTCACCAGCTGCATTTTACACAGAGATTAGAATTCAAGTGTCTGGGGATTTTCTGTTTGTTTCTCAGGTGCTTTGTAATCTTGAAAGCCTGACTGGATCGGCCAATAATGCAGATGAAGAAAATCCTAACTATACAGAATGGGTGATTAGCGGCCTGAAAGAATTTCGCATTCAGCAGAGATGGGGAAATTGTTTACTCCGTGAATTTCACTTTTTCTGTTTGCAAATAGATCATGACTATATTCCTTGTTCAGCATTAGCCACCAAAGAATTTCTCCAAACAATGCTGGGTCTTTAGATTGTCCGCAAGCGGCTCATTCCACAGCGGAAATCCAGGCTGCCTTGACTGACTAGATGGGACGTTTCCATCCCGACTGGATATGTGCTGCCTTTCCAGTGCCAATACTGGTGACTGGGAACCTGCTTTTCCAAGGAAATTCTCCCTGGGCACAGAGGAGACTGTGGGAGACCCTGTTCGGTTCATTCCCTCTGGGGGCACCTGGCATTGGCCACTGTGGGCAGACAGGACACTGGGCAAGATGGACCTTTGGTCTGACCCAGTGTGGACATTCTTGTGTTCCTATGTATGACTCTGGTGGGGCTTGAATGGAGCCTTGGCTTTTAGTTGGCTTTTAACTCAGGGGTGAATTTCCCCTCCAGTCAGTGCTGAAAGTTCCTATCAATCAATGTGGTCACTAGAATGCCCATGGGAAAAATACCAACAAAAAAAGTTCCAGCCAACATTCAAGGAAAACACTTTGCAGTATTTGCCAGTCTCCAATACACAGAGGAGTCTTGGGCGTGCTCCCTGGGCATGAGTGATCTTTAGCAGAGGGCCAATGGCCATTGGGTGAACTGGCCCGAACTCTTTATTGTCTCCAGAGCTATTACTGGAGTGATGAATCGGTAGAAACCCAAGCCCTATATCAGGAGACCAGCCTGCTCATGTTCCGTCAGCAGGGTGTTGAGAGTTACTGCACTCTTGGAAGTGTTGTCTTGCAGATAAGATATTAAGCCAACATCCTGTCTACATATAACATTTCAGGAGCAGGAGCATTCATCCTGTGTCCTAGCTCTGTTTTTCTAATACAGTCCGCTCTTCACAAGCAAAAAAAAAAAAGGCAGGGTATAATGGGGAAAAACATTCATGCGAAAAAGGACAATCCTTGGAAACACAGGGTCTAAACCCTGGAAAGATTCCCAGCAACACGGATATTATTTTTTTTACATGACAGCAGCAGGCATACGCCCAGCCACATATACTTTTGCTGTGAGAGGCTCATTAAGGGTGCAACTCACAGCCTGCGTCAGAAGAGATTAGACTGTTGTGTCTGAAGGAAAACTCAAGATAGCAGACAGGAAAGTCATGCTTCTGCATGTCATGCTCCTGAGACGCCCTCGGTGCTGCTGAATTTCACCCCATTCCAAGGGCCAAGACAAAATCTAGCCGCTGAAGATGTCTGGGCTTAATTGGGACTTCGGGCACTGAGCTGACATTCTGCACAGAAGCAAATTTCACTCGCTACCGATGAGGAATGTGGACTTGTAATGCACTGAGCACCGATCGATTTCAAGGGTGCTTAGCACTTCACAGGACTGGCTGACATGGCTGTGTGGTACAACGGCCTCGTTTGGAACAGAGCCGATGGAATCTGTGCCCCCTTTTCCAGTTTCAGCCAATCAACTGTGGGAGAAATCAAATAATAACACCACCACATTATTTATTATTAATTATTATTATTATTATTATGTTAAGAGGAAGCCGGGGAGAATTCATTTGCCACAGAACAATCCTGCTCCCTGACCTAAGCGGAGTCATTACTAATACCCGGCTAACTGTTGACAGCGATTTCCCGATGATAGGCACTTTTCAGCCCCCGTCCCGCCTTTGATCACTTTCCACAGTGGTGATAACAACTGCAAAGCTAGACCTGACTCAGGCCTTTCCTGACCCCAGATCTCTGCTAATCCCTCCATTACAGCTCCGAATATCACAGCCTGGTTACTCATTAGCTGCTTGTGTTCCTGGGTGCCCAGCTGAGCGCTGTGTTGTTACTGACAGGACCGACTGCCAGCAGAGACTTAGTGTCATGCCATTTAGGCCTCTGCTTGCTGCCATTAGCTGAGGCCTTAATGACAGCTGTTGGGAGCAGGTGCTCTGCTATTAGAGTTTGCCACCAAACTTACGGCTCCCCGGGGGCAAGCAGCCGGCTTGTTCTTTCGCATCAGGGCTGCAGTGATGAAAAGATGGATATAAAGCATAACTCTGAAACCAAAGGGGGGTTGTTTAAAAAAAAACTTCAATTAATAATCAGGCAGGGGTCAGCGAGTGGATTTTTTATTTCCCTTCGGTGACTGAAATGCAAGATTGATTTCTCCGTTTCGCCAGTAATGTACTAAATACGGCTCACTGTTTCTTCCCACAAAACTCTTCATTTGACAGGCTAATTCTCCCGGAGTCATAAATAAAACCACGGGGGACAACTAAGTTACATTTTTTATAGCATAAGCCTTAAATTGCACATGCCAGCAACTTCTATTAGATTCGTCTGTAAGTGTTACATTTCAGTAAAGTACACAGTGTAAGTAGCACTTAACACCTTGAGAGCAAGTGGGGAGGGAGAAAGGTTACATTTCCATTTCCAACCTTATTCCCGACGTAAGTGCTTTTGTTTTAGCGTCTGAGTGGTACACTGAGACCTTCTGATGGAAGAGATTAAATGAGACTCTCCTAAGAGCAGTACTCCTCATACACAATGGTAAAGTAAGATGTTTCAGGGAAGAAACGCACCATTCGCTGGTTTGTCTTACCTTTAAAGGCCTTCTCCTCAACTAAATGCAACATTTGATTATTCAGTCGGTCAGAGTAACATGAGGAGGCTTTTGAACTTTTGGTTTTGGCAATCATGCAACATGAAGGTGATCCCAGACCTACGCTGGGTAATTTACTATGTGCTAAGTGATGAATTATAAAACCAGGAAACCATCTGACAGGGCCAGGCAGAAGGTTAGAAATCATATTTATCCAAAGCAATGAGTACTTATTGTTCCACGCGATGCCGTCCCTAAGCCAATTAATCAGATTCCAGGGGATTCCATAATAACTGCTCCTTCACTCAGCTGGCTTAAAGAAACATACATGCCCGTGCTTTCATACAGCAGGGGTATTCTGTTAATCAGCACTTGCCAGCATTTATCACACACCGAATCTGGGATAACGGCCGTTTCTTGCCCCTTTACAACAGGCTGGGAATAACTAGCTCTGCCAGGTACTGGGTCACTTTTCTCTAGGGCAATGTTTCCCAATTGTATTTGGCCATGGAACCCTTTTAAAAAAAAAAAAAGAGGGGAAAACTGGTCAGCCAAAAAAAAGGGGGGGGGACGACTGTCAATCAAAAAAAACTGGCTGGCCTGCTCCTAAGACTGACTCTGTGCGGGGAGGGAAGGATTGGGCTCTCGTGGAACCCTTACTTTCACTTTGCGGAACCCCACGGTTCTGCAGAGCACTACGTGGGAAACACTGCTCTAGGGTAACCAGATGACCAGTAGGGTACTAAGGCCCTGGCCAATAGGAGCTGGGGGGCGGTGCCTGCAGGCGCTACTCACGCGGCTCCGCCTAGGAGCCAGGCCTGCCGCTGGCTGCTTCCAGGGCACAGCATGGCCCACAATACCAGGACAGGCATGGAGCCTGCCTGAGCCCCTCCACTGTGCTCCTGACCAGGAGCCACCGGAGGGTAAGCCCACGCCCAGTCCCCTACCCTGGATCCTCCCCCACCCAGAGCCCCCTCCTGCACTCCACACCTCTCATCCCCGGCTCCACCTTGGAGCCTGCACTCTAGTCAAAAGACATATCAAGTTAGGTTGTGGGCACCGACAGGTTGACCCTCTCAAGTCCAGCACCCTCAGGACCTGATGGCTCCGAACGAGAGAATTTGCCGACCCATAGGAGGTCCACATTGTCTAGCAGCATCACCAACACGTCCACTGCTTGCTGGGATGAGCGAGGACGCTGAAGGGTAAATCAGAGCTAAATCACAGCACAGAACACGGAGCGCCAGGACTGGCGGCTGTCAACAAGCTTTATGGGACCGCAGGAAACTTGGCCACCACCATGACAAGTGGACATCCAGCTAGCTAACATCATGCCAGGTGACGGATGTTTCCGGACCAGAGAGTTCTGGACTAGAGAGGTTCAACCGGTCCAATTTTCTTCAACTGGGACACAAGAAAAAAAGTTTGAAGACCATTGCGTTGTGTGGTAAGTCCACAAGAAGGGACCTATCCCGTGAATTACTGCACATCTTCACTCCCCACTGAAATCACTGAGAGGGGGAGCATGCAGCACTTTGTAGCAGAAGGACAACTGTGCTTCTGGTGCTACCCGGGGACTTGGCTCAGAGGGGGTTGTACCATATGGCGCACCAGGCATGTCACTCAGGCACAACGGGGGACCAGCTAAAGAGTGAGTCAAAGCTTTCAAGTCACATCTCTTTGCGTTTGTTTCCGTTGTGTGTCACAATCTGAAACATTTAGCAGACTTTTTGTGTTTCTCATTAACGGGAGCGTGTTTTCCAAAGGATTATATAATCATGCATATTTATGAGACAAGCGCAGATCAAGAGCACCGATATTAAAAAGACGCAATTATCTTTAAAAAGTTTGGCTTTGTTTTCATGCTAATGAACACAACAGTTTTAAGCAAGCTAATTGGCTTGCCAGTTATTTGGTGGAGATTGTGGCTCATTACAACTCCTAGATTTTTCTTAGGAGCAAATTTAAAAGGAGACCGTTTGCTCGAGGTTCAAGTATTTGAGCCTCCAAGGGATACAAAGTTTGTGTGTGTTGCATCCCCCACAATAAAAATAATGCTTCCTAAATTCTAGTGGCATTAGTTCCTCATTAGACAAAATATGTTTTATTTCCACGGGAGATGTCTGCATGTTAGATTAAAAAGGGCGGGGGAGGGGAGCACTGAGAGGAATCACTCACCACAAAAGAGAAAGCAAAGCAAAGTTTTATTCTGAAATGTGGGCTCGTTAATTAATATTGTGAATTCAACCAGAAATCAAAGTATTCCTGAGATACACTTAGTTTCCATTAAATGAGTACTGTAGATTAATGGAGGGGGGCGGATTCCGCTGACATGATCTGCAGCCCTAGATCCCCGGGGACCACCAACGGCCACAACTCCTGGCTCTGTACCAAACTGGGCTAGTCATCAGAAATCCAGCAAGGCCAAGGGAATGGAGAAAGTTTTCTGAAGGGGGGAGGGATGAAAACCTGAGGGCCAAAACCTGGATCTTCACCGCCACACAGTCATTTAAGCAGTTGAAAGTGATCTTTCATATGAATAATTAAGACACAAATTCAGCCTTTGGTATGGAAACCTCAGACCAACAGTTACCTCTCAAGATGACAAAAGACACCGGCCCCTTTTTATCCTGTCTGTTCCACAGTTAACGTAAGCATGGCCAGATTGGGTCAAGCCAAAGATCCATCCAGCCCAGTGCCCCCAGTGCCCTGTCTGCCCACAGCGGCCAATACCAGGTGCCCCAGAGGCAATGAACAGACCTAGTGATCCAGTCTCTGTCACTCATTCCCAGCTTCTGGAAAACAGAGCCTCAGGGCACCATTCCAGCCCATCCAAGGGTACATCTAGACTACAGGCTTTTGTCGACAGAGGCTTTGTCGACAGATACTGTCAACAAAGAGCATCTAGACTACATCCAGTTCTGTCGACAAAGCAAGCCACTTTGTCGACATGAGAGTGTAGACGCAAAGGACAGTGTAGATGCAATAACGCCTTCTGTCGACAGAACTCTGTCGACAAAAGGCGTTATTCCTCGTAGAATGAGGTTTACCGCCGTCGACAAAACTGCTGAGTTCTGTCGACGTCATGTTGACAGAACTCGGTGGTAGTGTAGACGCAGGTATAGTTTTGTCGACAAAAGTCCACTTTTGTCGAGAAAACCCTATAGTCTGGACACACTCCAAGAGTCATTGATAAGTTCATGGAGGATAGGTCCGGCTTTTTTTTTGAATGAATCAATGAATCAATGAATTAGAACCATTTAATGATCCTTATCCTATAAATAATATTTTGCATGTTCAAACATGAATGAACTTTGCAGTTTTCCCAGAAATAATAGCCTCCGCTGCACGCAGGCCTGAGGAAGATAGAAGAACTCATTTGTGTCAGGCGACACAACAGACCAATGGCAGAGCTAAGACTAGAACTCACGTCATCCAACTTGGTGGCTGTTCCTCTTAACCACACACTTTCCCATCCGGGGTGCAGCTAATTTCTGCCTACCTCTTGGCCTTCTCAACTCAAGGATCCATGCAAATTTGGAACCCTAATTTTGAGAAGCCCTGTACGATAACTTGGTTCCAGAGGTGCTGGGCTGGTGTATGTCTGTGGAGTCACCTCCCTTTCTAAAGGTTTATCGATACCGTCTTGCTGTTCTCCTTCTTCCCCGAGTTAAACGCCATCTGGCGTTCTGAGCCATATACTGCATTGCCTCTCTCTGTGATCATCTGTCAACACACCATCAAAGTCAGGCTCCGTAGAGCTCTCAGAGTCTCATTTTTTTTCCACTAGGAAGTTTGTAAATGTAACAACGCTGCCTCTGGGTTATCAGCTACAGCAGACCAACCTGCCCACATTTTATGGTTCCTTTTCTGTCTGGCAGGACCAGCTGCTAGCGATGTCTCAGAGAGGTAGTCTGTGTCTTTTTGCAGGAGTTCAAAATACTTTGGGAAGTAGAAAATATAACGGCCCCAAGCAGCTCCTGTTCGAGGCCTGGTGCCTATCATTTTACACCTTTCAAAAGGATAGGAAGAACAGCACCCTCTCCCCGAAGCAGAACTTTGAATCCAAATCCCTGTGAATTTCTAGGACAAGAGGAACTCTTGGGGTTGGAATCTCCAGATCTAACTCTACGACGTCTGAGTTTTGCGCAGAATGCACGCAAGCTGGAAGGTGCCAAATTTCTGGTAGCAGCTCAGATGCTGCATAACTGTCTGAAAAACAGCTGTTCTCATGTTCTGCTGGGAGGGTGCAGATTTGGGGAGTTACTGTTAACTCCTCGTTAACAGTAAGGGGGATGAGCCATCAGATTCTCCTTCACTCGCAATCTTTAAATCAAGACAACAGCGGCGCCTGTGCAAAGTGGGGAGGGGCCTGGCTCCTTGCTCCTGGAAGGGGTGGAGCCTCAGATGGAAGAGGCGGGCCCTGGGGGCAGACAGCTCTCAGCACCACCCAGGGCACAGAACTACCCCTTCCCCCCCCAGCCCTCAAAGCCACATGGACTGTGGAAATATAAAGGGACTAGGGGCAAGTGCCTACTTTTCAGCCCCCACCCCTCATCCGTGGGCCAGCAAGACACACTCCAGTTCAACCCAGACATATGAGCTTGAGGCAGGTAGTAGGTGAGATTTTACAGTCTTACAGCTTATGATCTCCTAGGACAAGAAGCAATGGGCTTAAATTACATCAAGGGAGGTTGAGGTTGGACATTAGGAAAAATTTCCTGCCCGTCAGGATGGTCAAACACTGGAATAAATTGCCTGGGGAGGTTATGGAATCTCCATCACTGGAGATATTTAAGAGCAGGTTGGACAGACACCTGTCAGGGATGATCTAGACAGAGCTTGGTCCTGCCGTGAGGGCAGGGGACTGGACTCGATGCCCTCTTATGGTCCCTTTCAGTTCTAGTGCTCTAGGATTCTCTGATAGTGTTCCCTTCTGGAATTAACTGAACTAAGGTGAATTCACGTAACTGAAGTGTATGAATCTGAGGAGATTCCCAGCATTTGAAGCTCCAATTTTCTGACAACAGATTGCAACTTGAATCAGCGCGCACACGCCAGCCCTCATCCCGAGCTTTACATTACACCAAACACTGTCCCACCTGGCAGCATGCCCTCGCGAGTCAGGCTTTGCTACACAGTCCGTGTGTTAACACAGGCACTGGTTTTACACACGAGACCCAAGCAGGTTCCAAGCAGAGAAAACTGCACCTGGATCCAACGGACGATTTTCAGCCTTGAACTGGAAGGAAGATGGACTCGCTGAGGTTGGGATAATTGAAAAGTTGTGAAATGGAGTAAGAGTCCAACTCTGAAATTTAGCCCAGCTGAAACACTGGCTGCTGGGAATATTAGGGTCACCATGAAGACTCTGGAATGCTAACATATGTTAAATCACTCCCAGTGGTTTTCATCTGCTTGCACTCTGTGGCGGCCATGCATGCACGCACACTTTCTCAACACGCTGCCCTTTGTCAACAACCCCCATGTCTCGGTGTACAAATATTTGCACAGTGCGAACTGGGCCTGGCTGGAAAGGACATATGCTTTAAAGAGGGGAGCCCAACACCTCTATGCAGAATAGCAGACATTTCTCCAATGGGAGGCCAACCCAATGGGAGAGACCAGGGCCTGACCGCGCAGTGCCCCTTAGATCTGTCATCAGGCGCCGCGCATCCGGGGCCGGGGGCCACGCAGCAACCCTTAGAGCTGCAATCGGGTGCCACACACCCGATTGCAGCTGTAAGGTGTGCAGCGCACTGGGGGGCGAGGCTGCCCATGCACCGTGCACCCGGGGGCGGAGCTGCAAATGTGTCGCATGCCTGCTGCCCGGGGCACAGGAATGGCTCAAGCTGGCCCTGGAAGCGACTAGTGTTATCCTGTTTAAAAATCTTATTCTTGCAGTGAATACTTCAAAACAGATGTTCAAATTCATTCTGCTTAAGTGGGACCCATGCTGGCCTATTCACATAAGCCCACAAGGTCTTTGGCCTTATCTATACTGGCATATTTCGTTGCCTAAAACTGCCTTTTGATAATAAAACCGTGAGAGCGTACACACAGCAATGCAACTTTTGTCAGGAAAAACACCCAGTTTTAGTGACAAAAAACTTCCACCCTTGTGAGAGATTTTTGTCTTTTCCCCTCCTTTTATTGCTGACAAAGAGCCAGCGTGGTCTCTGCAGTTTGTTTTGTCAAGAGAACTGGCTTCCACCAGTATCCCACCATGCCAGCCCTGAATGGCTCTGCTCTGTGTTCTGTGATCTCTGCTGCCCTGCAGGCATGCACCTCCTCCTCTTTCAAAGCTCTGGGAAGTATCTGACAGATGAGTGAGCTGCTCTATTTGGGGAATAAACAAAGAGCAAATCATTGGACTGCTCCTGCTCTACCCTGCTAGGAACACAGTGGTGGGCAGGCTGCTGCAGAGAGAGGGCTGGAGAGACGGCCGTGCTGCTTTGACATTCCTCAGCACAGATAGCTCCCAGAGCTATGAGGGAATCTCAAGAAGTGCAGGGATCTATGCCTTTTGCCAACACTGACCTGTGGGATGCTTCCCCACAATACTTTGCTCCATCTACCCACAAGGTGCTAGCAATGTGGCCATAAAATATAGATAAGGGGAGGCAGAAAAACTGGTTTGGCTAGATTTTACTTTTGGCGACTTTTGCAGGTCGACAGCATGTTTGTTGCCAAACCTTCCCAGTGTAGACACAGCCTGCGTTACTGCTTCCTCCCATAATATAATAAATAATATATAGAGATATATCTATCTCATAAAACTGGAAGGGACCTTGAAAGGTCATTGAGTCCAGTACCCTGACCTCATAGCAGGACCAAGTACCATCCCTGACAGATTTGCCCCAGCTCCCTAAATGGCCCCCTCAAGGATTGAACTCACAATCCTGGGTTTAGCAGGCCAATGCGCAAACCCCTGAGCTATGCCTCCCCCCATAGCACAAGTCAACATAACACAATATGAAGATCAAAGCAATACGAAATCTTGGCTTTTTTTTAAAGGAACAGAAAACATACAGGCAAACTTTGCTTCTGCTCCTGACACTGTACCGGGTGCAGACAAACTGTACCGGGTGCCACTTGGTGGAGTGACAACAAAAGATTTTGCTAGAGCCATGGACTGAAATGAAACTCCAGTCTCAAAGTCCTTCCAAGAGACAAATCCCACACTTGCTAGAAAATAAAAACTACTTATTGCCAGATATACTGGTTTTCACAACTATGTCTATAAATCCAACCAAGGCACAATTTGAGATTCGATCAGTTACAGCAAACTCTTCCATGGATTCCATATTTAGAGACCAAATCTTTGTCCTGTATCTATGAACTTAAGTGGCAGAACCACTGTTTAAAAAATTATTGTAGAAACTTGAATTACCTATTAATCTGGTTTTCCAGAAGATCTGTAGGAAATGTTTTCAATCAAGAAGTACATTCAGACTGTAATAAAATATTACATAACTATTGACATCAGTGCTGGCTTTACTTTAAAAAGGAGGGAAGGTTTTTTCTTTTGCACGCGGCCAAAGTAGTTAGCTGGCAAGCTTGCGAAAAACAAGAGTTGAGAGCCAGGCACATCCCTCTCTGGTTGTTTATTTTTCCCATGCCGACCCCCAAAACTCCATCCTTTCCCCTTCCTAAAAGATTCCATGTGTTTTCAAAGCACTCAGTCCCACAGGTGAGAGAGAGACACTAGCTATTTATATAAATCCATTGGAGGCAGGGTAGGGTAGGGAAATTTCTTCAAAGCTGCCGTACATTATTAGATGTGCTGCGTGAGAAGGATGCCAGACAAATTTAATGTGGATCTATATACAAAAAACCTGTCTGGTTAGATATAATGAATATTTAATCATGCATAGATCAAGAAGTAATTAAAAACAGGCTTTGTTTATTTCTAAAAATTACAGCTACCCTATTGGCCTGGTGCTGAAGGAGCCTTTGCCATATTGAATGTGTTACCTGCTGACATTGTGTTATTAAATGGGGATTATGGCTTTTTTCCTTCCCCTTTTGCAGATAAGAGCTCTTAAGCTATCTTGTCTGGCCGTGCACAGAAGAGGAAAAAAGGCTGACGATGAAAACACAATTCGGTATGATATGGCAGGGTTAAGAAAACACCCTGCCGCCCAACAAATAAGGAAGCGGTTAAATACCAAACATGTTCTCTTTAAAAGTCTCAGCGGGACAGCCATGTTAGTCTGTAACTTTAAAAAAGCGAGTAATCCTTGCAGCACCTGAGAAACTCACAAAAATGCCTATACACAGAGTGAGCCTCTCTCATCAGGGACTCTCTGGCCCAGCAACATCCGATTCGTGGTCTGGCAAGATCACATTTGTTGTTAGACCAGAGAGCCCCAGGCCCAGAGGTTGAGAGTGACTGGGAGCAGAGCCGGTTTGGTCCACAGCAGCCTCCAGGACCCATGGGAGCAGGTAGCCCCAGAAGCAGCAGCTGCCGTATGGTTGGAGAATCCCTGGAACGTCTTCCCCCGCACGCGCAGAATCAGAGAACCCCGGGAACGTCTTCCCCCGCACGCGCAGAATCGGAGAACCCCAGGAACGTCTTCCCCCGCATGCACAGAATCGGAGAACCCCGGGAACGTCTTCCCCCGCATGCGCAGAATCGGAGAACCCCGGGAACAGCTGCCGCTATGTGGGACCGGGGGCAGGGAGTAGAGCCCCAAAGGGCAGCGGAGCCAGGCAGGTGAGCTGGAGAAGATCAGGCCTCTGGGTTCTCCTGGGACAGCACACCAGGAGATCCCAGATGCCTGATCTCCCCTGAGCCAACAGATTCCTTTGCTTGGGACCACTTGGGTCCTGAGAGTGAAGGGCCAGGGAGGTTCAACCTGCAGTATCATGAACTTTCGTGGGCAAAACCCACTTCTTCAGATGAGAATGGAGAAAAAACGAAACACCTCCCCCAATTCCATTTTTCTCCACTTTCATCTGAGGAAGTGGGTTGTGCCCAGGAAAGCGCCTGACACTATATATATATTCTTGTGAGTCTCTAAGGTGCTACCTCTTCTCCTTAAGTCAGCGTAGGCACTTTGTGTTTATTACATTTTCCATTAAAACAAAACGTAAAACAAACCATCACCATAGCCTCAGAGATTCAGTCCGATGGCAAGAAGCACTGACGCAAGAGTATGGTGAATTTGCTTCCACTTACATCCGCGCAATGCCTCTCCATAGGCCTCCACCCTGCCACGGGATCAGTGCAAGAAAACTCATCCATGCCCAGCAGGACCGGAGCTTAGGTTTGCACACTCACAATGCAGGGGATAACTGAGCAATCTACAGGCAGATAAAACAAAAGTGTGCGACTTTGCTGCCTACTCCCTGCCAGCTCTTGACTTCACGCTGTGTTTAAAACGAACTTTTGATAAATTCCCTGATAAGCTGCAGTGTCCTCTAGAGGCATGAGCCTAACCGCTGTTCACGTTAGCGCGGGTTATCTGAGCAGAACATAAGAACAGAGAGACCGGGTCAGACCAAAGGTCCATCTAGCCCAGTGTCCTGTCTGCCCACAGTGGCCAATGCCGGGTGCTCCAGAGGGAGTGAACAGCTGACAACTATGACTGTACTTTGTTGTCAATAACCCTGGCTGGGCACCCTCAATCCTTTTCTGATTATGGTCTCTGGGGGCTCTTTCAGAGTCTGCTGTGTTGACTAATTACACATGGTCAACACAGTAAACAGGGGAGCAAATGCAGGAACGTACGCGGCCGAACGGTTCTCATCATCAACGGAGCAGAAGACCTGTCAGGACCCCACACCAGTGAACCCCGACTACAACAATAATATTCAAATGAGCTCCAAGTGAGGCAGATGAATCGTGGGCCTACACAAGGATGTCAGCAAAATAACGAAAAAAGGCAGGTGCCAGAGAAGTTAGTCCACATCTCAGTGAGGAGGGGAGAGTCCGACCAATGTTTCTCATTGCACATTAGCAACTGAACAGAACGAGTCAAACCCTGCAGTCCTTGCTCTAGCGAAATTCCAAGCGACTTCATTAACAGCTATGCCTCCAAAAGAAAAAAAGAGGGAAAATTTGGCTCACGACCTGCATCCTCTCAGTCACCATCAACCATTATAAAGTACACATGCTACATTCGTTTGGCAGGGGCAATACATTTTATAGCAGATTGGTGGGCTCTCTATTGTAGGGTCAGTGATTTTAGAGAAAGGGCCAACATGAACTCAATTAGCTCTAAAATGTAGCGGTTAGCCCTAAAATGAGATATATCTTGACCATTAGTTTTAATTCCAGTGGGAGCAGTTTGATTTGGTCTGGATTTTTTTTTTTTTTAAGACAAAAGCCATTCCCTGTTGGGTTTGCCACATCTCTTAAGAACCCAAGAAGAATCAAGAATGGAGAGTAAAAGTGACTAGAAACAAATGCAGAATAGCCTTCATTGACTTGGGTTGTCCAAGCTGAGAAGACGATAATGATGATGATGATGATGATGATGAAGAAGAAAAAGATGATGAAGCAAACAAGAATGATCAGTAAACGAGATTTTAAAACATTCTTTAAGCCTTAAAAATGGACATAAGGAAACTTGTTTTTAACTGTTTGTCGCCTGAATCAACAGTATCCAGTCTCTTCCAGAGAACCGTACACCTGAGCCAATTGGGGGTAAGATGGTACCAGGTCTGAATGTTACCATTTTACACCAACCAGGCCTCTAAGTTGACAGTCTCCCTTTAAATGACGATTGTTTGTATGACAGTAGCACCCCAAGGCTTCTGCTCAAACCAGAGCACCATTATGCTAGACGCTGCACGTACAATGTAGTAAGAGACACGAGCTGCCCTCTAACAGCGAGGTCCTTTTAGTCTGGGACTGTGCAGTGCCCAGAGCAATGGGCTCGTGGTCCATGCCTCATATAAATAATAGACGAGAAAGAGAAAAGGTAGGAGGGGAAACAAGGTAACAGAACAGGTCAATCCCGCAGCCCTGGTCTAGTGAAGCTCAATCCAGTGCCCTGGTATACATCTATTCCATACTAAAGTCATTGACTCTGGTAGGCATGCCTCCCATTCCCCGCTCTTAAGTGGTTAAAAAAGAAAACTCCAATTTGCATAAGTGGAAGTCAACTGCTGGAAAAAAATTCCCCGCTTTAACTTGTTTCGCTATGTCTATGTCTAGACTACATTCCTTTTTCAAAAGAGGAATGTAAATGAAGCAAATAGAAAGTGCAAATGAAGCACGGATTTAAATATCTTGCACTTCATTTGCATATTCACATCCAAGCGCTTTTTCGAAAAAGGGTTTTTCAAAAGTGACAGCACGGTCTAAACTGTGAAAAAATGAGTACAGGTTCTTTTGAAAAAGGGGTATTCTTTGAAAGAACCCCATCTAGACTGCACTTTCACTTTCGAAAAACCCTTTTTTGAAAAAGCGCTCGGATGCGAATATGCAAATGAAGTGCGGGATATTTAAATCCGTGCTTCATTTGCACTTTTGATTTGCCTCATTTACATTCCTCTTTCAAAAGAGGAATGTAGTTTAGACATGCTCTGTAAGTCCAAGTTTTTGGGAATGTACCGTGGACTTCTAGCGAGGACGGCCTGTACTCCATTGGGCCACACCGACTTCTCCGGTAGCCAAAAACTGCTTCACAGCTACATTTAGAATCTCTAGTGCGATTGTCTGTAACAATAAGCCACTGCCATAGTTTGAAGTTCAGGAGAGTTCATGGGAATGCTCTAGGTGATGCCATTTATAAACACTAAGATCTAAGGGAGAAAATAGTAACGTGGCCAAAGAATTCAAACTGGGCCGATTTTAATAAAAAGTTGGAACATCAGCCAAGGATTGTGCAGTTGAAATATTAAGAAAATTCACATACTAGCTCCAGTTTGGGAATGGGGGACACAGAGATCCTACCGACATATATAGTTAAATGGTCCTTTTGTTCTTTATTCAGCTGCTCTCTGTCCCAACATGAAATACGGCCCAAGGCATACAGCACCGCAATGGACCTAGAATGCTGGCCCAATAAATCCCGTTGATGCGTTAGACTAAATGCTTAACAGCTTTGTCAAATCAAATAGTAATATCATGCCTAAACCGAAATCGGTCACAGTTTGCTGCTCTCTTAATTGGTTTGCTACTTTCCTACATCCAACCCATGGAAAGAAAAATAATTTTCTAATGAAAAAGTGCTGTGATCGTCACGATTTCTCCCTTCGGTAAAAGTGAGCAGCAGGTCAGGTCAGAAAATGAGGCAGATTCAAACTCCAGACCGGCTAGAAAGCACCAATGCTATGCAAATGCAGTAATGACAAATGCGAGAGGCTCTTTGGGTAGCAAGGACTTGCTGAGCATCGTTGGTTTGGCTTTTTTAACTAGCTAGTGGTAACTGCCACAACATCTCTCCTCATAGAGCTTCAATCCAGAAGGGCCTCTCATCTGACCTTCTGGATGTTACAGGCTACTGCATTTGAGCCTGTGACCCCCATACAGAGCCCAAGAACTTGCCAGAGTAAAGCATCACTTGTGTTTTGGCTTGAACTTATCCTTCCCAGAAAGCGTCCAGTCTTGCTCTCAAGACATCCAAAGATGGAGAAACCATCACTTCCTTTGGTATCTTGTTCCAATGGTTTATCCTCCTCTCTGGTAAAAGTAGGTGCTTTAGAGCAGGGGTTTTCAAACGACGGGTCACAGCCCAGCCCTGGGCAGTAGAATGTCGGGCACTGGGTCTCGTTGCTGCAGGGGGTCAGGTGAGCAGTTGGGGGGGGCGCTAAAGCAGCTCCCTGCCTGTCCTGGCACCGCAGACTGCGCTGAGCACTAGCTCCACACTCCCATTGGCTAGGAACCTGCTGACGGCGGCCTCTGGGGTACACCATGGTCTGCAGTGCCAGGAGAGGCAGGAAGCGGCCTTAGTCCCCCTGCTGCATCGCTAACAGGGAGCCGCTCAAGGTCAGCCCCTCCTACCTCTGTCCAAACCCCTCCTCTCCCCAAAGCTGAAGCTCACAACCTCAGCCCCACCCCGGAGCCCACACTTCAGTCAAATGATGTTGTGTTACGGCATCAACAATTTTCTTCAACGGGGAGGGGAAAAAAAGTTTGCAAGCCGCAGCTTTAGGATGTAGAAAACATATTGACCGTGGTGAATAGAGAGCTTTCATATGGCAGGATGGCTACTGCAACTCACAAATACCACATGCAAGCTTAGCGAAAGGGTTGGGGTTTTTTTGTAATTATTATGAAATTACTGCATAGAGCTTGGCTGATTGGATACTTCATGAAATTTGAATTGCACATTGTCTGCGGTGCAGATTTTGTGCTCTCTCCACAAACTAGGAGCCAGAACTGCCAAGTTCTACTTTTGACTCTGCCTCTAGCTTGCTGCGTAACTTCAGACAAGTCACCTCTCTGTGCCTTGTTTTCGCCATACGTCACGTAAGTACAAAGCGACCTCTCTCATCCGGCTATTGAGGGGCTGTTTATAAAGTGCCGTGATAGCCACAGATGAGAGGCACTTTGAGAGTGCATCGCGGTATTGTTGTTAGCTCTTCCAAAATGGGAAATAGCAGATGCCTGCAAGAAGCACGGCAGATCTAGGCAACCTTGCAATTAAGAACGTACGAACGACCAGACTAGGTCAGACCAAAGGTCCATCCAGCCCAGTGTCCTGTCTGCCCACAGTGGCCAATGCCAGGTGCCCTGGAGGGAGTGAACAGAACAGGGAACCATCAAGTAATTCCTCTCTTTTGTTACCCATTCCCAGCTTCTGGCAAATAGAGGCTGGGGACACCCTCCCTGCCCATCTTGGCTAACAACCATTGATGGCCCTAACCTCCATGAATTTATCTAGCTCTTTTTTAAATTCCAGCTCTTGCCCTGAGACCTCAGCTATGTTGTGCACCTTCTGCGTGTGTTGTCCCATGCACTTTATCCTGTACCATACAGGACCCACTGTAGCCTGGAGGTGGGAGAGGAAAGATGAGAGATGACAGAGTTGGCATTGCACTACGTAGCAACCCGCTGTGGATCACAAATTGACGCAGGGGGTCCAACCCCAAAGGTAGCATGTAACACACGCCTTGGCGAGTGGGGCTGACCTGTGACAGACACCTGGGAGTGCCGATTCCCTGCCCCCGCCCTTTATTTTTTTTTTTAAACACACATGTTGGCAATATTCCGATAGCTTGTCCTGCTGATCAGAACCCGCTGAACTGCCTTGTACTGGGGAGAACACAAGAGGCTCGAGCTTTGGAGACCCGAATTCCTCCAGGACTGTTCCACCATGGGTTTTCAATGCAGACATGGCAGACGCCCTCATCTGACGGTTAAAATAACCACAGGTGCTAGGGGTTGAGCTTTTGCGTGATTTTCATGAAGTGCTGACTGTATAATTCTCATGTACAGAGGGTCAGAACCTGTAATATAAAGGTGGCAGATTGTGTGGCGGGGTACCGAAGATTACCCTCGGACACAATCATTTTCATGTGAGCCGTGACGGAATAAGTGTGCTGCCTGGCCTGCAGAAATGCCGAGGGAGTGCATGCGCGGCGTGCTGAAATGCTACACAACAGCTGAGAGGGGAGACTCCCGGGCGTGGTGCCACAGCCCGGGACTTTAAAACCGCGCGGCCCAGCATTGCACCGCATGATTCAGCACGTGGCCTGGAGCCTGGGTTGGGGCCACGGCTGCCCTGAAAACTGGAAGGCAGAAGGTGGATGGCAGAGGAAGGGGCTTGTGCTGAGGGGAGGGGAGGCAGGTCAGGAGAAGAAAGAGGAGGAGAGACAAATGTCAGGGGGCCAAGTGGAGACAATGAGGAAAAGGGCAGGAAGGGAGGTGTCAGTGGGAGGGGGACAGGGTGATTCTGGGAGAGGAGAGGGTAAGGGCATTGGGGGCTGAAGGGGGAGGGGAGGGGGAGGTGCTGGGAGAAGGCTTGAAAGGAGGGGTGGGCGTGAGGCGGGCAGGGATGGAGCAAGGCATGTGTGAGGGCACAGGGGCATGAGGGGAATGGGAGCAGAGGGTGCTGAGGGGGTGGGTGGCAGGGAAAAAGAGGGCAAAGGGCACAGGGGCAGTGAGGGAAGGGGGAGGCACCAGGAGGGTGCAGGGCTAAGGGAAGGTACAGGTGCCAGGGGATTCTGGGGGTGAAACAGAAGAGCAGACACCTGCAGGGGAGGGACCAGCACCAGTGGAGAGAGGCAGGGCAGGTGTGTAGTGGGAGTTGTTAGGAGAGGGGATGAGGAGGGGGTGGCTCACATGATCAGTGTGGGGCTACGGGAGGAGTGGGCATGGGGGGGGACCCCTTTTTTCTGTTTTTTCTCCAAAGGGGGGGCCCCGCGATATTGTGCTGCCCTGGGCCCCGCAAAACTCTCATCCGCCCCTGCAAGCGCCTACAAAGAGACACTATTCAAGTATCGGCTCTTTCCACTCGGTGTCTGCAATAATCACTGCATTGAGCACTGAAGTACTGGAACAAAATGGCACCTTCACCCATGCTGGGCATGAAAGCTGCACTACACCCAAGAGACTGGGCCCAGTGGCAGGCCCAGGCCTTGTTCTGAGCGGCACCTTACTCCGTTCGTAGCTCTAGGAATGCCAGGGGATGCACCATTTTTGGTGCAAGTCGCTGTTCAGGCTGGCTAAGGCCAGCAATCTGGCCCCTAGGCCGCTCTGTACAGGGCCTGTCTGGGAGCACTGCAGAAATGGCGCTCTGCCCCACGGGCTGGAAGCAAATGGCAGGGCACCCCTCCGCCAGGGACTAGCTAACCTCTGCTGGCTCAGGAGAGGAGACGTGTACATGTCCCGCTGCCCAACCTCCCATTGGGTGACCACGTATCCGGGTTTCGACCGGGAAGTCTGGTCGAAAGGGGACCTGGCAGGGTCCAGTCAGACCTGTTGCTGCAGGGGCGGGTGTGGGAGATGCTGGTTCATCCCCTCACATCATCCTTGCTCAGCCGAGGCCACCTGTTACCTGCATCTCACAGGCAGGAGGCAGCTCCTGTCCCACCCTTGACGTGGGGGGGGGGAGGGAGTGGGGAGTGTACACTCTGCAAAAAGGTCTCTGAACAGCCCACATGTCAGAGATACACCCCATAGCTCATTTCAGGGGAAGAACATAAGAACAGTCGGACTGGGTCAGATCAAAGGTCCGTCCAGCCCAATGTCCTGTCGTCCAACAGTGATCAATACCAGATGCCTCCCCTGTCATCCACCTCCAGACAAACAGGCTAGAGTCACCATTCCTACCCATCATGGCTAATAGTCAAGGATGGACCTATCCTCCATGAATCTATCTTGCTCTTTTTTGAACCCTGGTAAAGTGCTAGTCATCACAACATCCTCTGGCAAGGAGTTCCACAAGTTGACTGTGCTCTGAGTGAAGAAAAAACTTCCTTTAGTTTGTTTTAAACCTGCTACCTATTAATTTCATTTGGTGACCCCTAGTTCTGATATTGTGGGAACAAGTAAATAACTTTTCCTTATTCGCTTTCTCCAGACCAGTCATGATTTTATAGACCTCTATCATATCCCCCCCGTAGTCTCTTCTTTTTTAAGCTGAAAAGTCCCCGTCTTTTTCATCTCTCTTCATATGGGTCCCATTCCAAATCCCTAATAATTTGTATAGCCCTTTTCTGAATCTTCTCCAATGCCAATAGATCTTTTTCTAGATATGATAATAAAAGCACTTGAAATTGAGTATTCTGGTGAACCCAAACGGATTTCTTTCCTGCATTTCCCATTTCTGAACATTTTCAAGATGTTGTGGGTTGGTCCTGATTCAGGACCAGGAAATCTTCTGATATTTCAAAAACATTCATTTCCCAACTAGCTCTACCAAATGCTTCCTACAGCAGATCAAAGCAATTATCACAGTATGTCAGACCAATACTCCCATAATTCCCATTTCTTTCCCCATGGTGGGAAATACCGCACGCTTCAAAGAAAGGGGCAAGAAACTTCCTAAGTGGTCAAGCACAAAGTAAGCTGTTAAGTTCCTTCCTGACCTCAGGCAGGTGGAGGTTGATTTATGCCTTGAAGCATGAGGAGAAGCTGATGGCATCCGGAGATCACTAAGCTCAAACAGATCATGCTTAGTCTTGAAAAGCAACATTTCAGGGCTAAAACTACACCGATCCTGTACATCGTTATCTTGTGTATTCTGTACGTTAACGTGAGCTAATCGGCCCACATAAAAGGAAACTCAAATGACGGAATGTCATTAAGATATGAATTCTGATTTATAGGCAAGGAGGAGAGGAAAAAAAATACATGGCCTTTCAAGGTCAAAAAACAAACCCAGACAAAAGTATTATCACCAGCGTTGCACAGTTGATTGCATCATCTGCATATGAAATGAAATATAATTAATATTTGTCATGCATAGTCTGTTGCGGAGCTCCCCCTCCCCCTCCTCTGCCCGCCCTCTCCTCTTCATTAATCTCCTAGTGACATCCACCGAGTTGCATATGGTAATAAAATACCAAGAACCATCTCCAGCGATCTGAACGGGAGATAAATCTATTCTCTTGTCAGCAAGCCTAGAAAGCAGAAACTGTAACTTCCCCAGGAGTCAGCGACCTAGCTTGCAACAATTTGCTTAATTAGGAGAAAACAATATTTCTCACTAAATTGGGTGACTAATGTTTATCATTATAATCTGCCGAGGAGGTGGATTCGCCCTTCTCCAACGTGCCAGGAAGACAGCTGATTGTTCTATTTACCTAGAAAGGGTCCCACAGCCTTGTGTTAAAGAGGATGAGAGACAGATTATACCTTCATCTTAATGGATGATGATTCTCTGACTGTGTGCCTGGGAGGCCTCTTAAGTCTTACTTCCCTGAGACATAAAACAATTATTTGTCCCAGGTATATTTTTCATCAGCCCCATAAAAACTTCCAGATGATGTTAATGGAAGATGAGTTTATGTCCAATGGGTCCCAAGCAGGCGCGGATGAAGGATGTGCCAAGTACCAATTAAACAATCAGACATAACAGGGCATGTGTTACTCAGTAATGATGGCAAGAGTGATTGCACAGGCAATTGGAAAGGATTTTTTAAAAACCAGTTCCACTCTGAAGGGAGATACGTGACGGGGGCAGTGACGTTTCAGGATGCACAGACGGGACCCACCGACCCGAGCGCATTTCGAATCTCCTACCGACGGCCGCATCCAAGAAAGAAAAATCATCAGGATAAACCTGGATTCCTCACTCAGGATGGGCCAGGCCATCTGAACGCTGAGACGGTGTCTGGGCTGCGATCCCATTTCACAACATGGCAGGCCCAGAGGCGTGGGGTACCTGTGAGCCCTTTGGCTGCAGGCCCCTGTGCCCAGCGGCTCAGAAACAGCGTCTTCAGCAGAAAGCTTTATTTAGTCCCCCCCGTGCCCAGCAAGAAGCAAGCAATTAGTGCACGGGATCAAACAGCAACAGGCCTCTGCGTCCGGGTCTGTCTTATACCTTCCTCTCTGTGGGCCAGCTTCTGTAAGTCCTCCGGAGCCCTCTTAACCCTATGGGTCTATGTCTTCCTCCTGGCCACTCTCCCTGGCTGCGTGTCCTCTCGCCAGCCAGTCAGCTCTGGCTGATGTTCCTCAGGCAGCCTCTCTAAGCCCACCGAGCTCCCCTCTCCTTCGCTAGGCCCAGGCTCCTGGAATGGCACAGGGGATGGATACGCGGCCTGGACGGTAGAGCTGGGCTCATGGGACTTGCATCAGTGCTCTAAAAACTGAGGGGGTAGGGGGACAGCCCAGCCCCATGTCTCCAGGCCCCGAGCTCCCCCCAAGCCACCCATTCAAAGCCCTGTTCAGAACTCTAGCACAATGTCCAGCAGCTCAAGTCTGTCAGCCTGGACTGGGAGGCTGGCTGCTGAAGACAGTAGGCCTCTCTCCTCAGGCGTGGCTAACAGCTCTGCCACCAGCCTCTTCCCAGATATAATCCTGAACATAAGAGCGGCCAGACGGGGTCAGACCAATGGTCCATCCAGCCCAGTGTCCTGTCGGCCCACAATGGCCAGTGCCAGGTGCCCCAGGAGGAGTGAACAGAACAGGGAACCATCCAGTGATTCCTCTCTCGTCACCCATTCCCAGTCTCTGTCACAGGCTAGGGACACCATTCCTACCCAGCCTAGCTAATAGCCATTGATGGACCCAACCTCTATGAATTCATCAAGTTTTTTTTGAATCCTGTTAAATTCCTGGCATGTAGAATAGTGATAGAAATGTAGCCGTGTTAGTCTGGGGCAGTTGAAGCAAAATACAGAACTATGTAGCACTTTAAAGACTAACAAGATGGTTTATTAGATGATGAGCTTTCGTGGGCCAGACCCACTTCCTCAGATCAAATAGTGGAAGAAAATAGTCACAACCATATATACCAAAGGATACAATTTAAAAAAATGAACAAATATGAAAAGGACAAATCACATTGCAGAACAGGAGGGGGATGCAGGGGGCGGGGGGGAGGAAGGAAGGTAAGTGTCTGTGAATTGATGATATTAGAGGTAGGGAGAGTGGGATGTTTGTGAGTTAAATGGTATTAGAGGTGATAATTGGGGAAACTATCTTGGTAATGGGTAAAATAGTTCAAATGTTTAAGTCCTTGTTGGAAAGTGTCGAATTTTAACATGAATGACAGTTCAGAGGATTCCCTTTCAAGTGCAGATGTAAAAGGTCTTTGTAGCAGAATGCAGATGGCTAAGTCATTGAGAGAGTGTCCTTTCTGGTTAAAATGGCAAGAAACTGTTTTCTCTTTGTGATCTTGTCTGATATCTGTTTTGTGGGCATTTATCCTTTGGCGAAGTGTCTGAGACGTTTGTCCAATGTACATAGCAGACGGACACTTTCGGCACATGATAGCATAGATTATATTTCTGGATGTGCAGGAATATGTGTTCTTGATCTTATAACTCACTTGGTTAGGTCCAATAATGGTATCAGCAGAATGAATATGTGGACAAAGCTGGCAACGGGGTTTGTTGCAAGGGAAGGTACCAGGGTTGGTATTAGTGTGGTATGTCCTGTGGTGGTTGGTAAGAATCATCTTGAGGTTAGGTGGTTGTCTATAGGAGACTATGGGTCTGTCTCCCAGAGCCTCTTGGAGTTTGGTATCCTGTTCCAATATAGGCTGTAGTTTATTGATAATGTGTTGGACAGGTTTAAGTTGGGGGTTGTAGGTGATGACAAGTGGTGTTCTATTGTTGGTTTTCTTGGGTCTGTCTTGAAGTAGATGGTTTCTAGGTATTCGTCTGGCTCTTTCAATTTGCTTTTTTATTTCTCTGGGTGGGTAGTTGAGATTTATAAATGCTTGGTAGAGATCCTGAAGCTTCTGGTCTCTGTCAGCTCTAATCCCACTGACAGACCTGCTCTCCACTAGGCCTTTAGGTCAGTTTGACTGTGTCAGTCAAGGGTGTGACAAATCCACCCCCCGAGCCACAAGGTTCCACAGACCTACATCCCTGAGGCTGACAGGAGAATTCCACAAATACGGGAATTCGGTTCAGCAAAGTGCCTTCACTGATGAAGCATTAGGCTTTCCAAAACCTGCATGGGATTCTTAAAAATGCACTCGGTTCAAAGGTCTGTTTTTAGCCATGCCCCTGGCACATGACTGAACATTGCATGAGGGTGGGGGCCATAGAAGTCCAGCTTTACACTATAGATTTGTATCATGATAAGTATGTCGCTCGGGGTTCGGAAAACTCCCGCGCCAAGTGGCGCAGATGGCCCTTGGGCAGCAGGAGAGCTTCTACCCTCTACTTAGCTATTCGTTTGGGGGGACGGTGAAGCTCCTGGCTGTCATATGGCACGTGCCTATCAGGGCCTGATCCTGATCCCATAGAATCATAGAAGGGACCTCAAGAACTGGAAGGGACTTTGAGAGGTCATCAAGTCCAGTCCCCGGCCCTCAAGGCAGGACCAAGTCTAGAGAGGCAAAACTCCTGTTTGCTTCAATAATGCAGGATCGGACCCGTAATCCCCAATATCAGCTGAGTAGATCCACCCCTACTTATCCACTAAACTCCATTTGCTCCTGTGTGAGGTCTGTGTGCGGGGGAGGACGAGGCTAGACAAGAAATGCAGTTTTTTCTGCAACTCCTCCCCCAGGGTATGTCTACACTACATGCTTCTGCCGGCAGAGGCATGTAAATTAGACTACCCGACATAGTCACTGAAGCGGGGAATTAAATATCCCCCGCTTCATTAAAATAAAAATGGCCGCCACGCTGTGCCGGCTCAGCTGATCGTCGGCACAACGCGGCAGTCAAGACGTGGATCGGTTGATGAGGAAAGCCTTTGTCGACCAATCCTGTAAACCTCATTTCACGAGGCATAAGGGATCAGTCAGCAAAGGCTTTCCTCATCAAACGATCCACATCTTGACTGCCGCGTTGTGCCGACGATCAGCTGAGCCGGCACAGTGCGGCGGCCATTTTTATTTTAATGAAGCGGGGGAGATTAAAATCCCCGCTTCGTTGACTATGTCGGGTAGTCTAATTTACATGCCTCTGCCAGCAGAGGCATGTAGTCTAGACATACCCCTTGGCTGTGTCTAGACTGGCAAGTTTTTCCGCAAAATCATCTGCTTTTGCGGAAAAACTTGCCAGCTGTCTACACTGGCCGCTTGAATTTCCGCAAGAACACTGACGATCTCATGTAAGATCGTCAGTGTTCTTGCGGAAATACTGTGCTGCTCCCGTTCGGGCAAAAGCCCGATCATTTGCACAAGAGGGCCAGTGTAAACAGCACAGTATTGTTTTGCGCAAAAAAGCCCCGATGGCTAAAATGGCGATCGGGGCTTTTTTGCGGAAAAGCGCTTCTAGATTGGCACGGACGCTTTTCCACAAAAAGTGTTTTTGCGGAAAAGCATCCTGCCAATCTAGATGCTCTTTTCTGAAAATGCTTTTAACAGAAAACTTTTCCGTTAAAAGCATTTCCGGAAAATCATGCCAGTGTAGACGTAGCCCCAGTGTCTAATCCAGTCTTCTGTGCAATTGGATTTGAAATTCCTTTCTAGGTTATTTTGGGGAACCTCATTCTAATGTAAGTGATACCCCCGTTCTGTGGCTCTGGCAGTGGAAATGGACCACAGACGGAGGGGAACTGTAATGTAGATTGATTGTAAGGCCTCCAGTCCTTCCACAGCAAGAGCAATGAGCCTCAGGCCCAGGAATTCTACTTTCTTGTCCCTGTAGAGAACAATCAAGCATGCCTCAAGAGTGTGGCACTTGTTTTCCTTTCCAACAGTGACATTTGTTCTGTGATTTGCCACCCCCTTCTCCCCTGGGGAACCTCTTTGTAGCACGTTCTCAGTTCTAATTCCTGAATTCCTACATAGACTTGCCTTCGCTCGAAGTTCAGCAAAACTAATTACGATTCCATTATTCTACCAAATCAGAGCACTTGAGAATTCTTTCATCTCTTTTTCCCATGTGCTGTGACTCTACACTAATTAGCAACTTCCCCCCCGCCCCAACCAAGATAGAGCACCCACTTTTCCTAGGCTGTGATTTTTTTTACCTTATTGTTGTGTCTGAAAACTGTAGGTACTGGAGGTACTTACTTTTTTTTTTTGGAAAAAGGGGTACTTTATAAAAAAGATTGAGAAACACTGGCTTATTCAACTCAAACTGCAGGCAGACTAAGTCGGAAGAAAGTAAAAGGGCCCAAGACCCCTTCTGTCAGATGGGCAACTGGACCTTTTACAGTCACGAAAGGTTCCTGTTTATATCTTGTCAGAAAGACGGCGTTCTTCAGCAGCACAGTGCCCGGATTGTCATGGCGAGCGGGTGACACCTACTGAATCATCTACATCCACAAAGATGGAACCAAATCCTGGTGTCCCTCGATTCTCCCCCCAGCCTTCTATTCTGCTCTGTTCTGAGGAACACCGCACCAGGCCTTTTCCCATGGCCGTATCCGTGCGGCTGTACGGGAAAGACATCAAAGACCAGAAAAAACCTACACGATGACCTCCGGAAATTGAACGTCCGATGCTGCGCAGAATTCACCAATCCCAAGAAGCCAAATACTTCGCAACCCGGGGCCCATCTATGCTGCTTGGAAAACAGACTTGATTGTACTGGATAGAAATGCAGGGAAGTGGAATGGTTTGGTGCTCTCACGGTCATTCTGGACCACCCAGAGCCAAAAATAAAATTGTGCAAAAAGGAGGGAGGGAAAAGAAAATAAGCCAGTGGAAGAGACATGGTGAAAAGAAATATCAGAGTGGCTCCAGCGGAGAACTCGCATGTACAGATAAGCAGCGTGATCAGGAAGGAAATTGAAAATGGAATTCCTTGGAAAACAATGTGTGTTCTAACTGGCTCCCTCTGTGCCAATAGGAGGAAACCTCTCGCCATCTGGATCTAATGTCAGTGTTATCACAGCACTGGTACTCTGAGACAATGACCTTCCCTGAAGCAGGTTTTTCCAGAGAAAACAAACTAACGACACATGATTAATTTCCAGTTTAATAAAACTTCTGCATCTAACGAGTTTAGCTGAAGCTTTGAGCCAGGGTCTCCGTCCTGGCCAACTTATACGCAGCACAAATTCAGGAGTGGGAGGTGAGGCACTGTGTCTTTTAGCCACTTTAAGACCTTCTGCATCCTTGGCTTTGCCACACACAGGAGCTGCTCTGAGTTCCAGAGCTGAACACATTTGGAGTGACGAATGCTCCTGCTGCGGTCAGGGCGGATTTACAATGAAACATGCCATGCCCTGACATGGGGCCCCCAGGGCCGGGCAGTCCAGAAATGGGTCCAGCACCCTCTCCCCTTTATCTGCCATTATCTAAATCACTGATGAAGAGATAGGTTCTCCCCTCTACCATTCCTAGGCCCAGAACTGATCCCTTTAGGACCCTACGTGTTCTGCCCTTCCAGCATGACTGTGAACCATTGATCACTACTCTCTGGGAATGGTTTTCCAACCAATTTTGCACCCATCTTATAGTAGCCCCTTCTGGGTTCCATTTCCCCAGTTTGTTAGTCAAGATACAGTACATCTACCTCTTCCCCCTGTACACAAGGCTTGTTATCCTGTCAAGGAAGCTGTCAGCTGGCTTGACACAATTTGTTCTTGATAAATCAATGGTGACTGTTCCTTATCACCTTATTATGCTCCAAATGTCTAAAATGGAATGCTTAATTATTTGCTCTGTTATCTTTCCTGGCACGGAGGTTAAAGCTGAGTGGTCTGTAGTTTCCTGGGCTTTCCTTATTTCCCCTTTTATAGATGAGCACTAGATTTGCCCTTTTCTAGTCTTCTGGGGTCTCTCCCGTCTTCTATGACTTTTCAAAGAGAATTGTTTATAGATCAGATATCTCATCAGTTAGCTCCTTGAGTATTCTGGGATTCATTTCATCAGGCCCTGGTGACTTGAAGACATCTAACTTGGCTACATTATTTTTAACTTGTTCTTTCCCTACATCAGCTTTTGATCATACCTCATTTTCACTGGCATTCACTATGTTAGACCTCCAATCACCACCAACCTTCTTGGTGAAAACCAGAACAAAGAAGTCATTAAGCCATTTCTGTATTTTCTGTTATTATTCTTCCCCCTTCTCCATAAGTAACAGTCCTACCATACCCTTGGTCTTCCTCTTGCTTCTAATATATCTGTAGAACGTTTTCTTGTTACCCTTTATGTTTCTAGCTGGTTTGTGCCTGGGCCTTTCTTATTTTGTGCCTGGGCCTTTCTAATTGTGTCCCTGCATACTTGTGTTATTTGTTTATGTTCCTCCTTTGTAATTTACATAGTTTCCACTTTTTGTCGGACTCTTTTTTTATTTTTAAATCACTGATGATCTCCTGGCTAAGCCAGGGAAGTCTCTAGCCATACTTCCTACTTTGTTCTTGTGCCCATAATAAAGTCTCTTCGAAAAACTGCCAACTCTCTTAACTGTTTTTCCACTTAGACTTGATTCCCATGGGATCTTACCTGCCAACTCTGAGTCTGATATAGTCTGCCTTCTTGAAAGCCATTGTCTTTATTCTGCTGTTCTCCCTCCTACCATTCCATAGAATTATGAATTCCCACATTTCATGATCACTTTCACCCAAGCCGCCTTCCACTTTCAAATTCTCAACCAGTTCCTCCCTATTAGTTAAAATCAAATCTAGAACAGCCTCCTCCCAGTAGCTTTCTCACCTTCTGAAATAAAAAAAATTACTCCCACTGCATTCTCAGAACTTGTTGGATAATCTCTGTCCTGCTGTGCTAGTTTCCCAACAGATGTCTGGATAATTGCAGTCCCCCATCACCATGTCCTGTACTTTGGATGATTTTGTTAGTTGTTAAAAAAGCTTCATCCACCTCTTCTTTCTACTTAATGGGTCTGTAGTAAACCCCTACCACACCATCATCCTTGGTTTCTACCCTTTTTATCCTTACCCAGAGACTCTAAGTCTGTCTCCTATGTCCAGCTCATCCTCAATCCAAGTATATACATGTTTAATATATAAGGCAACACCTCCTCCCTTTTCCCTCTGCCTGTCCTTCCTAAGCAAGCTGTACCCTTCTTTACCAATATTCCAATCATGTGTATTATCCCACCAAGTCTCTGTGATGCCAACTATGTCATAGTCGTGTTTATTTGCTAGCAGTTTGAGTTCTTCCTGCTCATTCCCCTTACTTCTTGCATTAGTATTCAGACATCTAAGATACTGATTTCATTTCCCCCAGCTTTGTCTTGTCTCTTCTTTATCCCTGTTATTACAGCCCATGCACTCCCCCAATTCCAACCCTTCTCCCAGGTCTCCATGGTTTTGACTTATCTGTGGGCTTTGGTCACCTGCTCCCTTTGAACCTAGTCTAAAGCAGGTTAGTCAGTCCGTATCCGTTTTACTTGTGGCATAGCCCATAATCATTGCTGATAAGTGGAGGCGACTTGTATTCCTGAAGTACCTCTTTCAACAACCCTCCTTTTCCACCAAGGTCATGCCTGTAAGTGTTTCCCCTTGACAGTTCTGAATCTAGCAACATGAAATGCACTTTGTCAGAGGACATGCATGGCCCAGAAGAAACTCTTTGCTGTGAAGACAAACTCATACATTGCCTGTGGGGCAAGACTGAAAGAATTCAGTTTGTTTAAGTTTGGAAGAGAGAAACTGAGAAGGAACATTATAGGAGCTTTCAAGTACTTAAAAGGGTGTTACAAAGAGGAGGGAGAAAAATTGTTCTCCTTGACCTCTGAGGATAGGACAAGCAGCAATGGGATTAAACTGCAGCAAGAGAGGTTTAGGTTCAACATTAGGGAAAACTTCTTAACTCTCAGGATGGTTAAACACTGGAATAAATTGCCTGGGGAGGTTGTGGAATCTCCATCACTGGAGATATTTAAGAGCAGGTTAGACAGGCATCTATCAGGGATGATCTAGATCAGGGTTTCCCAAGCTATGGATCGAGACCCAAATATGGGTCCCCATTACATTTCAAAAGGGTCACCAAGTGTCTCCCCAGGTGGCTCTGCTCCCTTTCCTCCCCCCATTTTGAATTGCCTTGGGTCACCAAGTCTTCCTGAATTGTCAAAATGGGTCCCCATCTGGAAAAGGTTGGGAACCGCTGGTCTAGACGGTGCTTGGTCCTGCCATGAGGGCAGCGGACTGGACTCGATGACCTCTCGAGGTCCCTTCCCGTTCTAGGATTGTACGATTCTATAGTTTTGGATCATTCTGGTTTGGTTGCCATTGAAGATGCCCTGCCCGGGCTTACTGGACGGTACCCAAGGTGCTGGAACTTGGGAGTGCTGGGGGTGGTTCCACACCTCCTAGCTTGAGGTGGCTTCCATCAAATATGCAGGATTTCCAGTTTGACTCAACAGCTCTCAGCACGCCCACCGCACAAATTGTTCCAGCCTCTCTTGGCAGTACATGAAGTAGTTAAACATTAGAAAAAGATGAAATGAACTATGGGACCAGAAAGGCTTTCAAGGACCATATTATGTTCTACTAATCCCAGATTTACGGATTATTACGCATATTACTGGATTTAAAAATGGAATTGAAACGAGAGAAGGAAAAAGGATTAGGAAACATCTGAACTATCCAAGCATGCCGCTTACCCTGAGAGAAATAAATATTCGCAGCCCTTGAAGTCATTGCCTTTGAAGGAGAAGGAACACAAGTTCTTTCCTAGTTAGCCAGTTCTGAATAAGGACA
Source organism: Pelodiscus sinensis (assembly GCF_052426305.1). Lineage (NCBI taxonomy): Eukaryota > Metazoa > Chordata > Testudines > Trionychidae > Pelodiscus > Pelodiscus sinensis. Next base: position 44,426,689 of record NC_143065.1, on the reverse strand, counting down.
GCCTGTTGTCTGCCATAAGGCTCAGATCCAGCTCCCCGAGATGCCAACAGGACTTGTCATTAACTTGAGCGGGGTTGGGACCAGGCTCTTAGTGGCTGATCCAGAGGTGAAGGGTGCTCCTTGCTAAGCACACCACTTAATATATGACATGACTAGCAAAGAGTTTACACCCATGCATCAAGCCAAGACACTCTGCAGCTCCAACACACTGTTACAGAGAGTTTAGTTCCCAGTCCTGACTAGGGCCTCTTAGCTACCAACCTATAGTCACTGATGTGCATTAGAGTCACCAGGAAAAAATACACTTGTCCCACCGGGGAGTGGTGGTTTTCCTTTTGACGTGCCTGCAATCAAAGCACTCAAAGGCAGGCGGTTTCAGCTCCGGAAACACATCCATGAGAGCCCCCCGACAGCTCGTCGCACGGGCGAGAGAAGCCCTGGCGTGAGACTCTGTGCACACGTGAAGTCCCTCATTAAGGGCCAAATCCGGAGGGACTGAATTTGTATAGACAGCAGCAGTGCAACATAGCCCTGAGCTAGGCAAAATTCTCTATTCAAACTAACGGCCCCGGCGCTCAGTTCTCAGTGTATGCAGCTTGGAAAGCAACTCCTCCGGTGATTTTCTCAAGGGTGGGGTTTCTTGCATCCTCACGGGAATTTTCTGACAAGAACTGCCAGCCTGCCTGCATGTCACAAACCCCCCTCCCGCCCATCCCCTGGAAAAGTTCGATATTTTGGGAGCAGAAAATCACCACAAAAAACAAGGCATACAGTTCCTGTAAGAGACTTTCTGCTCCCCGCTTTGGGGAGGGAAGACAACTGGTTCCACCCCTTACACTCAAAGCCGCATCCTCCCCCAATGCAGCCCCCCCACATAAAAAGAAAAGCCACGAAGAGGTCCCCGGACTGGAGGAGCCCCGGCCTACCTGCTACCCCCAGACGCAGCAGGCCACGCTGTTCCCCCAGCACCACCGCTCTGCTGGACCCTGAGGCTGGAGACAACCCTAGTGCCTGGCTGAGCTGGCAGCCTCCCTGAGTTCTGCACTGCCCCCACAGCTGGCGGGTCCCAGTGCTCAGTCTGGCTGGTGGCCTCCCAGTGCGCCAGCTCCTGAAGCTCCTGCCCCCCGTCCCCAGTGAGTCACCAGCCCCAGCGGTACCCAGGGAACCCTCCTCAGTCTGCCGGCTCCCTTCATCACCCCTCCGTCCCCTGGAGGAGGGATGCGGTGAGCAGCGGGGACCTTCGGGCAGTGGGGGCTGGAGTGGAGGAGGCTGTGGGGTCCTCAGGGAAGGGGGACATTGTGACCCATTGTCCCGGTGGCAGGTCGGCAGCAGTGCCAGGGAAGCCAATGCCTTCCCTGGCCTATTGTACCCACCACCCAGGGTCCCACTTAACAGAATCCTTCTTTGCACTCCCTCAGGGTATGTCTACACTACCCCGCTAGTTCGAACTAGCGGGGTAATGTATGCATACCGCACTTGCTAATGAAGCCCGGGATTTGAATTTCCCGGGCTTCATTAGCATAAGCGGGGAGCCGCCATTTTTAAATCCCCGCTGCTTCGAACCCCGTGTAGCGCGGCTACACGGGGCTCGAACTAGGTAGTTCGGACTAGGGTCCTATTCCGAACTACCGTTACTCCTCGTGAAACGAGGAGTACCGGTAGTTCGGAATAGGCACCCTAGTCCGAACTACCTAGTTCGAGCCCCGTGTAGCCGCGCTACACGGGGTTCGAAGCAGCGGGGATTTAAAAATGGCGGCTCCCCGCTTATGCTAATGAAGCCCGGGAAATTCAAATCCCGGGCTTCATTAGCAAGTGCGGTATGCATACATTACCCCGCTAGTTCGAACTAGCGGGGTAGTGTAGACATACCCTCAGTGACTAATCCTATCTGGAAAAGTCCTACAAGATCTTAGATGAGTCAACAGCCTCCATTATCTTCTCCTCTTTTTGGTTGCATCCGTTGTGCGTGCATGAAAGCAAGAACCGGGACAGTCTAAAACATCCCCCCGTCTATCATTTCCAACGCAGGGAGGAGAAACAGCGTCTCTGGCCCCGTGCTCCTCTTTTACGTCACTGTGCCAAAGGTGCAGCTCCGGGGAGTCCACAGAATCACCCTGATGCAAGACAGGAGTTAGAGAGAGGAGAATAAGGCTTAGGATTGGCTGGACATCATTCAATGGTTTTCTGGTTCCATTAATCCTTCCTTGCCCTGCTGGGAAGTTTCCATGAAAGGACAAACACTAACGGCTAGTGAGGATCGTTTTGTGGGATGATCGTTCTGTGAGCCAGGCACCAGTTCTTCTGGCTCTCAGCAAAGCACAGTATTAAATTCCATGCTAGGAGCTATAAATAAACCCAGATCTGGTGATGGTGCAGAAGAAGGGCTTCCATCTGGCTTTTATGGTGCTTCGTATAAACAAACAGACATGGAAATTCTTGCGGCACACTGACATCTTATGGAACAAATATTTGTTACAGTCGCCAGGAAAAGGGACCAGGAAATGAAATGGGCGAACAAAGCAACGTGACCCAACACTGTGTGTTTTCAGTGTGAATATTCAGAATCCATTGTCCCCAAAGGAGTTGAGAAGGGCAGATTGGCCAACATTGGCCAACGTTCTACCCTCAGTTTACGGGGAGGTAAATCCAGAAAATGAAGCTGTTTCCTGTTACTCCGGTGTAAATCATTCGAGATCAAGGAAATACTCTGTATTTACACCAACATAACTGGGGCTGTAATCTGGCTTGCTCTGTACCAACCCCAAAGCAGAAAAAGGATATTGGATTTGTCATATCCTATTGTCACGTTACTGGATTTTAAGGGGAGCAGCCAGATCACTGATGCACCCCTGGGGGGTGTTTGCCCCAAAAGTTGGTACAAAGGGGGCCATGTGAGGTGTCAAACAAAAGCTTACTTTCTACTGATTCTGTATATGCTCTTCATATATCTGTATAATTTCTGGCTACGTCTACATTGGCCTCTTTTCCGAAAGGGGCATGCTAATTTGACAGGTCGTAATAGGGAAATCCGCGGGGGATTTAAATATCCCCCACGGCATTTAAATAAAAATGTCTGCCGCTTTTTTCCGGCTTTTAGAAAAGAGCGTCTACACTGGCCCCGATCCTCCGGAAAAAAGCCCTTTTCCGGAGGATCTCTTATTCCTACTTTGAAGGAATAAGCACTGGGTGGTAGGGTGTCAGGCGCTGGGTCTCATGCATGCAGGGAGTCGGGGGGGGCTAAGGCAGCTCCCTGCCTGTCCTGGCACCACAGACTGCGCTGCACCCCAGAAGCGGCCGGCAGCAGGCCCAGCTTCTAGGGTGGAGGGGGGGCACACAGGGCTCCTGCCCCAGGCACTAGCTCTGCGCCCCCATTGCCTGGGAACCTGCCGCTGGCTGCTTGTGGGCGCAGTATGGTCTGTGGGGCCAGGAGAGGCAGGAAGCTGCCTTAGTGCCCCCACTGAACCACTGACCAGGAACCGCTTGACGTAAGCCCCTCCTGCCCCAGCCCTGACCCCCAAAGCCGGAGCCCCTTCCGGCACCCCAAAGCTCCTCCTGAGCCCACCCCGGAGCCCACACTCCAGTCAAAGCATGTTGGGTCCCGGCATCAGCAATTTTCTTCAACTGGATCATGAGAAAAAAAGGATGAAAGCTGCTGCATTGGCGCCTCTTAGTCTGGGACAGATGTCACGGAGGCCGTGGGAGGCTAAATCTCCCCAAAGCTCATGCAGTAGAGGCTGGGGGGGGGAGCAGTGATGGAATTGGGGGCCCAAAACAATCTCCCCCAGCCATGGTACTAGGGCTGGAGAAGGTCTTGCTCCCCCCTGCTGTTCCAGTAGAGGTGGGGCAGGGGCGGAGTGAGGCAGGGAGTGGAAGGAGAAAGGCACCCCAAGCTCGGAGCTCCAGCCCGGGCTGAGCGCTCCCCTGCAGTACTGGCTCGGGCTGAGCGCTCTGTCCCGCCAACAGCAACTACCTGGTCAGGGCCATGGGGGGAGGGGCCGCGCTCTCAGCTCCCCACCCCCATACACCAGCCAGGGTCCCAGGGAGCGGAGAGCAGCAAGGGTGGGCCTGGCGTTGGCCGGAACAGCAGGGCGGGGGCTAGTCTCAAGGGAAGGCTTCACTCGCTGCCCACGACCTTAGGATGGACACGGCCTACACCACTGGGCGGGGGTTTCAGTCTCTCTAGTTAGTCCCCTTCTCTCAGAGGAGACAGAAGAATCCTTCCATCCTGCATCTACAGTAGTGGTGGGTGGAACTAACTACAGCAAACGCTGTGTTATCCAGCACTGGATCAGCCCGCAAGCTCCGTCACCAGCAGTTCTGGTATCTCCAGTACAAATCTTCAGTCTAGCAACTGGGACTGGCGCCCTGCCCAGGGGTTACGCCACTGCAGAGTCTGCACCTGGCTGGCAGACAAGCAAGCAAGCTGACGTCAGGGATTTATGCGACACCACCACTTGCAGGGTGTGTCAGAGGCTCATTACAGAGTCAGCCCCATCTCCTGCACCTTCGACATTGGCAGCGAACGCTGATGTGGCTAAGGGTGGCCCCAAGGCCCTGACACGCCTTCAGACTCACCCAAGGAGAGTCGATTCTGTGCAGTCTCGTTTTCAGGTGAAGAGTGTTGCTAGCGATCGGGGTGCACACCCTGCACTGCCCATCGTGACAGGCTGTGTCGTAAGAGAGCCTACTCTACAGAAAACTTTACCGGCGTGCACCTCAGTGCTTCAGGGAACCAACCACTCTGCAGGCAGCGCTGTGTTCTAATTCTTTGACAATTGGTATTCCATTCACAAATACAGGTTGAACCTCTCTGGTCCAGCATCCTCGGGACACAACCAGTTCTGAACAAGAGAATTTTCCAGACCGTGGAAAGTTAATATTGTCTAGCAGCATTACGCACACTTCCACTGCTTACCTGGCTGTTAGAGGTAAATTAGAGTTTAAGATCAGCACAGAATATTGAGCGCCAGGACTGGGGGCTGTAAACAAACTTTATGGGACCCTGAGAAACTTGGCCACATCCATGCAAAGTAGACATCCGGCTAATTAAAATCATGCTGGATCATGGATGTTGCCAGACCAGAGCATTCTGGACTACAGAGGTTCAACCTGTATAACTCTTACTTAACCGGAATATTCCATTAACCAATACTTCCCTCCCCCCCCCCCAACATGGCAAATAACAGAGCTTTTACTGTACATCACACAGGGTGCAAAACTTTGACATCGCTCAGATCTGTTACTAGAGCAATCTTATTTTTTACAAGTAGATCAGGTCTAAGTCTCAGCACTTCATGAGAACATAAGAACAGACATACTGGGTCAGACCAAAGGTCAATCTAGCCCAGATGGAGTGAACAGAACAGGGAATCATCAAGCAATCCCTTTTCCTGTCATCCTTTTCCAGTCTCTGACAAACAGAGGCTAGGGACAGAATTCCTACCCATCCTGGCTAATAGCCAATGATGGACCTAACCTCCATTAATATATCTAGGTTTTTTTTAAACCCTGTTAAAGTCCTGATCTTCACAACATCCTCTGGCAAGGAGTTCCACAGGTTGACTGGACGCTGCATGAAAAAAACCCTTCCTTTTGTTTGTTTTAAACCTGCTACCTATTAATTTCATTTGGTGAACCCTAGTTCTTATGTTACGGGAACAATTAAATAACTTTTCCTTATTCCCTTTTTCCATACCAATCATGATTTTACAGACCTCTAACATATCCCCCCTTAGTCTCCACTTTTGTAATCTGAAATGTCCCAGTCTTTTTTCATATGACACCTGCTCCAAACCTCTAATCATTTTTGTTGCCCTTCTCTAAACCTTTTCTAATGCCAAGATATTTTTTTGAGATGAGGTGACCACATCTGTACACAGTATTCAAGATGTGGGCGTACCATGGATTTATACAGAGGCAATAAGATATTCTCTGTCTTATTCTCTATCCCTTTTTTAATGATTCCTAACGTTCTGTTTGCTTTTTTGACTAATGCTGCACATTGAGTGAATGTTTTCAGAGAATTATCCACTATGACTCCAAGATCTCTCTTGATTAGTTGTAGCTAAATTAGTCCCCATCATATTGTATGTACAGTTGGGATTATTTTTTCCAACGTGCATTACTTTATATTTACCAACATTAAATTTCATTTGCCATTTTGTTGCCCAATCACTTAATTTGGTGAGATCTTTTTTAAGCTCTTCCCAGTCTGCTTTGCTCTTAACAATCTTGAACAGTTTAGTATCATCTGCCAATTTTGCCACCTCACTATTTACCCCTTTCTCCAGATCCTTTATAAATAGCTTGAACTCAACTTGGTTCTGGCTCAGGAATATTGTAAAGGGCAATTAAGAGAGCCACAGGAAGGATGCTTTGAATGGGGGAGGCCAGTTTCAATAATCAGACACAATGGGCAAGCTAGCATAGCAAAGCACAGACCAGCCAGTCCTACACCAACATGACGTAGGTATCGATATGGCTTGTCCGGGCATGCAAGTTGGGTTGAGTTGAAACAGGCATGTGAATGGGCACAGATACAGGGAGTAAATACATAAAGCCAGGCAAACATTAATCAAGGCAGTTCTGTTTTCCAGCTCCTCTGAGCCTACAGCTCTACATCACAGACAATAAAAATGAGAGAGAGAGCACTTTTCTTGAATATCTTCCACCTACAGATCTCACCGAGCTTCACAGTCACCAGGTAGGCCTTCGCCTCTCTCCTGTGAGGGTTGAATCCTGTCCAACCCACTTTATAGCTACATGCAAGTTTGTAGGATGTTTCCACAAGAGGCAGACTGGGTCTGTGGCAGAGACCTGCCCAAGCTCTGGTCGAATCCATCACGAGGCAATGATCCCTCCATAATGAAAAACTCGGGACAGTTAAACCGTATGGGTACGTCTAGACTACAGGATTTTGTCGATAGAAGTTTTGTCGACAGATATTGTCGACAAAGCTTCTGTCGACAAAGAGCATCTAGACTACATCCAGTTCTGTCGACAAAGCAAGCCACTTTGTCGACATAACAGTGTGGACGCAAAGGACAGTGTAGATGCAATAATGCCTTCTATTGACAGAACTTTGTTGATAAAAGGCGTTATTCCTCGTAGAATGAGGTTTAACAGTGTGGACGCAAAGGACAGTGTAGATGCAATAATGCCTTCTATTGACAGAACTCTGTTGATAAAAGGCGTTATTCCTCGTAGAATGAGGTTTAACAGTGTGGACGCAAAGGACAGTGTAGATGCAATAATGCCTTCTATTGACAGAACTCTGTCGATAAAAGGCGTTATTCCTCGTAGAATGAGGTTTACATACGTCGACAAAACTGCTGAGTTTTGTCGACGTTGTGTCGACATAATTCAAAGGCAGTGTGGACGCAGGTATAGTTTTATGGACAAAAGTCCACTTTTGTCGACAAAACCCTGTAGTCTAGACACACCCTATATGACCAGGGACCCACGTGCTATTGGAAGCGAATACGAATTGGGGATGCAACTTTCTTCATCTGCTTTGAAAATCGTATCCTACAAAGAGAGATACAGGTTGGATTTGAGCGGTCGCAAAGCAAGGAGTTTTCCAGACTGGGGGAGATCAATGACCCATTCCCGGACTCCTCTCAGGGCCGTGAGGCTCCCCAGCTGCTGCCGGCCCTGCTCCCATCGGAGGTTCCTGGTCTGGGCCAGGACTCCCCACCCCCCACCAGCCCATGGCCCTTCTGACTGGCTCCCACTCCCGGCCTCCAGGGCTCTTTGGTCCAGCAACATCTGAGGTCCGGACTAGAGTGTCCCAGATTCAGGAGGTTTGACTGGTATTTGAATGACATTTTAAGAATTTTCCTGGTTGTTTCTCAGACCCTGTGGAGAAAGCGCCTGATTTTCTTCTCTCCTGTCTGGTTTGGTTTAAAACCCTCCCTTTAGCCACAGGAGCCCAAACCGAGCAGGTATCATTGGCTGGATCAAAGATATATCTATATTGAACTGATGCAAACCAGCTGTGAAACATCCCCTGGAAAAAAAAAATCAAACCCTTGGGCCAAGAGCTAGAACTCTGATGGGAATTATTTCCTCCTTTTCTGTGTGCCCAGACACAGGAAACGGCAGGACAGGTCAGCCCCAGCGTTCAGCGACGGTTCTCTAGCACCGGTGCTAACACCCTCCGGGGGCCCCTCTTGCCAAGGCAAGCCAACAGAGTCAAGTTCATGCCCATCACAGCCCTCGGCTCTCCTGACCCCCATCTCCCCGAGTTGCGTTCGCCTGCGCTCCCAGAAACGAAGCTTTGCCCAAGGAAGGAAGTTTTCCTCCTGTTCAATAAATGAAGAGTTGTCGCAGCCTCCCAGCCTAACGACAGTGAGAGTTTTGCTCTCCACTAAGCCAGGATTTTGTGTGTGGGGCTCCACGCAGGAAACAAGCCTCCAGCTGGGGGCCAGCCAGCCACAAAGACATGCTCCGGGGTTCCCTTCATCTCAACAGTCTTTCAAGGAGGCTTCAAGGCACAGCATACAGCTGGGCACTGGCTCGGTGTAAGGGTACGTAAGCATATCGTGCGTTGCACACCTGCCACGGCGCATGTCAGGTGTGCTGTGGGAAGCTAATGTTCTCGGCCTGAGAGCTACCATTAACCACGGAGAGGCCAAACACCCTGCCGTCTATAGCGGCTGTTGCTTTATGGCTTTCCATTCATTTTGAAGTATTTGTTTATTATATAACTTTGCCACATTTTCAGTGATCATACTTCCTCCTTTCAGGGAGAGACTACATTTGCCTGGGGGCTTGAACATTACCAGCCATCTCGGATCCTCTCCCGTTGGGGCCAGGCCTCAGCTTTCCAAAGTGGACTCCCCTGACACACGGGGCTTTGGGGCCAGGCACAGCTCAGTCATACACGTCTTTCCATAGCGAGGCCGACATTGACCCTGGGTTGCATGCTGCTGCTGTCTGAGGAGAACTGCTCAGCTCAGGCGTTGTGCTCATGGTGTCTTCTGCCTTATGGGCCACCGGGTCCATTCTGATCCCCAGTGAACGGAGGGATCATGAAGAACTTGGCTGGTCTAGAGAACCACTGGCAGCAGGTGGCTTGTTCAATATAAACCCCTGCTATGAGGAACAGGACTCTCTCTTTTCACACAGCCATGAGAGGGCAGGGACTTCCAGCCAACGCTCACGCTTGCTTCCAACCTCTCCTCCTCCTGAGATGCAACCATTCCCTCGCCCGGCTCTGTTCCGTTCTAAAGCACCGCACAAGCTCCTTCCAGTGAGGCAGGCCTGTTTCCTACATGCTGCACCTCCAGTCAGATTAAACAATTTGTGCCGGACAACAGAAGGAATCAGGGTCACCACTGGGAACAGAACTTTTTTTGTTGTTTTTGCGCAACAAAAATTTTTAGCCTGCATGTTCAGTATTTTTTGGGAGAGCATCCCTACTTGTGGCCCGCAGCTGTTTTCTTTGGAGTAATATGGCCCTCGCCGCTTTCCAAGTTGTGCAGGCCTGACTCAGGCAATCCCGGGCCGATCCCGCTGGCCTACACGGCCGCAGAGGGCGGAGACAGCAGGTTAGCCTGGTTTTCGTTTGGACTCCACATCCCCCTCCGAACCCCAAGCTGTGTTTCGGGTTGATATAAAGCAGTGTAGTGTCGTTTGGGGAAGCTTAATACGGTTGGGGCTTTTCCAACACAAACATAAGAGAAATACGGATTAGGCTTGTTTCTTTTGAGACGTTCTTTTAAATTCTGCCTGCATCTGTCATGTAGTTTTGCGCTGATTGAGTGGCCTTGTGGCAGGCCAAATCTCTGTCAGGATAGAACCCTTGAAGTTGCTGGAGTTCTGCCGATTCCCACCAGCTGCCCTGGCTTCTCCTCAGGCTTATCGCCAATTCATGGTAAGTTATATTTTAATTGTATTGGCCTGGGGACTAGGGAACTGAGCTTGCAGGAACCTTTAAGGCATGGACTCCTCTAAGTGATACAGTATTATAGGAGGACTGTCCTTGGAGAAGGAGGACACCACAGCAGGAGACCTGGGTAAGATCTCCCTGAAAGAAAGGGAGATTTGGACCAACTGAGACTGAGGAGACCTATCAGGAGAAAACTACGAAATCATTCCTTTAAGGTCTCCGGCATCCGGAGTTATGTTTTATTTTGTAACGGAAGAAAGAAGTCAGTGGTGGAGGGCTCCCACATCCCAGCAACTTTCCCTCACGTCCTAGCAACTTTCTCCCTCACGTCCCAGCAACTTTCCATGAGCCTCTGAGGCAACCTGGTTTGGCCTAAGTCTACACAGCCACTAAAAGTCCATGGCTAGAATAGGCCAGCGGTGGGTTTTTAACTGCAGTGTAGCCCACCTGGAGAGGACTCCTCATACAACTCTGAAAGCTGGAGGAAACAACGCACACCCCGGTTTCCACAGGAAGATAAAGGCCAGACACAGAGATGCGTTGCCAAGTAACACTCTGCTTTCTCTGGGCTTCTCCAAGGATCCACAGCCACTTGACTTCTACACATCTGGATATGTTCAGCTGCACCTCCATAGGTGCCAATGATAAAAAAAAGCCTAGAAAATTACACAGGGGCTTTCTAATCACTAATTAACTCCTCCTCTTACGTGATGCCATGCGTGAAAATGCAAGGCTGAAATGGAACCTCATGAGGACCCTATTCCAGCACCGCTGTGGGAGAAATGTCAATAGTCGGCTCCATGGAGGCCATCCTGAAGAAGCAGGAAAATACTGGCTTCTGAGCGGGCATTTCCTGTACCCTTCGTCACTCAACGCCGTGCCCACGCACCGCACCAGAGGAAAGCTACCATGCACAGAGCGAGGGGTTTCGATGCCGCCTGTGTAACAGCAGATAGTGCGGACGGGGCTGGCGAAAGTTCCTTTTGCAAAGAACTAGATTAGGGATCGGACCCCTCTGATTGTGCAGGAAGGAGATCTAACTCTGGAAGTAGCAATGCAAGCTTCCCCCATGCCCGCCCTCCAGCACCCCTCACTCTGACCTGGAGTGGCCAGGAGAATAATTCAGGCTCTGCCTCGGACTAGGTCTCTCAGAGGTAGATGACAGGAGTAGCTATGAGGGGCTCTTGTGGAACCAATTCCTGTGCCATCAGGAGGGAGCCAAAACCAAATTGGTGTCAGGGAGGCTACTGAAGCAGTCATCAGTTTAGATCCTGGCTGACCTGGGCTGTATTTGAGCCATCCACCAGGACTGGAGCAATTTTTTATTGTGTGACCAGTCTCCTGAACCACACAGGCCCCAGGGTGGCGCATTTTGACCCTAAGTGGATTCTAGGCTTTTCTTAGTTTTACTCTGGGCTTTTCTCCCACTATAAAAAGAAAAGGACTGCAGTATTCTCCAGAAATGCTCCAAAACACTACGGCTTACCAGAATGCTACTGCAGTGCTTGGGGCACGGGAGGAGGCACCACGGTAAAAATCCCTGTCAGTAAAATGTCGCCCTGCTAGGTGACCAAGTTGGAAAATTTTCACATGGGAGAGATTAACTGAAGCACCAATGCTCATTCTGTCGTCCTCACAGTGGTTCAGTGAAGCTCAGCAGGGCCAACAGCCACAGCAGGGTCTGGGGCAAGTTGTGGGGGGCAACTCTGTGTCCCAGAAGGGGCCTCGGGAGGAAGGGGCAGGATGTGGCAGCCAGCCCTCTGCACTGTCCAGACTGTGGTGCTGAGCACTAGGGTTGCCAGGTGTCCGGTATTGACCCAGACAGTCCAGTATTTTCACCTTCTGTCCGGTAAAAAAATTCCAGAAAATACCGGACACTTGAAATGTCCCATATTTTCTGATGTTTTTCCTGGCCAGGAGGCAAAAATACCGGACACCTGGCAACTCTAGCACCCAGGCCCAGACCCAGCCACTGATCCCTGACACCCCCAGCCCTCGGACCCCCTGCTTACCTGGTTCCGCAGGGAAGCTAAGTTCTGGCTTGAACAAGAACACAAAATGACCGCTGGCAAAAAGCCCAAAGACCATGGGGAAGCAATGCCTTCCCTGGGTCTTAGTGCTCAACCTCTCCCCTGTTCCTGTCCCTATTCTAACTCTGCACTCACTCTGAAAGGGGCCATGCTGGTGGGACAGGGGGGGATTGTTTGGTTTTTTTGCTTAAGTCTCAGAGTCCTTTTTTTGGCTCAACAACTTTGGTCTCTCCTCCCCCCCCCTTCTTTTTTCCCCCCTCAACAGAATTTTTTCCCTGGTGGGTTTTTTCTTGGGGGAGGAAGGAGGCTGTTCGGTATTTTTGGTTCAACCATCTGGCAACCCTACTGGGCACTCCCTCCCTCAGAGCTGCGTAGAGTGCCACCCTGGTGGCAATTCAAAGGGGCCCAGGACTCGAGTCGGCAGCGCCCCTCTGCCCCCACCTGTCGGTGGGTCGGGTGAAGTTACTCCAAATTTGCAAGGAAACAACTGAAAGCAACATGCAGCCCTCCCAGCCCTGGTGAAGTGTGGCTGCATCTGAAACACTGACCTCCAACCACCCCCAACCCAGCAGGTTGTGTAATGGGGAACCGGGCCTCCTTGCTTGTTCTTGTGGGGACAGACCAGAACCTTGTGAGGAGAAGCACCAGCATTAGGCCCCAAACGATGGTCACCACCCCTTGTAAGACTCCCCTTCCATTTTGAGCCCAGAAGATTTTTGGACGCTGAGCTCCACAGCCCTTGATTGACGGGGGGCCTCTGAGGCACATTTCAGCAGGTCTGGTTACTTCCAGAGACAGCGAGGGCCCCCCTATAGAACAGTGCCCCACAGGCTTATGGGCAAGTTCACAACCTTACGTTCTCTTAAAGGGTGAAGCAGGCTGAGGAGCGGAAGCCTCACGCCAGCCTGAGACACCACGTACACTCCTGGGCAGAGGCCCAGCCCGCAGGTCTAGGCCCCATGGAAGTTCTCAGATTAGGATGTATTTCACCACTAGAGCACAAGTCTTTTTCCACTGTGAAAAGGACCCTTGGCAGGCTACTCCACTTACATATAAGAAGTTTGTTTGAGAAGACGCTCCTCAGATGCCCTTTAAAGCACTTGCCTTCTGCGCTGGCAAGGGCGCCTTTAAATAAAAATTAAAAGGCAAACAAAGCCCATGTCTCCACTTAAAAGCCCTTTAAGGCTCTGGAGATGATTAATGTGTTGAAACTATAAACTGTAGCTGTTTTAAGAGGAGATAAATAGGAGATCAAGACTTCTGGCTACACAAACAGTACCAATGCGTAAGTAAACAGCCATGACAAGTTTAGTCCTCTCCTGGAGACTCACTTCTGCATGCAAAGCCTGGGCTACATGCCACAGCTCCTTCTGGATTATTTAAAGAGGACGCCGCCGCCTGACTCCAGACAGCAGCGCGTGGACTGGTGTTCCTTTTGCAGAGACAGCCCCGCACAAGGTCAGTCCAATGTTGGTGTGAGAGAGAAGCAGAGATTTGTGCGTAGTTTCCAATCCAGAGCAAACAGAGAACAGCAACGCTTGGTCACCATTACAAAGGTTGATAAACTGTCGGCACAAAAGCGTCCCTGTTTGGCTTCAGAGATCGTCAATGTATAACTTAGCAGCTTGAACCCGCCGCGCCTCTGCAGACGGATTCCTCTCAGGATCCCACCCGCCGAGGAAATGTGGCAATGCCGCGATTATGCAAACTGCCATTTGCCGCGTCATTGCTCCTGCCTGCCAACTTCCCCTTCCCAATACAAACAGGCATATCCCGTACGTGAGCTTTGCCCCAGGTCTCCTCTTCAACAGCCCTTCTCATCCCGGGCGGAAATAGGAGCTCATGAGAGGGAGGGAAGTTGGCCTTGTTGGCACCTTGTGGGAAGGTACCAAGGACGTTTGCCAGGAGCGGCACCAGCGCGGCAGAGAGCCGGCACGAGGCCATAATGGAAGCTGCTCCTTGCTGTTACTGTGTTTATTTTACTCAGTGGATTGTTTGGGTTAGAAGGGTTTTATAAAAAGGCGACAGACCTGCAGAAACCGATTGCTGCATTTATAGCGTCCTTACACCACCTTTCCTGGCGATTGCCTTAAGACTGGGACTTCTCAGACTGTTTGGCTCTTGTTTCACACACCAGTAAGACAGTCATGTTAGTCCGTAACTTTAAAAACCACGAGTGGTCCTGTGGCACCTTAGAGACTAACCAAAATATAGAGAGTATATCATGAGCTTTCGTGGGCAAAACCCACTTCTTCAGATGAGCTTGAGTGGAGAAAAAAAGGGAGACGCTCAGAATTTACAACAGAAAAAAGAAGGGAGAGGGGGAGAAAAGTACCTTTCAGTTGTAGTGACAGTGCTCGTGAGGCTAACGGAGTAGGATGGAAACATCCCGTACTTAGCTTCCAGTCCTCTCCATTAGCCTCATTAGAACCAGCACTACAATTAACAGGTACATTTTCCTCCCACTGTAAATTCTAAGAGTCCCCTTTTTTCTACACTCAAGCTCATCTGAGGAAGTGGGTTTTGCACACAACAGCTCACGATACTCTGTGTGCGTGCGCGCGCGCGCATTTGTTAGTTTCTAAGGCCATGTCTATACTAGGAAACTATTTTGAAATTAGTAAATGCCATTTAATAACTCCTGATTTAATAAAATCGAACTAGCATGTCCACACTACGGGGAAGCCTCAAAACTACTCCGAGGCAAGCTCCGTTAATGTGGATGCACTACCTCAGACTCTGAACAGCAGGAAGCACTCTAGTTTGAATGACTCGGGGAGTCATTATTTTGAAATAGCGGTACAGGCATGTCCACATTACTGTTATTTCAAAATAACCGTTTCGGAATTAGCCTTATTCCTGATGAAAAGCAGGTGTACAGATTTCTAATTCCGTGGCCCGTTATTTCAAAATAATGGGCTTGGTCATGTGGACATCTGTTTTATTGGCTCACTTGCCTATAAAAAAAAATACCAAGAGTATTCAGTGACCTTCCGCAATGCACTAGATCTGCCTTTTGGTTTTTACATTGATTTTCTCCATCATCTTCCCTTAAAGACGACTTTGCCCTATCCCATGCAATAGTTGTTCTGGGGCCTGTTCCCATCTGTGAAATCTCCACCCAAAGATAGGAGCCCAACTTGCCCATTTGCTACCTCACAACCAATCATTTCCAAAGAGCAACTTGCTGGATTTGCATGAAAAGAAAAAACATGAAATTCCATCAGAAGAGTCCTCAGAGATGATCCACAAGCACAAAACAGAACCAACATGAGAAGATTTGACCAGTCTTGCTCGGATCCTTAACTCAGATAAGTTTTGTTTTTCTTCATTGGCATCATTGCTTTGGGATGGGTTTGGGGAGGAGGGGCTCAGGATGCAGGCTACCCTGGGGAGAGAGAACAACCCCAGCCCTCTTTCACTGCAGCAGGTTGGGGCCACGTGAGAAGCGCCTCTCCATGGCCGCTGGAGCGAGCACAGCCGGGGAAGGAGTGTACGTCCCCTGGCCGGGGGCCAGAGACACACACAGACAAACTCTCTAAAATAATGGTCCCCAACCTTTTGCGGCAGCCGGGTGCCCAGGGGCAGGGCTGCACATGCACCATGTGCCCAGGGCCGGCACGGTGCATGTACAGTGTGGCCGGGGAGGGGGGCGTGCATGTGCCGCACACCCAGGGCCAAGGCGCAAGAATGGCTTGGGCCAGCCCTGATCATTCGGCAGGTGCACCTAAATGCCCTGGCAGGTGCCAGCACACACTGCATTGGGGACCACTGCTCTAAAATATATAATAGATAGCTGTCTCTTTCTCCACCTCTGTCCCCTGCTGGCCCAATGGAGTTATAGCTGTTCCAGTCCCCTAGCTGCCCCCCAGTGATCATTATGCAGTATAATTGTCCCTCCTACCAGACCCCTCCCTTTCCATTTGATGAGAAACAGTCGCATTCCAGGCATATCCCATTGTCCTGGCACAACCAAACCCTGTCCTTGCTTTAAGTTAGGATAAGAGGAAGCTGCATCCCAAATTTGGTGGTCCTTGCTCTGACCGTTTAAGAGGAGTTTTTGAACAGCCTCACCCATGGTTGGCCAGACAGACAAATGCATATTTCTAAAAATATATAACAAGATTATGGAACATTCAATCGAAGCATAAAGGAACTTTTTTGGAAGCTCCATTGTAAGGCACAGGATGAGAGAACCATATCTTTGTCTTTGAAGAATTAATTCTAAGATTGATCCCCCCCTCCCCATGCAACAGATAAATAGTAACGTCCCCAGAACAGCATAGCAGGAATAGTTCAGAGAAATCAAGGAGTGTACATGCACCCATGTGCGATAGAATGAGATATTTAAGCACTCTTGCTGAGTGATGAAAATATGAAAACAATTGTGTAGGGTGATGGTGGGGAGTCTGGTGCTGGTGAGTGTTGTTTTGGGGTGTGGGTTGTGCGTCGATAACACGCTGCGCAGCACACGAAGCAAGAGGATGCATTGGCCCATTTAGTAGGTAACTATCGCTTCAACCAACATTCAGACAACAGGAAACAAGCCAGAACGATGCTGTTCTTAATCCTGTGTGTGTTCAAACACTTTGATGGCTAGATAAACAGACTCTTTAATTAAACCAACAAGTCATCATTTATTTTCACATCACAATAGGTTAAATGACTTTTTATTCCCATTTTCCATAACAACAGAGCAGACTTTTTGGTCATAAAAGCTCAACTCTAATTAACAGCTGGTGTGGCTGTACTTGGCAGCATGGTGAGTAATTCAGTACAAAGCAAACACATTTACTATAAATGGCTTTTGATTGTAGAGACCAAGGTAATAGATGTTAGCAAATCCGTGCCAACCAACGGCTGTTTATTATTTCGGAGGAACTCCAACACGGCCAAGGTGAAAGCAGTGAGTCTTCTTATCAGAAAGATGGTAAATGGTGTGGCCTTTAAATTAGACCTGATTTGTATCATAAATAAGTAGTGGAATCCACACAGTGCCCTTTGATTCACTACTAAGCGCCTAACAAGAATAACCGACAAAGCTTCCCTCAGGCGGGCCCTGTTTCTTATTTCGATTCTAGATGGGAAGTCCGAGAGTGGGGCTCCTAAGAACTTTAAACAAACAGCTCATTGATTTCTCTCACTTGCCCACAGCCTCTCCCCCTCAAACATGGGTGATAAACATTTCACATAGACCAGGGGTCTCCAACCTTTTTAACCACGAGATCACTTTTTAAATGCAAGTGCAATCCAAGATCTACCTCAACCCCAAACACCCATGCCCCCCCGCCGCTTCCTTTGTGCCTGTTCTCCGAGGCCTCACCCCTGCTCACTCCATCCTCTCTCCCTTTCATCAGGGAGGAGCAGCTGGTTGGGACGCAGGCTCGGGTCTTGGATTAAGGGATTTGGGGCTCTGAGGGTACATCTACACTAGCCCCCTAGTTTGAACTAGGGAGGCTAATGAGGGCGACCGAAATTGCAAATGAAGCGCGCGATTTAAATATCCCACGCTTCATTAGCATGTTCCCGGCCGGCCACCATTTTGGAAACTGACTATCCCGGAATAACTGCCCACGTCTACATGCAGCAGAGAAGCGCGATTCCGAGATAAACCCCTTAGTTCAAATTAACAGTTGAACCTCATTCCTTCGCGCTTCTCTGCCGCACACAGACGCGAGCAGTTATTCCGGGCTAGTCAGTTTCCAAAATGGCGACCGGCCGGGAACATGCTAATGAAGCGCGGGATATTTAAATCCCGCACTTCATTTGCAATTTCGGTCGCCCTCATTAGCCTCCCTAGATTGAACCAGGGGGCTAGTGTAGACGTACCCTGAGCTGAGCTTGGGGCAGGCAGGTAGGGGGCTGGAGGGGGTTCTAGGTACGGGCTCTGGGAGGGTGTTTGGATACAGAGGTGCTTGGGGCTAGGGCAGGGGTTTGGGGCGCAGGGGGGGTTTGTGACTGGGGTAGGGTTTCAGGATGTGGGCTCCGACTGGGCCCTGCTTACCTCAGGTGGCTCCCGGGTGCTGGTGCAGTGGGGCTAAGGCAAGTTCACCCCTGCCCTGGCCCTGCCCCACTCCCTAAAGCAGCCAGCAAACCCCATCCCAAGTTCTGCTGTGTCCCCCAACCTGCTCTGTGGAGATAGGATACAGGGTGGGAGAGGGGGCAAGCAAGAGGCCCCGGGGGGGTGGGGAGAGGCAGCTCCAAGGCAAAGGGCAGGAAATGAGCATCAGTAGCGGGAGGGGCAGCTGAAGTGCTGCACTTGCCAGCCTCTTGGCCAAACCCGCCAGGATCCCCTGTCAGAGGCTCCAAGATCTACCAGGAGATCCCGATCGACTGGTTGGTGACCACTGACATAGACCCTTTTCATGGAAAGTTTGCAGAATTCTTCATGGATTCACTGAGGTGTAACACACCACCTTGCAAAGGATTTAACCAGCCCCGTTTTACGGGGTAAAGAACCCAGAAGCCATGACATACAATCCCTCTTCTCTAACCACTAGGCTTTGGCCATTTATAGCCTAATAAGCTATCTACCAGGTGGCTGGGTTTGTTTCTCTCAGCACAGAAGTAACGGTGTCAGACCGGATGCTGGAGTCCAAAAGCGTCCTGTTGGCTTGGGCTATAAAAAATGGCTCCCTAACTTTTTTTTTTTAATTTGAAATCAGCACTTCTGTTAGAAGAGCTTTGCTGCAGTTCCTGCCAGAGAGGAAGGTGCTCGAATGCTGTCAGCCCTGGAGAATAAACGGCGTGTCAACGGCCGTTGTTTACCTTTCCCCACCCTGCAGCAGCGGTTTAACCTGCCAGCAGGATGATTTGCGCTGCTCTCCACACCTTGAAACTGCTCCAATCCCAAGTTTTATCTGGGCACGCTGTCAGTCATGTCTAACTTTTTAATACATTTTATTATTTATGCAGAAATATTGACAGCAGCTTGAAGCCTCCAGCCATAAAAATTATTTAAAATCAATCTCTCATGCTCCAGTTACTGATTTTCCATTTAAATGGTCTCCCGGGTGATTTAAATATCTGGGTTAGCATCCAGGGCCTTGATATCGATCTTGCTTTGCAATGACATGGTCCCTTCCTGCCATGCAGGAAAAGCTCTACTCTCCTGGTGTCTGACAAAGGCAGAACCGAATTGCTGAAGATAAACTGTGTTTCCTGCCTGGGATCTTTTATTTTCTCTCTCTCACCCAGATGGGCAACTTTTCTATGCAATTCCAACAGTTTATCAACTGAGATCGGGGAGGGGAACTGTTTATTCTGAGATATTATAAAAGGGCTTCAACCTTCGAATTAAACTGGGGATGCTCACAACGGTTTGAACACGGGCAGTGGGTGTGCGAGGCGAGGGGAGGCGTTGCCTTCCCAAACCACCAGCCTGGCCCCGCCCAGACTCCGCCCCCAGATGCCCATCCTTCCCGTGCTCCAGGGACGGGGGGCTCGTACCATGTGCCCTTCTCCCTCCCCGTACTCCGGGGTGGGGAGTGTGAGTGCACAAAAGCCCGCTCTTGTCCCCTCCCCGTGGTGGGGAGCGGGGCCTTGGTAGAAGGGGCAAGGCTGGGGAGCGTGGGTGCATGCATGCCCGCTCTTGTCCCCTCCCCGTGGTGGGGGTGGGACCTTGGCAGGAGGGGTGGGGCTGGGGACTTGCCTCCCCCAATGCTACCTTCACTGACCACCCGTGGGTTTGAACGTAAGATCTTCAGCACTGTAGTGAGCCAGGAGTGTCCAGTAGCCTAGGCAGGGGTAGGCGTTGCCTTCCCAAACCTCCAGGCATGGCCCCGCCCACACTCCGCCCAGAACACCTGCTGTAGGCTGTCTGGAGGTGGAGTATTGCTGCCCCCAGCGCCCACCCTCCCTGTGCTCCAGGGGTCAGGCAAACTGAAGCTGCGTACCTCCCACCCTTCCCAGTGCGCCAAGGCTGGGGTGCATAGGCTCATCTCCCCCCTGCTTTTCCCTTCCTATGGCGGGGGCAGGGCTGTAGGTGTGGCCAGGGGCCTGCCTCTCCCAGCCCTTGCTGCACCCACCACCCCTGACTGCAGCATAGATCTTTGCTTCTTGAGCTAAGAGTAATTGCATTATTAGTATCAGCGGGGTAGCCGTGTTAGTCTGAATCTGCAAAAGCGGTGAGGAGTTGCATTATTAGTAGGCAGCAATAGTAGGCTGTTAACCAATAGCAAATCAGTCTCAAGTGGGATATAACAAACCCTCACATCAGAGGCTTGTTTACAATGGTTGTTATCCCTAATTAATTTCATTTGCAGTTCTTATTTTAGAATAAAATACCTTATTCTGAATGAGTTTAATCCACTTAAACTTATCTACTATATATTTCAGACTTTGTCTATTTCATCAAGAACTCTTTCTAAACGGTAAGAGCTAAAACTACCAAATTCAGCATGCAGCTTCCTCATCATAACTTACAGCGAGATCGGGGTTTGGCTGTGCCAGGAAAATGGGATTGCCTGGAATGGGACTGCATCTCATAAAAGCATGCAGAAAAGACACAGAATCACCAAATCAAGTACAGTCCTCAACATGGACATAACTGAGCAAATGTTGAAAGAGACTGAACCAAGATGAGAAGAAAAAAAAGGGGGAGGGATGAACCTGAAATAGGATTGGTCTCAATCAACCTTTCAGAAAAGAGATAAACCAGAGCAATTTGGAAGAGCCCTCTGTTTGGGCACAGCTAAATCAATGCTTAAGGCTTGAAAACTAGAAAAAAAAAATTATTGGAAACCAAATTAACTAGACCCCTTTTTTGTTAAAACATAGTGAATGATAAGAGCTTATAGGGATGAAGAAAAAAACCCACATTTGCTGGAATTTCCATTTTAAAATAACACAGTCTTTTTGAAAAATACAATAATCTCAATGAAGCATGTACATTTTCCTTTTATTTTAAAAAATGACTTACGGACGCAAGCATCGCTGGTTATATCTGCTATTTCAGAATAACACACTCTTTTCCAACATACGTGTCCTTATAGGGAGTTAATCTGGGGCAGTTAATCCACTTGAAATTCAAACCTCAGTTTATTCCAGATTAATGTTCATGTGCAGACAATTCCTAGTCTGAGTGCAGGTGACCTTAGATTTCCTCAGTTTAGTTGGGTTATTCGGCACGTCTACAGCATGCATAGAACTCCTCTCATTAAACAAGAATTTAGACACAAATAATCCCCTCCTTTGAAGGCAAAGCAGAATACAAGGTGTGTTCCTCTGTACTTGGAGGGACACCAAGCAAGGAATATTACTAGCCTCTGAATAAGATCCTAGACACCAACTCCCCCACCACTCACCCCAGATACAATGTTTTTCCCCTAACTTCCCACATTTAGCCGATCCAAAAAAATGGGAAATTTTATTGCAAAACTCATTGAAAAAAATTGTCCATTTCCTTGTTTAAAATGTTCAACTTTTTCTTCCCCCACCAGCTCCAGTTTCCTAAAGGAAACCATGAAGGACTCTCCTGCAGTTGGTTAAATACCGTAGCAATCATATGAAATTACAACTGACAAGATGCTGTTCTTTCTTGCACCAGTGTACATGTGGAGTAACTCCACTGGCAATCCATGAAATTACTCCAGTTTTTCATCATGGCTGAAGTCTATTGTGAGCAAATTCACAGAGCCCTGGTTTTATACTGGCATAACGGGCAGAAGAATTTGACTCAGTACATAGAACAATGTATTGCAAGACCACAAGGAAGTGAAACAGCTCAGCACAGCAGCAGAGAACAGGGAAAGCCAGCAAGGACTTTTCCTTGAAAGATAGCAGTGTCCATGCGTACATGCTAATGTGCGAGGGTACCGGGACAATCCTCCAATGCAGAACATAAAATAATGCAGAATCCTCTAACGCAGAACATAAACTGAAGACTTTCCAGCATGGAGGTCAAGCTGTGGTTTCTGGACATGGATCACGCCTTGCTGAAGGCATTCTATCCCCTTTGTTCATGCAGTTACCTACACCTATTAGCATTACTGCTACACTCATTCCACCGACCACCTGAGCACCCCAAACTGGAGCAAACCAGTCATCTGGGACCAGCACCGCGTCTGCAGTGACTCTGCATTACGTGTGATGGAAACGTTGCCTGCACATTCAGTCAGTACCCCTGGGGATCACACGACAGTAGCTGTTTTGCGCATGTAGGCTCAATGCTTTCAGCCTGACAGCATGCAACCTTCACAGAGGGAAGCCACAACAACAGAACGACATAAGCATCAGAATTCCGAGGTCACTTACCAACCGGAAGGGGCCGTTTTTATCCGTACCAGGCACGTTGCAGCAGCCGCATTCACTTCTTACTCTGGAAAAAAAGAGAAGAATGCAATCTTGGAAAGACAACGGTTTTTGGAATCCTTTGGAGGTGCAGCAAATAAGAGAACTGCTCGGACATACACACAAGTGCATGACCAATAATGACGAGCATTTGAAGCCTTGACCATGTCAGCCAGGACATGGGTCCTATTTTCAAACAAATATTGTCAACCTGGGACACCAGTTCAGCAATCCTGACCTAAGGCTCTTCAGAACTGTCCGTTTTGTACAATCGGACAGTACCAATTGTACAGACTATAGTGGGGAAGAAATTTGGTTCACCTGCCAAGCAGCCCATTAATGACACGTGGAATACTGTAAACACACAAATCCTACCCTCATACAGAATTCTTTACAGTAGTTTTACATTTTGGATCCTTCTACACCACTGGGCCCTCTGTGGACAAAAGGGAAGTATTTTAATTTCCAACAGAGAAGGATCTGGTTGAAGCTAATTGTGATACTAACAACAGCCTCTCACCGGAGGCCCTCAAAGCACTTTCTGGATATTAATACACAATCCTGTGAAGCAAAATAATATTATCTTCATGACTAGTAATATCTCACGTAGGTTGCATTTCTGTGAATCCCACAGAGCCCAATGGGAGAGGATTGTGCCTAGGCTAGAGGCTGTATTATTTATAAAAGACACTGAACCGTGCATGCAATTGTGATAATCACACATGCAAATTACACATAGTTATACAGACATTTTTGCATTTCCCCAAAACGCATGCCATAAGAACATTTTCTTAACTCAAGCAATGAGACATTGAAGGATTACCAAACACTTTAAATGATAAGATTACTAGTCATGATATTGTCATAGCATTAGGTTTCCTATTGAAACCTACCATGAAAATGACTGAGCACCACATATACCAAAATGGCTTGGTATGTCACACGTTATGGAAACACCCCCAAGAAAACGGAGCGTAGGAAGCGTGAGTGTAACAGCACTGTGGGAAAAGCTACTTTGAATCCTGCATTTGGAGAGTTGGAAAAGTCAGATGCTGCTAATGGTCTATGGCCTGCCTTTTGTCAGGTACAAAGGGACCGAGGTGGTGGACTCTGGGACTGGGCACTGTGGCTGGTGCTGTAGAGGGACCCAGTAAGGGAGTCCTGCCTCTTGAAAGGGCGTGTTACACCTGGCTCCTCAGACACACCACCACAGACCCCTCCTGTACCAGCTCTCCTCACACTGTTGCCAGCCAGACTGCACAGTTATTTGCTCGATTCAACACCTCTGTGCCTAAATCGTTCTCTTCTGAGCCCTGCAGTGAGCGCTCCCTTGCCGTTTCTAATCCGCCTTCAGAGCAGGGGAAGGGGCCAGGCACCTGGAAGACGAAAGCCTCCTTGGACTCCTTCCCCAGGCTTCGGAGAAGTGACAAAGGCGACCAGCCTGCAGAAACCCCCCCATCTGGTGTATGGCTGTCCCTCTCCTTTGGGCCTCAGACCCCGTACTGGTTTCTCTTTCTCCTCCACACCTCGTCTGGCTTTGCAGAAACAAGGAACCGGGTTGGCAGCGGGGGGGCCCATCCATATAGGCAAACCAGGCGGTCGCCTTGGGCACCAAATTAAATGGGGCGCCAAATGGTGGTGCAATATATTGAGGGGTTTGGAGGTGGGGGCACCGATTGCATGGTTCCCCGAGGGCGCCAGTTGCTGGCAGCTAGTCTAGGGCCGCCCCTGGCTGGCAGCTCCCAGCAGGTACAAACGCACAGCCTCTTTGCAGCTCCGGCAGCCATTCGGGGAGGGGTCCTGCCTCTCATTGCCAGCAGCTGGCTTCCCTTCCCTAGGAGACATACCCCAAACAAACCCCCTTTGGCCCCCTCAGAGTCGGAGAAGTCAGCCCCCTCCTGCAGGCTCGGGGGTGCATTAGAGGTGGCTGCAAACCCCACAAACCCCAGCCGAAGCCGTCTCCTCAGGCCTGGCTAC